>NC_092138.1:81724574-82063797 GCF_043159975.1 Macaca nemestrina
TAATTGCAGCACAGGATGTGTTTTAGGATAAGATGCAGGCTAAGGAGTGGGGCCTAGGATGGAAGCCTGGACTTTTGGGCTAAGGAGGTTGAATTTATCCTGTAGGTTTGGGGTACAAATAAAAACAGCAGTGGGTGGCATAGACAGAGACATCTGGAGAAGCAAATACAACAGGCTCAGTGATAGATGGTTGGGATCTAAACTGAATAGAATGAAGACGAAAGCACAGCCAGAAAATGTGTAAGACACGGAGTCAGCAGGATTTGGTGTCTGGATTGGGGAGATGAGAGGTGGGAAGAAAGCAGGTACAACTCCAGGTTTTTCATTTGAGTAACTGGTGATTAAGAGTTTCATGAACCAGCCAGGTGTGGTGCCTCATGCCTATAATCCCAGCACTTTGAGAGGCGGAGGTGGGAGGATTGCTTGAAGCCAGGTGTTCAAAACCAGCCTGAGCAACATGGCAGAGTATTCAGGTGGCAAAACCTACAGGGAACTGGCAATAGGCACCTGAAGCTTAGCAGAAAATTCTAGCAGTAGACAGATTTGGGAACCATTCATATGTAGGCCTCAGGTGATGCAGAAAAAGAAGGCCATTCATCAAACAGGGGAGCAGACTGGGGAGGGAAGGGAAAAAGATTCCAAACAATAGGTTATTATAGTGGGTTTTTTTTATTAGAAAGCAAATTTGTTGGAAATATGTATTTTGATCAAATAAAATATAGCAAAAATCTTTCCCCTCACTTGGTTTCATTGGGAAATATACACATCCCTCCAATATTTTTTCCCCTAAGAAATAGACTGAGTCATATGTAGGGTTAGAGGAAACCTTTCTTCTGTGAGGTGAAGCTGATGAATGTGTGACGACTTTTAATAGGAAGAGCTGTACTAGGGGACAGGTGGCATAATTTCAGCAGCCCCATAGGACTGACCTTCAAAGTATCCTGCCAGTTCCAACCCACCCTCTGAGATCATACCATTTCATTCAGCCTCTCCGTTACTCGTATCTAAACAAACAATCGTTTCAACTTCCACCCACCCATATTCTCATCCAATATCAGATGTAGATGTCCCCACGGCTCTCAGTAAAGCCAAAGAATGACTGAAATCTCTATTTAGCCCCGGGAAACAGGCCATGTAATAAGCAAGAGGGAGGTAACTTTCTTAAGCGTCCCACAGTGAAGTCACTTTTGGCTTGGTTCTGATTATTTAAATGGCCTGAGTGACTGGATCTTATCATCCCTTCTTCTGACCTTTGTGACCCTGGGCAATGTTAAGGGTTGAATTGTGTTCTCCTCACTCCCAAAATTCGTATGTTGAAGTCCCAACCCCAGGAACTCAGCATGTAATTATCATGGGAAAGAACGTCTTTAAAGAGGTAATTGAGTTAAAATGAGTTCTTTAGGGTGGGCCCTAATCCATTTATAAAAGGAGATTTGGACACAGACATGCATGCTCAGAGGAAAGATCATGGGAGAACACAGCTGGAAGTTGGCCATGTACGAGCCAAGAAGAGAGGGTTCAGAAGAAAGCAAACCTGAGGACACCTTGATCTTGGATCTGCGGCATCCAGAACTGTGAAAAAATAAATTTCTGTTGTTTTAGCTATCCAGGATGCGATACTTTGTTTTGGCAACCCTAACAAACTAACACAGGCAATTCTTTTTTTCTTTTTTTTTTTTTTTTTTTGAGACAGAGTACGCTCTATCATCCAGGTTGGAATGCAGTGGCTCAATCTTGGCTCACTGCAAACTCTGCCTCCCAGATTCAATCAATTCTTCTGCCTCAGTCTCCCAAGTAGCTGGGATTACAGGTGCCTGCCACTATACCTGGCTGATTTTTGTATTTTTAGTAGAGACAGGGTTTCACTATATTGGCCAGGCTGGTCTTGAACTCCTGACCTCAAGTGATCCACCCACCTTGGCCTCCCAAAGTGCTGGGATTACTTGCCTGAGCCACTGCAGTTTTTTGTTGTCGTGTTTTGTTTTGTTCTGTTTTGTGACAGGGTTTCACTGTCACCTAGGCTGGAGTGCAGTGGCACAATCACAACTCACTGTAGCCTCGAGCTCCCAGGCTCAAGCAATCCTCCCACCTCAGCTTCCCGAAAAGCTAGGACCACAGGCATGTACCACCATGCATGGCTAATTTTTTTTTTTTTTTTTTTGTAGAGATGGGATCTTACTATGTTACCTAGGCTTTTTTTTTTCCCCCAGAGACAGAGTCTCGCTCTGTCGCCCAGGCTGGAGTGCAATGGCACAATCTCAGCTCACTACAACCTCTGCCTCCTGGTTCAAGCAGTTCTCATGCCTCAGCCACCTGAATAGCTGGTATTGGAGGCATGCCCCACCACACTCGGCTAATTTTGGTATTTTTAGCAGAGATAGGGTTTCACCATGTTGGCCAGGCTGGTCTCAAAGTCTTGACCTCAAGTGATCTGCCAACCTCGGCCTCCCAAAGTGCTGGGATTACAGGCGTGAGCTACCATGCCTGACCTTGTATAGGTAATTCTTAATGTGGTATAAAATATGCACCAGTAATTCCCCAAGATAAAGTTAAATGAAAACAAAATCAGTCTTTATATGAATTGTTTTGTAGGGATGGGGGTCTCACTCTGTTACCCAAGCTGGTCTCAAACTCCTGTCCTTAAGCAATCCTCCCACTTTGACCTCCCAAAGTGCTAAGATTACTGATGAGCCACCACACCTGGCCAAAAAAAAAAAAAAAATCAGTCTTGTTTTGCAATGAAGGGTATTGGATGATGCACAACTGTGTCATGTAAAATGGATTCACTTGTTTACAAGTTCTCTAGGAATCCAGCTGTCCATGAGAGAAACTGGTGAGTGGTTAATTGATTTTATATCATCTTTGCTACAGAATTTACTGATGAATAGGTTTCCGTGGAATTATATTCATTCTGTGACTCAGATGAGATTTGGCCCTTTCCCATTGTATCTCAAGATACAGTGAACTGTTTTAGGCAGATTGCATTGAGTTGACTCTGTAGAACTTTCAATATTTCAAACACAAAATTCTAAATATCATCTATTTCGAAAGCAGAAAGAAAAAAATTATAACGTCTCTGCTTGTGTCATTTTAAACTCTCCTTTTCCCAATTAATTTGCCACCAAGTCCCATAGATATGACTTTTAAAATAGCCCCCCATCTGTTTCCCTCCACCAATACTGATTGTCACTGCCCCCATTCAAACCCTTTTAATTTCTGGCCCATTCTATTATCCACGTAACAAACCTCTCAGAGGGAACGCGGTACCATGTAATAGTTAAGAAACACAGTTGCTTGAATTAGGGTTCCAGCTCTGCCACTTTTAATTGTGTGATCTCACCCAAGCCTAAGCCTCAAAATCCTCATGAATAAAATAACAGTACCTCATAGTGCCATTGAAGAATTAAATGAAATAACAAACAATCCTTGGCATAATACATAATAAAACATTCAGAAAATATTAGGTGCATTTTGTTTTGAGACAAGGTCTTGCTCTGTTACCCAGGCTAGGGTACAGTGGCACCACTATGGCTCAGTGCAGCTCCAACCTCCTAGGCTCAAGCAATCCTCCTACTTCAGCCTCCTGAGTAGTTGAGACTACAGGTGTGCACCATGACACCCAGCTAATTTTATTTATTTATTTATTTATTTAGAGATTGGGTTTCCCTATGTTACCCAGGCTGGTCTAAAACTCCTAGGCTCAAGCAATCCACCAGTGTCAGCCTCCCAAAGTTCTGGGATTATACATGTCAGCCACCGTGCCAGCCAAGGCGCATTGTTATTAACCTTTTAAAATCCATCACTCTACCATGTTTTACCACGCTCTCTTTTGCATAATTCTACCAGCAAAGATTTTCTCATGCTTCCCTTTCTTATAATTTATATCATGAAAGCGATAGACATGTTGGATCTTCTTCTTCAGACATCACAGGCTTCTGGCCAAGATTTTAAGGTATTTGGTAAGGGGGCCAAACACTTCCCAGTTGAAACTCTGTCGTAACTGACATTTCTCCAGTTCCCCCATTACAACCTGTTCTTCCTACAACCCCCACACTCTCAAGTTCTTTTTCTAAAGCACAGAACTCACCTTAAGAGCCCTCAGTGGCCTGTTCTAGTGCATAAGCTGAAGCCAAGGGCTTTCACAGAGCCCACAGTGCCCTGGTCAAGCTGACTCTGTCTTCGCCTTCTTATCACCAGCTGTGAGGCCAGCGCATGGCCTAGCAAACAGCAAGGTTCCTGGGAAATCCATGCTGGCTCGCAGGCTTGCATCTCCTCCATCAGCATAAGCCTGCTGTGTTAGTTTTCCTAGGGCTGCTATAACAAAGAACCACACGGTTTTGATGGTGAAAACAACAGAAATTAATTCTCTCACAGACCTAGGCCCAGAAATCTGAAACCAAACTGTTGGCCTCGCTCCTTCCAAAAGTTCTAGCGAAGGATCCTTCCTTCTTTCCAGCTCCTGGTGGCTCCTGGTGTTCCTTGGCTTGTGGCTGCAAAGCTCCAATCTCTGCCTGCATCTTCACCTGGCCTCATTCCCTGTGTTTTTTCTGTGTCTGTGTACCTCAAATTTCCCTTTCTTTTTCCTTATAATAAGAACACCAGCCATTGGACTTAGGACCCGCCCTAAACCAAGATGATCTCATCTTAAGATCCTTAATTATACCTGCAACGTCTCTATTTCCAAATAAAGTTATATCCACAGGTACCTGGGGTTAAGACTCGGATATATCTTCTGGGTGACACAATTCAACCTGCTATAGCTGAAATAGTTGTTTTTTTGTTTTTGTTTTTGGGACAGAGTCTCACTCTGTCACCCAGGCTGGAGTGCAGTGGCACGATTACAGCCCACTACAGCTTCAACCTCCCGGGCTCAAGTGATTCTCCCACCTCAGCCTCCTGAGTAGTTGGGACTACAGCTGTGTACCAGGTCCGGCTAATTTTTGTATTTCTCGTAGAGTCGGGTTTTCACCATGTTGACCAGGCTGGTCTCAAAGTCCTGAGCACAAATGATCTACCCTCCTTGGCCTCCCAAAGTGGTGGAATTACAGACGTGAGCCACTGTGCCTGGCTGTGAAATGGGTTTTTTGTTATCCTTTGATACAGTTCAGAGATCAAAGCTGTGTGGGTGCTGAGCATGATACCTGGCAACAGCCGTTGAGCCAGCCCAGGGTATCATGGGAGCAATGTTTTCTGCCAGCTTTCTTGTTTCAGATTCGCTCAGCAATGTTTTTTGTTGGTTTTTGTCCCATGAAAGATTGGTTAGTAAGACAAATCATAGAAAAGAAAAAATAATCACATCAATCTCATTGCTCTCACATCTTTCTTCCTATATTTAGGTTAGATTTGTTGGGTTTTTTGTTGTTTTAGTTGGTGAACTTACACTGGATATACAATTTGTATCCTGCTTCTCTCTTAACATAAACTCAAAATTATTTCCTTTGTATTAATATACTCACTTTAAATATTTTATCTTGACACATATTAAATGTAGTTTTTACATTTTTCAAAATTATACCTGCAGATAACTTAAAGTTTATAAGGCTTGTGACAAAAAGAAAAATAAATTACAAAACAAAAAATGGCAATTTTTCATACCATAGCTCTCTCCCGTTTCTTGCTACCCAAAGACAACTGCTTATTTCAGTGAATTCTATTTCCATATATCTCAGTAGCATGTTTATAGTGATATTTCTTGATTTGCCAGTTTTAGACATTATTTATTGGCTAGCTTGCTCCTCTGCCTAGACTACTTCTTTACCTCTTCCCCGCTTCCACCATCACCAAACACATACATGCATGTGTGCACACACACATGCCCATGTACACTCACACATACCCATGCACATACGCACATGTATGTGCTCACGCATACATAAAAACACGCATTCATATACATGTATACATATACACATATATACTCACACACATATATGCACACACACATATACATGCACACATACATCCTATCCCCTGATATTCCTGGCGTGTTTAGATATTAATGTTGTTTAACTCAATAGTCAATATTTACACTGAACCCAGTTGGGCCAGCACTTTTGCTTTCTATGGTATTACTAATTACATTTTTATTTGCTTTTCTATACATTTATCAGAAATGCATCAAGTTCTTCCCCATTGTCTAAATCTCCTTTCAATATATTCTTTCACCCTAATAATTCCTTCTTTTGGAGCTGTCTCCTGGAGCTTGCTGACCTGTCTTCACTGGTTTGGTGGCTCCCTACACCTGCTAAGCGGCTGCTGCCCTGGGATCTTCCTTGGCCTCACCCTGAGGATTCCCTTCGCCTCTGCCTTCGGGGGTATCTCCTAGTTTCATGGGTCACATGTTTTCTGTTTTATTTGTTTACTCTCTCATTGTGGTGGAACATCTCCTCCCATAGCTTCCTGACAAAGGATGTTTGGTGGTAAATTCCTAGAGACTCCAAAGGTCTGAAAACATCTTCAGTCCATTTCATACCTAACTGATATTCTGACTGGGAATAGAATTCTAGGTTGAACATTTTTTTAATTTAAAAAAAAGATCCATAGATTTCTAGCCTCCTATCCTGCTGTTGAGAAATCCAAAATTGTTCTCTGCTAACATCTTCTCCCCACCATCCACCTCTATCTTCAAGCTTACAGGATTTTTCTGTTTGTCTCCAGGGTGTTGTAATTTCATGATGATGTACCAGCCAAGGGCCTGACAGGAAACCAACCATACTCTTAAATGGAATTTCTGGAGACTTTTTAATGAAAGAACTATGTATACAGACCACGATGAAAGGAACCCAAAGGAAGCTAGCAGCACCCTTTGACCTGAAGGTGCAGAGGAAAGAAATATCAGATTCTGGTTGTGAGCTGCTGCTCTGGATCGTGGATTGCCCAACAGGAACTGAGCAGCAGCAGTTCTCACTGCCAGGACTGTACACAACTTTGTCATAGCCTACATCATCTGGTTGTGGTGGTTGTGGTGAGAGCAAAATCATATTTATGTCCTCACTTACGTGATCTTCTCCAGGGAGAACTTGGTGCTTGCCAGCTGTGTATTGGCCTCTCGCTTATCAGATCCTCTTCCCTCCTAGATTCTCACAGAATCCTTTTTTTTTTTTTTTCCTGAGGAACAGGGTATGCATTTCTGTTTTTTTGTCTTTTTGAGACAGAGTTTCACTCTTGTTGTCCAGGCTGGAGTGCAATGGCACGATCTCGGCTCACTGCAACCTCTGCTTCTGAGGTTCAAGCGATTCTCCTGCCTCAGCCTCCCGAGTAGCTGGGATTATAGGTGCCCGCCACCATGCCCGGCTAATTTTTGTATTTTTAGTAGAGATGGGGTTTCACCATGTCGGCCAGGCTAATCTCAAACTCCTGACCTAAGTGATCCACCCACCTCAGCCTCCCAAAGTGCTAGGATTACAGGCGTGAGCCACCACACCCAGCTCATTCTTGCCATTTCTTTCTTATTTTACTATACTTTAAGTTCCGGGGTACATGTGCAGAATGTGCAGTTTTGTTACATAGGTATACATGTGCCATGATGGTTTGCTGCACGGAACAGGGTATGTGTTTGATGTAGTTACAGGAAGGAGATTAGTGGGAGAGATAACTTAGTTGCTGGAACTTGGTGGGAGGATTTAGTCCACTTAGCCAACAGGGAGGAATTATAGCTCTTGGCCCACTTTTCCAGGGCCCTCTGCAGGTGTCTGTTTGGCAAGAAGTAAATGGACAAGTGGAAGGCCTTAAAGATAATCCTACTAAGTAGGACACACATTGGCAGTCCATAAAGGAAAATATCACTCACAAGTCCCAGGATGGGCCAAGGCCAGTCCTGATAAGGCAGCTGCTGCCTTCTACAGTAGCATCGTTTATGAGCTAGAAAAATGTAGTCCCTTTGTAAAAGGTACTCCCTCTGTAGAGACAATAAAAAAGATGCTCCCTCTGGACAGACCCAGCACTGTGGGGGCATGGCTTAGTGAGCAGAGCAGGGCTGAATGCTAACCACCATTCATTCCCTGGGCCAGACACCTTTTGTCAAATGGACAAACTTTACAACCATGTAAAGCAGCCCTGAGTCCTCATGTAGTGATTCTGACAAATTTTCCATGTATGGGCCATGGCTATCGTAGGGCATCGTGACCCTGGGGAAAAAAGAAAGCTCTAATGTCATCATCCCAGAGCCCACTCATCCCAGAGCAAAACAATAACGACAAATTTGGGGAAACTAAAATCACAGAAAGATGAATGGTAACCAACTTAGCAGATTCAAGAAAGGTGAATCTTAGACCAGCAACAGGGAAAAGCCAAAATGCCACCAGAATTATACCATGAATTATACCATGCTCAGATGCATCCTGTCCCATTTCTCTCGGATGTTCTTTATTTTGAAGCAAGCTTCACCCATGAGCGTTGTTCTCCAAGTAAGGCCAACAGAAGCCTGGAAGGGACTCTGCTAGCCATTTCTGTGGTTGTTAGAGCTGACTATGATGGTATAGGAAGCCTGTCCTGCATTTCGCTCCCTTTAATACCTTGGGCAGAGGTGGGATGGAGTAACGGTTGTTTCGTAGGACTAGAAGAAGGATATGGGTTTGTAAACTGCAAATGGGGCTGTAGAAGCTACAAATTCTGGGGTGGAAGAGTTCCAAGGCAAAGTAACCTCTGTCAACCCTTGGTATCCAGGTTTTCAGAAGTGTTGGATCAACGAGCCCATTATACTTCCCAGGAAGCCTATGGCTGCAGGAACTTGGGAAAACATCAGTCTATGCTTCCTGCTGTTCCTCCTCCCATCCTCCTAGCACCTGAAAGAAAGGTTTTATAAAGATCTCATTTTCCTATTACTGATAATTTAGCTTATAGGAATAAAGAATATCCAGAACAGCAGATTGTAATTCCAAGTTCTGTGGGCAGCCCCTGTCATGGCATTGAATTTAACAGCTTGTTGCAGCTCCGTATCAGTACTGGCGAAATTTTCAAGAAGTGAAGTAGAGAAGTGAAGACCTTTACTTTCCCCAACACCTTAGATGAGGCAGAGTCAACAAGAATCCATTGCATGGTCTACATACCAACCAGAATCCCTGAGACCTGATTTTTCAGAAGGTCCATAGGTAAAAAATGATTTTCCTAAGAATACTAAGATATCATGCCGTTTTCACTGTATTGACTTTTGAACTGATGGTACAAAAGCAATGTTGGGTGAAACTGCTGGTATAAATCAAGGCAGGACACCAAAATGTACTAACGGACTAGCAGTCATTGTATTCTTTACACATTCACAAAGGGAAAGCCAGTTTCACTTTCAAATGTTCTTGATGAAGCAGCAAAAAGTATTAATTTTATTAAATCTTGTTACTTTTTAATATTCTGTGTAATGAACTTGGCAGTATGCATTTAAAAACATACCAAATTAACATATTCATTGAAGAAAAACACTTGTGTAATTTTGAGTAGCAAGCTGAACTAGCTTTTTTTTTTTTCATGGAACATGATTTTTTTAACTTGAACAGCTGAAAGACAAATATTCTTATTCAGATTTGGTTGTTTGACAGGCATCTTTCTTGAAAATTAAAAAAGTGAGACTGTCACCTTAAGAGAAACAACTGACAGTGTTTATTGCCAATTACAATGTTTGAGCTTTCAAGCAAAAATCACAACTTTGGAAAAATGGTACCTGTACCATTGTACTTAAAGACATTTCTACCTTTAAGTTACTTAAATTGTTTTTCTGAGATTGGTGTTGATGTGAATCTTTTTGATGTTTCAATGTTACATAATAAAATATATCAACATTTGTAAGATCTACATAACTCAGTGAATCAATACTCTAACATCATGAGTGGATAAAAGGTCCATTCAAAGTACAAAATAGACCAATAGGTTGGTCACGTAATTGAGTATAAAAGTTCCTTGATATAGTTTCAGATTTCACATTGCAACTAACGTTTAAGAAACTATCACTTGTCATTTGGTATAGTGTCAAAGAAGTATATCTAAAATTTTCTGAAATGGCTACAAAACACTCTCACTTTTCCAAGTACTTTTATAAATCTCAGCCAAAACAATGTATTACAGCAGATTGAATACATAAGTAGATGTGAGAATCTAGCTGTCTATAAAGCCAGACATTACATTTGCAAAAACGTAACACAATGCATTTCTTCTCACCAAATTCTTTTGTCTTGGAAAATATAGTTATTTTAAATTAAAATGTTATTCATGTTAAGATGTACTAGGTTTAGTATAATTATTTTTAAATGAAATAATACCCAATTAAAATCTTGTTGTGGAAAATATAGAACCACAGATTGGGATTTTAAGACTGAGAGGCAAGAGTTCACCATGAGATTACAGTGAAAATTTTTAAAATACTAACAGTTTAGTCAAATATGAGGTATTTTGAATTTAATGTACTCTCATCAATTGACTAATTCACCAAGGAGGTTTTAAATGATGATAATTTCAGGCAAGAATTTTAATAGCACTGGGGACAGTGGTTTGGGCAATGATAGACCAATGAAGGAGATGATTTTTGGAGAGAGACCTTGGAAATTTCATCTGTGTAGAGGACACCTATTTGTATCCATCTAACATGCAAATATTCCTTTAGGGATTAATATTCATTATAAAAAGACAAATTGCATATAAAATTTGAGTTTTTACAACTATGTTGACAATTTTTTCTTCTGATGTTTTTCTTTGTCTTTCATAATACGGCGCTTGAAAATCAGTAATTCTTTTTCTAATATATTTTCAGTTTTCATGTTTGATTTCAAAACTTGGGTTATTGGACAGGGAGAAGCTTTAAAAAACGATTCTTTTGTTGTTTAATACAATTTTTTTAAAAAAGCAATCACTTTAGAAACAATTCCTAAAGTCCTATTTTATCAACAGTAATTTCAAACATCTGTTGTACATATCTCAATTTAACTACTAGGAATTTAGCTATTAATTTACTTTCCTTTATGCTTAGGTATTCTGAAATGGTTATAAGATTGCTTTAAATTATTTCAAACACAATCAGGTATTTGAAAATTAGTGCTTCATGGCCAAGTGTGGTGGCTCATACCTGCAATCCCAGCACTTTGGGAGGCAAAGGCAGGAGGATCAATTGAGTCCAGGAGTGTGAGACCAGCCTGGACAACATGACAAAACCTTGTCTCTACAAAAAATACAAAAAAAAAAAAAAAAAAAAAGCCAAATGTGATGGTACACACCTGTAGTCCCAACTACTTAGGAGGCTGAGGTTAGAGGATCAATTGAGCCCAGAGGGTTGAGGCTGAAGTGAGCTGTGATCGTGCCAGTGCATTTCAGCACTCCAGCATGGGGAAGAGAGAGACCCCATCTCTTAAAAACAAAACAAAACAAAACAAAAAAGAAAACAAAACAAAATCAGTGCTTTATGGCTTATAGAGAGTTAGTTATTTCTAGTATGAATTCTACAGATATTTTTAAAGAAAAATCAAAACATTTACAGTCTTGTAAATTTTAATATCCCTAATAGCTTGGAATTGTAGTTACAGCTGCCACTTCACTTCAAAAGAAAGAACTGACAAACTAAAAAGAAGAGTGGAAGTCAGGGCTGGGCGCCATCTTGGGGAGACAGTCACAGGGGTTTGGGAATCTTCAGAAGGCTAATAGCCCAGGGATGTTTCCACTTCCTGAGTTCCATCCTTATCTTTCCTGACTCTCAGGGGCTATAATTCGGAGGCTGCATTCCACAAAAGAATCCTAAATCCCCATGAGTAACTCTGAAATGCCGTGCCTTTGAATAGAGCTGAGGCCAGGGTAAACATATGGCCCAGGTAAGAATAGAGAAGAATTGTAAACAAGCTTAAATTATGTTTTCCCACCTTAGTTTTATTTTGGTATGTCTATGACACAATATTAGAAACATAGTAAAATTCAACAGTATGTTGAATAAGGGCAAATATGGAATCTATCTAGGAGACTAAAGATATTTGGTTTTATGTGTCTAAACTTGAAAATAAATTGGAAGTTTCCTAGATGTTGTGGGCCACAGGCTAATATTGATTACCTTTAATTGCTTAGGAAGCAGGGGAGTCCATTTTGACAGAGCATCACCAGGTATAATTTACATTCCTTGATTCAGGAAGCTTAATTAGACAAAGGAGAAATGTCCTGCACTAATCTAGTTCATGAACAATTTCTTTAATCAAAGAGTCTTTAACTCTATGCCAGGACATTTTATAGTCCTCACAATGCAAGATGTATGAAAGCCTTCTTGGGTTGCCTTTTATTCTCTTTCCTTTTTGACTATTAATTTTTCCATACTTGATTAGTTTTAACCAAAGAAAATACTTCAACATATCTCCCTCTTCAAATATAAAGTAACACAAAAACGTTTTTTAAAAGTGACCATTTTTCCTCTTTCATTCTATGATCAAAAAAATTGTCCAGCAGTGACAGATTGGATTAAGAAAATGTGGCACATATACACCATGGAATACTATGCAGCCATCAAAAAGGATGAGTTTGTGTCCTTTGTAGGGACATGGATGCAGCTGGAAACCATCATTCTTAGCAAACTATCACAAGAACAGAAAACCAAACACCGCATGTTCTCACTCATAGGTGGGAACTGAACAATGAGATCACTTGGACTCAGGAAGGGGAACATCACACACCGGGGCCTATCATGGGGAGGGGGGAGGGGGGAGGGATTGCATTGGGAGTTATACCTGATGTAAATGACGAGTTGATGGGTGCAGCACACCAACATGGCACAAGTATACATATGTAACAAACCTGCACGTTATGCACATGTACCCTACAACTTAAAGTATAATAATAATAAATAAATTTAAAAAAATTGTTTTTCTTTGAATCACTTCAGACAACAGAGCATCTGTTTTAAATATAATGCTTTTGGTATATTTTCCTCCCCAGTTGTTGTAAAGTAATACATCTGCTTATTGGTTCATCTTGCATTCCAGATAAAATGATGTCTGATTCTTTTAAAAATATATGAGGAAATGATATATGATTATATTATTAATATTTAGAATACTATATTTATAGATATATACTTTTGTGGTAAAGTTTCAGGATACTGGCTAGCTCCTGGGAAGAAGGAAAAAGAAAAGATGGGCTTTGGCTGTGTGAGTAACATTTTCTTTCTTTAATAGAAAGACAAATCTAAAGCAATTACGACATGGTATTAACATCTATTAAATCTAGTGTAGGATGTAGAGGTCATTTGCAACTGCCCCAAGAACAGCCACCAAAACCTTAAGAATAAAGCCAATGTTAAATTCGTGTGAACTGTAAAGGTATAAAAAATGAGAGAGATGAAGATCAAAAATAAAAGGTACCATGGTACAATGGGAAGAGACCTAGCTTTAAATTCCTAGCTATGTCACTTTTTAGATACGACTTAGAACAAGCTATTGAATCACTCTGACCCTCAATTTCCCAATTTGTAAAAAGGAGTTCAGTAACACATACTTTGCAGGTTATGGCGAGTATTATGTATTATACATGTAGAATGTAAAATGATTATCTTGCCCTTGCGTAATCTTTATAGAATGAGGGTCAACACTGTATATAGATTCATCATCAATGATTATCAATAGATAGGTAAAGACATAAAATTCACTTTACATCGACTTCTAGATCTATCGAAATAAACATTTTTAAAGTTCCAACAAATATATTCGCAAGCAAAACACTATAAGAGTAATCAAAGCAGTGAGGTGCTAGTGTGAATATAGATTATATAATAATGAGTCTGAATACAGAGAAGAGTTCAAATAGAAGATGAAAAATGAGATAAGCTATATATTGAAATGGGGTAATTGGGGAAAACTTTCCTTTAAATATTATTCATTTTATGAAGGAAAAAACAGGAAATCAATGGAACTGTGATAATCAACAGAACTCAGAGGGGAGAAAAAAAGGAAAATTAATCATTGCTTTCACAAGTGGTATCTCTTACTAAAGCTCAAACAGAAGTTATTTAAGATTACACAGCTAGTAAGTGGGAGAACCTCAACGCTAGGTTTAATTTCATTCTTAAATCTGTACTTTTTCATTATTCTATAAAAGTATTGCCTCTCTGGACCTAATTCTGATCAATACAAAGGATTCTTCCCCTCTTCAAGGTCACCCCAACAACATAAGTTACAGGCATACATCTTTCTTCTTCAGATTGCCCAACTATTAACTGTTGAACCAAAACAGCCACATTCACTTTTAGAAAAAAAAAATCATAAAGTCTAATTCATAGAAAGCAATTTTTTTCTCTCTCTTTTTTTTTTTTTTTGAAACAGAGTCTCAGTCTGTCACCCAAGCTAGAGTGTAGTGGCGCGAACTTGGCTCACTGTAACCTCCGCCTCCCAGGTTCAAGTGATTCTTCCTCAGCCTCCCGAGTAGCTGGGACTACAGGAGTGTGCCACCACACCCGGCTAATTTTTTGTATTTTTAGTAGAGATGGGGTTTCACCATGTTAGCCAACATAGTCTCAATCTCCTGACCTCGTGATCCACTCGCCTTGGCCTCCCAAAGTGCTGGGATTACAGGCGTGAGCCACTGCACCCGGCCTCATAGAAAGCAATTTTCTAACTGCTCCCAGAAATACCTAGAAGGATCCTCATTCTATTTCTCTTGAGATTGAATCAAGGAGGGAGCTCTAGTAACATGTATTGAGCATCTATTATAACTAAACATTGCACAGTTGGCTCTCCATAGTCAGATTTTGAATCTGTGGACTCAACTGACCATATATAGAAATCAGTTTTTAAAAAATAAATAACAGTGCAACAATAAAAATAATACAAATAAAAAACAACATAGTATAACAACTATTAACATAGCATTTACATTTTATTAGGTATTACAAGTAATCTAGGGATCATTTAAGGCACACAAGAGGGTCCAGGTGCTGTGGCTCAGGCCCGTAATCCCAGCACTTTGGGAGGCAGAGGCGGGAGGATCACCTGCGGTCAGGAGGAGTCCAAGACCAGCCTGGCCAACATGGTGAAACCACGTCTCTACTAAAAATACAAAAATTTTGCTGGGTGTGGTGGCTCACACCTATAGTTCCAGCTGTTCAGGAGGCTGAGGCACGAGAATCTCTTGAACCCGGGAGGCAAAGGTTGCAGTAAGCCAAGTTCACACCACTGCACTCAAGCCTGGGTGATAGAGCAAGAATCTGTCTCAAACAATAAAAATAAATACATAATAAAGTACACAAGGGGATGTACAGAGGTTGTATGCAAATACTATGCCCTTTTATATCAAGGACTTGAGCATCCATGGATTTTGGAATCTGCAGCATTCCTGGAACCAATCCCCTCACAATATGACTGTGACTGTATATGTTTTGCTCCTTAACATTAATCCTTATAACAACCAAGCTCAGCCATTTTGTTTTAGAGATAAGGAAACAGAAGTCATAAAGGAAATCAATCAGTACATACAGCTTTTTGGGATAAGATTTACACCCAAGTGCTCTGAGGACAGAATACATTCAATAACTTAGTACCTTTGAGCCATAATTCCTTTCCTAGGGCAGCATCTCAGCAGGGCTTGCAAAGGATTCCTATCACCCTAGGTTACATTATATTATATTATATTATATTGTATTATATTATATTTATTATATTATATTATACTGTTTGACACTTCAAAGCATTTTCTAGTATTAAAACATTGTAGGAAGAGATGATAACTGTGAATCTCCACCTACCAACATTATGCTCTCCACGCCCCTCAATGACTTGTTAGCTAAAATGTACACAGAGATTTAAGTGGTCCAGAAGACTGAGATGGCCTTTTGTTTATTTGCTTGTTTTTGCTAGAAGGGGTTTATCTTAGTCCATTTTGTGCTGCTATAACAGAAGACTACAGATGGGTAATTTACAATGAACATAAATTTATTTGGTAAACAGTTCTGGCAGCAAGGAAGTCCAAAATTGAGGGGCTGGTGTCTGGTGAGGGCCTTTGCTCTTCATCATCCCATGGTGGAAGATGGAAGGGCAAAATAGGGTGAAAGGAGATGGCTGAATTTGTTCTTTTATAAGGAACTCACTCCCTTGATAATGAACCCCAAAGAGAAAGACACTAATCCATTCATGAGCTAGTAGCCCCATGACCCAAACACCTCCTATTAGGCCCCGTTTCCCAGCAATACCACCCTGGGAATCAAGTTTCCAACACACGAACCAAGCAGGACACAGTAAAATCATAGCACAGGTTGTCTCCTCTGAGTCCCTGATGACAGAGAGCAACTATTTCAGCTGAATCACTGCAAACCAGACTCTGCTGGTCAACAGTCTCTATCCAGTGAAAAACATTTCAAATTCATGGAGAACATGACTATTCCATGAGACACTCAGTATCTAGACCCTGTAAAGAAAAGACTTTAAAACTGATAATTTATGACTAGTATGCTAAGCTGCATACAAAATCCTTGTGGCAACAATTTGACTTCAGAGGGCCAATATAAATGACACCAGTTCAGGCCAGTGTATTCAAGGGCAAACAAGAATTTAAGAAATTATGTAAAACTCATGGAAGAAAATGCTTCCTCACCCACCCATTCTTGTTCATAGCTGATTGTGATTGTTCTATGTTGTAAATGGAGTTTGCATCTCATTCAATTGGAATGTAGAGCCATAAACTTCTAATTTGAATTGAAATCTCTATAATAAAACAAATACATGCCACAGGACAGACTCAGACAGCAAAAGGGCACCAGTGTCATTTGTTGGTTAGTAACCTCCAACTACAAGGAATAATAGCTATATATTGGACAGTTAACATAGTTCACAATAACTAAACTTTGTCCTAGCTTTTCTAAAATTCTGTAAAATACTTTTAGATTATAATGACATCTAGCTAGCAGTTTCCCATTTAGCTTGTCTGCTTCTTACTAAAAAGACTATGAAGACAAGGAAAAAAAGACAAAAATCACAAACTAAAACTAAATCGAGTATCTTCTATTTTAAATGATCTCTTTTATTTGCCAAGAAATGTGCATTTTTGTCTTCAATCTTACAATTAAAACTGTTTCCAGGATATGTTTAATTATGGATTTCTTTTCATTAATTTTGCTCAGGAATATTTTCCTACCTTGCAGCTTTAATTGTTTCAATTTTTCCACTTGTTCTGGGTCTCTTCTGTAGGATAACTGGTTTACAATAAAACCAGAAGAGTCTGTGAGTCTCTTCTACAGCTATCATTTTCTCTTTGATCATTAACCTTTTCTTCAGCATTTTACAGGAACATAGCCATTTTGTATTCTACTTTATTGATGAGATTTCCCACAGTCTGAATTTTCTCCTCAAATGTGAATTTTAATTACCATGTTTTTAGATTCCTCATAGCCATTTTTATCTGCTACTTTTTTTATCATACAAGGTTTGTATTGGTCCATTTTCATACTGCTGTGAAAAAACACCTGAGACTGGGTAACTTACAAAGAAAAAGAGGTTTAATGGACTCACAGTTCCACATGGCTGGGGAGGCCTTACAATCATGGTAGAAGGTGAAGGAGGAGCAAAGGCACATCTTACATGGTGGCAGGCAAGAGAACGTGTGCTGGGGAACTGCCATTTATAAAACCATCAGATCTCATGAGACTTATTTACTATCATGAGAACAGCATGGAAAAAACCCACCTCTAAGATTAAATTACCTCCCACCAGGTCTCTCCCACAACATGTGAGGATTATGGGAGCTACAATTCAAGATGAGATTTGGGTGGGGACACAGCCAAAATATATAATTCTACCCCTGGCTCCTCCTGAATCTCATGTCCTCACATTTCAAAACCAATCATGCCTTCTCAACAGTTCCCCCAAAATCTTAGTTCATTTTTGCATTATCTCAAAAGTCCCTTTCTCCTATCAGCCTGTAAAATCAAAAGCAAGTTAGTTACTTCCTAGATATAATGGGGGCACAGCCACTGAGTAAATACACCCATTCAAAATGGGAGAAATTGGCCAAAACAAAGGGGCTAAAGGCCCCATGCAAGTTTGAAATCTAGCAGGGCAGTCAAATCTTAAAGCTCCAAAATAATCTTCTTTGACTCCATGTCTCACATCCAGGTCATGCTGATGCAAGAGATGGGTTCTCATGGTCTTGAGAATTTCTGCCCCTGTGGCTTTACAGGGTACAGCCCCAGTCCTGGCTGCTTTCACAGCTGGCATTGAGTATCTGTGGCTTTTCCAGGTGCTGGGTACAAGTTGTCAGTGGCTTTACCATTCTGGGATCTGGAGACAGTAGCCCTCTTCTCACAGCTCCACTAGGCAGTGCCCCAGTGGGGACACTGTGTGGGAGCTCCCACCCCACATTTCCCTTCTGCACTTCCCTAGCAGAAGTTCTCCATGAGGGCTACCTTCCTTGCAGCACATCTCTACCTGGACATCCAGGTGTTTCCATACATCCTATGAAATCTAGGCAGAGGTTCCCAAACCTCAATTCTTGACTTCTGTGCATCCACAGGCTCAATACCACATGGAAGCTGTCAAGGATTGGGGCTTGTACCTTCTGAAGCCACAGCCTGAACTGTACCTTGGCCCTTTTTAGCCACAGCTGGTGTGACTGGGATGCTGAGCACCAAGTCCCGAGGTTGCACACAGCAGGGGGGCCCTGGACTGAGCCCAGGAAACCATTTTTCCCTCCTAGGCCTCTAGGCCTGTGACGAGAGCAGCTGCCGCAAAGGTCTCTGACATGCCCTGGAGATATTTTCCCCATTGCCTTGGCATTTAACATTTGGCTCTTTGTAACTTACGCAAATTTCTGCAGCTGGCTTGAATTTCTCCTCAGAAAATGGGTTTCTCTTTTCTATTGTATCATCAGGCTACAAAGTTTTCAAACTTTTATGTTCTGCTTCCTATTGAACACTTTGCCACTTAGAAATCTCTTCTGCCAGATACCCTAAATCATGTCTCTCAAGTTCAAAGTTCCACAGATCTCTAGGGTGGGGGCAAAATGCCACCGCTTCCTTTGCAGAGCAAGAGAGACCTTTACTCCAGTTCCCAACAAGTTCCTCATGTCCATCTAAGACCACCACAGCCTGGACTTTATTGTCCATGTCACTATCAGCATTTTGGTCAAAGCCATTAAACAAGTCTCCAGGAAGTTACAAACTTCCCCACATCTTTCTGTTTTCTGAGCCCTTCAAGTCTCTATCAAAGAGACTTGAAGTTCCAAACTTTCCCAGATTTTCCTATCTTCTTCTCAGTACTCCAGACTGTTCTAACCTCTGTCTGTTACCCAGTTCCAAAGTTGCTTCCACATTTTCAGGTACCTTTACAGCAGCAGCCCACTCCTAATACCAATTTCTATATTAGTCCATTTTCATACTGCTATGAAGAAATACCCAAGACTGGGTAATTTATAAAGAAAAAGAGGTTTAATGGACTCACAGCTCCACATGGCTGGGGAGGCCCCACAATCATGGCAGAAGGTGAAGGAGGAGCAAAGGCATATCTTACACGGCAGCAGGCAAGATCGTGTGTGCAGGGGAACTGCCCTTTATGAAACCATCAGACCTCATGAGACTTATTCACTATTAAGAGAATAGCACAGGAATAAACCTGCCCCCATGATTCAATTGCCTCCCACCAAGTCCCTCCCATGACACCTGGGGATTATGGGAGCTACCGTTCAGGATGAGACTTAGCTGAGGACACAGCCAAACCATATCAGGGTCTCACTCTGTTGCCAAGGCTGGAGTACAGTAGTGCAATCATGGCTCACTGCAACCTTGAACTCCTGAGTTCAAGTGATCCTCCCACCTCAGCCTCCTGTGTAGCTTGGACAACAAGCTACAACTCCTGAGCTCACTGATCCTCATGCCTAGGCCTCCCAAAGTACCTGGCCTTATCTGATACTTTATATATGCTCACCTCCCACTAAAATGTCAGCAGATAATCAAACAGGGATTACCTTCAAATAATTCCAGCCAAATTACCTGTCAGAAATGGAGTATATCCATCAGGGTTCTGATTTTGTTTTTCTAGTACTCCCTTGGGCTCTGTCTTCCTCTCTGCATTGGCTTTATCTTTCGATTGGTAGTAAGATGGCTACAGTAGTTTCAGGCAAAGCAGCAAGACACTGTATTATCCAAATGAATAATTGGAGCTGATTTTTTCCAGTGTTTCCTTTCTATAGTTAAGAAAACATTTCCCAGAAGCTCTTCAAACTTTCCCTCATAACACCAAGACTTACAGATTATTGGCCTAGTCCTAAATCAGCCCATAGTAGTGAGACTGAGATTACCATGCTTAGCTTAGTGTAATCATTTGGGATGAGTTGAACGTTGTGGGAGTCAACTATTTTGACTTCCATAACTCTACATTTAAAATCTAATTTGGGGGGCCCATGTTCTCAGGACCTCTTAAGACTGTGTCATGGAATAAAAAAAAAATTTAATCTAATTTGAACAACATAATTACACAAGAATAGCAATTGCTATTCTTTCATCTTTTTCACTTCCTGACCTCTGTTCAGTCCTGCTTTTGTCTTTGTTGAATCCTATATCCTATCAATCCAGCTCAATTTTTCTAATAAATCAGAACTCAGCTGGTGGAACTATCTTCTTTTTCCAATCTAATATTCATTTTCACAGGACTCTTCAGCACATGCAATTCTTTCTCTATCATGGGACTTCAGCCACAACCGCCAGACCAGCCCAATCAATTTCAGATGAATGCAGCAGCAATGAGCTGTCTTCATTCTTTTTTTTTTTTTTTTTTTTTTTTGAGTTGCTAAGCCTTGCTAGAAAAATTGGTGTAGTTCTGCAGATTTGTGTTGTTATAAATTCATAGATATTCAACTGAATATAATTCGTAGTGCCATGCAGCAATTCTTTAATGCTTTCTAGTCAACTCCTTTCATAGACATGATTCACTAGGCTTGTGTGACCTTGGCAAACCCTTTAAACTCTGAACCTCAGCTACTTCATCTCTAAAATGAGAACAACAGTACTGACATTAAAAGATTGTTTTATAAATTAAAAAGACAATGTATGTGAAGCAATTTTTCTACTCCCCGGCACATAGTACTCAGTTAATGCTAGCCTTTATTTTAATGGCAAATCCTAAACTTTGTTCTTTTTCTTAAGCCTTTCCTTTAACTTGAGTCTGCTTTTCTTCCCCATTGCCTTCTACTCTGAACACTTTCTTGACTTTATGAAAAAGGCCAACATTTATGGATCCCCTGGTTTCCTTTCATCTCCAAATATACCAGGAACTACATGCATTTTTGCACCCTAAATGGCTAGCACAGGGTCTAGCCCATGAAAATATTCAGTGTTTATTCCATTGAATTCAAAATCTCCTTATTTTTAATGTTGATTCTGTGAGATTAGGGAATGATAAGGGAATAACAATCACAAAGTGATAGTTTGGAAATTAGGTTAAATATTCGCTCATGGTGGTTAGTGAAAAATAAAGTCTCTGGTATTTAAAATCTGCCTGAAGGGAACTTGGGACTCAGGAGATGTCTAAAGGAAAAGACTCATTTAGCTCTGATAATTAGCAACATAAACAAAACACAGATGAATAAACTGGCTTTGTTTGTAAATAACCATTTATGGTTCAAATAATTTCTATGACAGAGATTTCCCTACTTAATATTGCAACATCTCTCAACTATAAACAACAAAACCAAATGGCCACAAACAATGACCAGCATGTTTTATGAGAGCAATATAGAAGAAAAACAAACATTCTCCCACCAACTAAACACAACCAACCAAGCAAAGTCATTTTAACCTTTCTTGGGGCAAGATCAGAATGTAATAAATACGTTTCTTAGCATATATCCAAACTGAATTTCTATGGCCAATTCTTAAATTAAGTTTATTTCCTTGCACTAAGCTTGGGTTTAGGAGAGAACATTAGAATGATGTTACTTTCTTGAGGATATTTGTTCTAATAAATAAGTGTCTTTTTTTTCCTTTTTTTTTTTTTTTTGGAGATGGAGTCTCACTCTGTCAGCCACGCTGGAGTATAGTGGCAGGATCTTGGCTCACTGCAACCTCCATCTCTTGGGTTCAAGCGATTCTTCCACCTCAGCTTCCCAAGTAGCTAGAACTACAGGTGCCTGCCACCACGCCCGGCTAATTTTTGCAGTTTTAATAGAGATGGGGGTTTCACCACGTTGGCCAGGCTGGTCTTAAACTCCTGACCTCAAGTGGTTCACCTGCCTTGTCCTCCCAAAGTGCTGGAATTTTAGGTGTGAGCCACTGTACCTGGCCTCACCAAGAATATGCATTTTAATTTCAGTTCCACCAGTGGTAAATATATAGTTTTTTTTAAGTCACTGGTCTTTGTGGAGTTTTGAGAAGAGACCTCCATTAATTTCTGGAATGTGAATACATTGGCAAAGCAAAATCAAACTGGTTGTGAGTCAAACGCTTTACCATTTTAAAAATCTACAAGAAATTATCTACCTTCCATAGAGAATTTCATGTACATATTGCAGTCAGTATATTCCTAGAACTGCCTACACAGATGTAATGGGTTATTCTGTTAGAGTAGAAAACTTCGCCCCCTTGGTTTCTACTGTTTCTTTTTTTTTTTTTTTTTTTGGCTCTCCTCTACTTTGGCTCTTCTATAGTCTATATATGTCATGTTTCTTTTGGTTTTCATTAGCTTCTCACATTTTCCAGAAAGAACCACCTAAAATTAAGAAAGGACACATTGGTACAAATTTGAATTGACAAGATATATCAATGAATAAAGTTGTGTTGACCCTAACTATGCATTTATAATGAAGATCTATTAGTTAGGATTCTAAATAACAGATCCTAAACTAATTAAGCTTAAGAAAATGGGATGGATTTGTTTGAAGGATTTTAGGAAATCTCGTTCTAGGAATGTGAGAGCAATATGACACTGTGTTTCTGGCACAGACTGAGAAGGAACTGCTCTATCCATGTGCTTCCCCCATTTTTTCCCACATGCTCACTGCACATCTGCTTTATTCTTTATCTTGCTGTTTACTGACTTAGCTCTTCAGACTGCATAGATGGATGAGTAATGGAGGATGGAATTCTCAGAAAAGGTATTGAGTTGCCTTGACCAAATAGTAGTTGTCCATTACAAATCATCGTAGAAAAGCATTTGCAGGCTGGGCGCAGTGGTTCATGCCTATAATCCCAGCACTTTGAGAGGCCAAGGCAGGTGGATCACCTGAGATCAGGAATTTGAGACCAGCCTGGCCAACATGGCGAAACCCCGTCTATAGTAAAAATACAAAAATTAGCCAGGCGTGCTGGCGGGCGCCTGCAATCCCAGCTACTCGGGAGGCTGAGGCAAGAGAATTTCTTGAACCTGGGAGGCAGAGGTTGCAGTGAACCGAGATCGCCTGGTTGTACTCCAGCCTGAGTGACAGAGACTCCATCTCAAAAAAGAAAAAAAAAAAAGAAAATCATTTGTAAAAATCTCTTCATGAAGACTGTATTTGGATAGATCATCTGGTTAAGTTCTTGTTATCTAAAATCAGGGTCACATAAACCTTATTTCTACATGCATTTTTGTTCTGATTATAATCTGTTTGCTTCCTCACCCTCATATTCATTATTTACCCTTCTCTGCACTGTTGTTTACTCTGGAAAAGTGACCTCTTCCCGATGTATCACCAAGGCTCCCTTGCTACCAACTTCCCACTAGGTTTGGCTGATGGAGATAAGAAGGTGAGATGAGAGGAAGCTCAGAATATTTATTCCTTGATCCTTTTCACTTCAGTGCTACATCTCTAGCAATAGCCGTGACTGTCCATAAATACAGCTCTCCACTGGCAACTCTCTTCTCGCTGGGCTCCAGTAACACTATTTCCGCCATTTGTCTCTCAGACCTAATGGCTCCCTGTTAATGTTAACTCTGGGTACCTCAAAATCTGTTAATACTGCCCATATATTTATAAGTAGTATTTTAATTGAATTTTTTTTTTTTTTTTTTTTGAGACGGAGTCTCGCTCTGTCGCCCAGGCTGGAGTGCAGTGGCCAGATCTCAGCTCACTGCAAGCTCCGCCTCCCAGGTTTAGGCCATTCTCCTGCCTCAGCCTCCCGAGTAGCTGGGACTACAGGCGCCCGCCACCTTGCCTGGCTAGTTTTTTGTATTTTTTAGTAGAGACGGGGTTTCACCGTGTTAGCCAGGATGGTCTCGATCTCCTGACCTCGTGATCCGCCAGCCTCGGCCTCCCAAAGTGCTGGGATTACAGGCTTGAGCCACCGCGCCCGGCTTTAATTGAAATTTTTAATTGTAGCTACTGAGATGGATTCCATCTATTATCAGAACTCTGACTGATACCGGGAACCAAAAGTGGTTCCATAATCAATACCTGTGGATAAGAATTCTTGAACAAGATTATTCTCTTATTTAATAACAATAACCTCCCAGCTTCGGGTTATGGTGGAAGATGAAAATATGGTAACTGCTGTATGCAGTGGCATCATGATTACTAAAGTTATTGCCAGCGGTATTTCTGACTGCAGCTGCTATCAGAGAGCAAATGTGATAGTTCAACTGGAGCAAATTAACATATTTCCTGGCTTTTTTTTTTTTTTTTTTTTTGAGACAGAGTATTGCTCTGTCGCCCAGGCTGGAGTGCAATGACACAATCTCGGCTCACTGCAACCTACACCTCCCGAGTTCAAGTGATTCTCCTTCATCAGCCTCCCGAGTAGCTGGTGGCGTCCACCACCATGCCCAGCTTTTTTGTATTTTTAGTGGAGATAGGGTTTCCCCATGTTGGCCAGGCTGGTTTTGAACTCCTGACCTCAAGTGATCCGCCCTCCTCAGCCTTCCAATGGTAGGCAGAATAGTATCCCTTCACTGCCTTGACTTTGTGCTATGCTGACTCTCTTGATATCTATTATCTTACAGTCTGGCGGAGCTTGGGGATCTTGATATATCATAGAATATCATGCTGGTTTATTATATACATGACCTTATGCTAATTTGATTTGGTAAGCAGGATGTAAAAAGTGGCCTACCTGCCTTAGTAAGATATATGCATGCCAAATGATGGGAAATAAACTCTGACTGTTCAGCCAGCATATATGAGACATGAAAAGTCCATAACTGATGACATGAGATATGTGGATGGACCTTACAGAATGGCCAAAGTGGGTGAAGATATTTGTGTCTCATCACATGGTACCTACTATAGAGGACGATCTCAGAATGTAGGTTGACAAGATGATCCATCCTGTGGATATCAGATAGCCTCTTTCCCTCAATGACTTGTTTGATGAATTTATGTACAAAGTGACCATGTTGGCAGGGTTGAAAGTTATACATGGGCTTGGAGTGTGGATTTCCCCTTACCAAGGCTAATTTTGCTATTACTCTGATGATTGTCCACTCTACCAATAAATGAGACTAGTGCTAAAGTCCTGATAAGGCACCATTTGCCAAGGTGACCTGCCATCATCAATCTAGAAGGGGTAACAATTTATCCTCAAGTACATGCATACAAATTCCTGTGGCTTTATAGACTGCTCTATTTATTGTCATGGTATTCCATACAACATTTCTGACCAAGAAATGGTGAAAGAACTATGTTAAAGGGCATGTGCCTAAGAAATTCACTAATAGTATCATGTACCATAGAAGCAGTGAGTGACTTGTTAAAGGGAGCTGGGAGAAAAAACCCTGCACAATTAGGATGTTTTTCTATAGGATGTAGCATATGCTTTAGATCAGCACAACTATTTATGATATCGCATAATTCTTTAGGCTTTTAAAACACCTGGTCACTGTTTCTCTCAGAACTCTTAAGAGTTGGCTTGTTCTAGGCCCCCCTTCCACTGATCTGAGCATTCTTCAGGAACTTTCATTCACATATACGCAAAAATTGTGTCTCTAAAGTACCTCAAACACCATATATTGTCTACAATCAAGAGTAACAGCTTCTTAAAAGCTTTTAGTAGTTCAACCAAAACAATACAAATATTTCTTAATAGTGTTGTGCTATTGTCAGTATCTATTTCTTTTTATGTTTCATTAAAATGTATATAAATACTCATGAATATTATTCCTTCATTTTGTAATAGATCTTTTGTTAATATGAATTGCCTTCTTAGGCCCAATTCATGTTGTTTGCATTTAGTTCAAATTTATCTGATATTAATATTACTATTGCTTTATTTTTTCATATTAGCTTGTATCTTTGCTCATATGGATATACCTGAAGTGCTTTATGTCTGAATTTATTATGTGAGTTATAAACTCCTTTTTATAATTGTACTTTAAGTTCTGGGGTACATGTACAGAATGTGCAGGCTTGTTACATAGGTATACACATGCCATGGTGGTTTGCTGCACCCATCAACCCGTCATCTACATTAGGTATTTCTCCTAATGCTATCCCTCCCCTAGCCCCCAACCCCTTCAGGCCCCAGCGTGTGATGTTCCCCTTCCTGTGTCTATGTGCTCTCATTGATCACCTCCCACTTATGAGTGAGAACATGCTATGTTTGGTTTTCTGTTCTTGTGTTACTTTGCTGAGAATGATGGTTTCCAGCTTCATCCATGTCCCTGCAAAGGACACGAACACATCCTTTTTTATGGCTGAATAGTATTCCACGGTGTGTATGTGCCACAGTTTCTTTATCCAGTCTATCATTGATGGGCATTTGGATTGGTTCCAAGTCTTTGCTATTGTGAACAGTGCCACAATAAACCTTTTGTTTTTTTTTTTTTTTTTTTTTGAGACAGGCCCTTGCTGTGTCATCCAAGCAGATTGTGCAGTGGTGCTATCTTGGCCCACTGTAGCCTCAACCTCCTGGGCTCTAGTGATCCTCTCACCTAAATGCCCTGAGTAGCTGGGACTACAGGTGCACACAACCATGCCTGGCTAATTTTCATATTTTTTGTAGAGGCAGGGTATTGCCATGTTGCCCAAACTGATCTCAAACTCCTGGGCTTAAGCATCTCTCCTGCCTCAGCCTCCCAAAGTGTGAGGATTACAGGTGGTGATTCACTGCCCCTGGCCTCCCTTATCTTTTAAAGCAAATTAAACTTTGGTTCGCAGCCAAAGTCATCCTAAATTATTCAAGGATGGTTTCAGATAATGAGAGGACATTCATATAACTGTAACCAGTATGGAGTAAAATCTGAAGATGACAAGCAGAGGATGAGAATGACCTGATCCCAACAGCATGAGCCTTAAGAGAAGGAAGTTTGGATTGGTGAGGTGAGAGGAATGATCTAGGAATAGCAATAGTCCAGGATACTAAAAGCCATTCCTACATATGTAATAAAAATAATTTATTCACTTGATCAACTATTGAATACTTATAAAACATGAGAATTATGATCTGCGCTGAAGACACATGGTGGGCAAGAAGCAGACATGGTTTCTGCCCTTAATGAAGCTTTGAGTGCAGTAGAGGATATTGACGTTAAATAATCACACAAATATAAAATTACATCAGCTACAACTAAAATTATATCTGCTGCAAACAAGAGGTTTAGATTTCTAGGTTGGGATGGAAAAAATGCACACAGTGAAAATAATTCCCTCTCATTTTAAATGAATATAAATGCTATATAAAATTATATTATTTTAAAATATAGAACTTGAGAGAGAGAGAAACAGAGAAAGAGACAGAGTAAGACATCTCAAGATATGAGAAACAGAAGGAATGTGTTTAGTGGGAGCTAAGGTACAAAGCCCATAGAGGACCCAGATGAGATACAAGTCCTTGGGACTGGGATTTTAGTGCCCTATGTTGAAACCATAAGACTCAAATGCTGTGCTGTGTCAGAACTGGGTTCACTCTATAAAAGTGAACACTGGGAATGTGTTGCTCATGGATGAACTGAGAATCTCCACATATTTGCCCAAGTTTATGAATAAAAGTTAGGCATTTGTGCCTGGCTTTAGACCTGAGCCTCTATCTATACCTCACATAATGTGGGGCTCAGATTGCATTACTCCAGTTGACCAAAACTTCAGAGTAGGAAGAAGGGAAGTAGGAAGTTTGAAATAGCCATTGTGGAGAATGGCTGAGTCAATTACTGTTTTATAGCTGAACTCCTGTGACCTATTGTGTGACTTCCGCCAGCAGCACTTGGTGTGGACAGATAGGGAAGGAACAGATGAATGAATTCATTTGGAATCAGGGATTTGCCAGACCAGACCAAGGTGATGAACAAAACAGAGGTTAAAGAGAATTCTGACTACAGGAAGGAGTGTTTTTGAAATCCTGAGCTCCAGACATTAATCTGGAGACAAAGAAGGAAATGAAGAAAAGAGATGCTAAAAGAGTTATTACTTTACTGTTATAAAGAGGTTGCCGAAAATTCTGATGGGAGTGTTGAACAAGCAACTGGAAGGAAAGGAGATTGTGGTCACGGATAACTATATATGATTTAGTAATTTTATAAGTGGATCGATTAGAAGTGCTAGTGATTAGCATGAGAGTACATGGCAGAAGTGGAGATGAGGAGGCCACGACTGATTAGGAGATCAAGGAGCTCAGAGCTAATGGCACAGACTGGGTCATCAATGTCATCTTCACCCATAGGTAATGTGGAAAGAAGACAGGAATTGAGGTGGAGATTAGACAGGTACCAAGATTTTAGAATGAATATTAGGGAAATAATTGGGAGTATTGATATGAAATAGCAAGCAATAGTGTAGAATAAAGTGTAATGGAATAAGCCTCAGTGGAGAAGGTTTTTATGAGATGGTGGAGAAATGAAGTGGAAATGGTGAGCTACAAAAGGATATTGGCTCTACTTTCTGGTCCTATGGTAAATAGGATTAGTGAAAGTAAATGGGCCAGGCAGGGTGGGTCACGCCTATAATTCCTGCATTTTTGGAGGCGGGGGTGAGAGGATCACTTAAGCCCAGGAGACAGAGGCTACAGTGAGCCATGGTCACACTGCTGCACTCCAGCCTGAGCAACAGAGCAAAACTCTGATCCAAAAAAACAAAAGAAAAACAAAAAAAGAAATAAGGTAAACAGCCACAGCTACTTCTAGTTTTCTTAGGAAAGAGCCAGATTTAAAGGCAAGAAAGTAGAGAGAGAGAGAACACGGAGGTAATAGTTGAAAATAAAGGGGTAGTGGTCACTGGCTATAGAACAGTAATTCTAGAGGGAATGGTAGACAGTTTGAGATGTGAAGGAATATAGAGAGGTTAGTTCAAGAGTAGGGAAGCAGCAACCATGATGGGGACTTCACTCACGCTTTGACTGGTTTAAAGGCAATGAGAAGCCCCCCCCATTTGTTTGTTTGTTTGTTTGTTTGTTTGTTTGTTTTGAGACAGAGTCTCCCTGTGTCGTCCAGGCAGTGGTACAATCTCGGCTCACTGCAACCTCTGCCTCCCAGGTTCAAGTGACTCTCATGCCTCAGCTTCCCGAGTAGCTGGAATTGTAGGCATGCTCCACTACACCTGGCTAATTTTTGTATTTTTAGTGGAGATAGGGTTTCGCCATGTTGGCTGGGCTGGTCTCAGACTTTTGACTTCAAGTGATCCACTGCCTCATCCTCCGAAAATGCTGGAGTTACAGGCGTGAAACCACCACGTCCAGTCCTCAGTGATCTTTTTGAGGAAGGTAGTCATGGGTCCTAGTAGCTAGTAGAATCAACTTCCTTGACTGAGCTGATGGTGAATCCAAGATCTGTAGATGAAACCAGCTCTCAGCTATTTAAGGAATGAATATTCCCTGGTAAGCATTTATTTCAACCTCACAATAACCTTGTAAGTGTAATTATTCTAATTTTACAAATGAGAAAACCGAGACTTAGATAGACTAAGTTTATGAAGCCAGAGGTTGCCACCAGGGATTTTGAGCTATAATACTCATGAAAGTTTTATTTGACCAACTTGTTTTCAAAGGACATACATGTAGCTCAGCTTCTAGAAGAGTTATACCTAAACCATCTTACTAGGTTTTAATGTCTCTGGATTATTCTTGTGAACATCTAAATTTGCTAGCCTCATTTAAGCTACATATATCTGATTGCATATTTTGCATATTCTAAATCAATCATTTAACAAGAAAAGTCAGGTTTCATCTCTGCCATGACAGTGTAACCACCCTTAACAACTCTAAAACTGGACAAAATATATAAGGCAATTGCTTTCAGGTACTGGACCACAAGAAATGCAGGATCATAATCCTCAAGAGAAGGAACATATGTAAGATGAACTTCACATTTTCCCTGGATTGCTGCCTGGGGGCAATTTCCAGATGACTGGGTAGGGAAAGTAAAGCCCAAGCAGAGCATAGTAGCCTCACTGAGCTAATGAAGTGGGAGTCAGAGCTTGGAGCTGCTGAAGCAGCTGGATTAGGGCTTGGGAGATGATGTAGCTGCACAAAGGAGGAGGGGTCAAGAAGTCTGCATGGGGGAGTCCAGTGGGTTATTGGCTAAAGACTGAGCTGTACATACACAGGGTGCATCTCCACAGGTCCAGCAAACTGTAGCTGATGCAGGACTGAGCTGACTGGAGATAAGAGAGTCACAGAGGGTTGAGAGATGTTGGGTTTCTAGTTGAGACAGTGTTGAGAGGCCCTGTTGAGAATCCTGGACATTGAGATTCCAGAAATGCCCTAGGGAATGAGGACCATTCCCGTAAGTAAAAGCCATACCCTAAGAATAAGGGGAGCAAGGGGCAAAAAAATATTTTTTTGGTTTGATACAATGGCTGAAAATTCCTAAAATCGGTGATAAACCAAAGCTACAGCTTCAAGCAGCCTAGAGAACTCAAATAGCATAAATTAAAAGAAAATCAAAATCAAACCTAGGTATATTACAGTCAAAGTAAAGAGAACTTTTTAAAGGAGCTATAGGAAAAAAAGTCATTAAATATAGGAGGCCAGGCGTGGTGGCTCATGCCTGTATCCCAGCACTTTGGGAGGCCAAGTCAAGTGGATCATTTGAGGTCAGATGTTCAAGATCAGCCTTGTCAACATGGTGAAACCTTGTCTCTACTAAAAAATACAAAAATTAGCCAGGCATGGTGACATGGCCTGTAATCCCAGCTACTTGAGAAGCTGAGGCAGGAGAATCACTTGAACCGGCGAGGTAGAGGCTGCAGTGAGCTGAGATTGTTCCATTGCACTCCAGCCTGGGCGACAGAGACTCTGTCTCAAAAAAAAAAAAAAAAAAAAAAAAAAACAACAACAACAAAACAGGAAAACAAGGATACAAAAGATGGCTGATCTATCATAAACAGTGGAGATTAAGACACAAGAGAATGTCATCTTTAAAATGCCAAAAAAAATTCAGCATTTTCTTTAAAAGAAAAAAAAACTATCTGAAATTATTTAGCCAGTGACTCTATTCTCTAAAAATGAAAATGATATATAGACATTTTCAGATAAAGAATAGCTAGGAGAATTTGTATCCAGCAAACTTGCAATATAAGAAATGCTGAAGGAAGTTATTTAGGCTGAAGAAAATGATCTATCAGAGGAAAAGGTGTATTGATACAAAGGAATAAAAAGCACTGGAAATGGTAAATATTTGAGTAAATGTAAAAGGTTAATATTTTTTGTTCTCAATTTCCGTGAAGGACAACTGATGACTTAAAGCAAAAGTCATGGCAATGTGTTCTAGCGTTTATATCATATGTAGAAGTAAAATTTATGACAGTAACACAAAGAATGAGGGTAAATGAAATTATTTCACAAAACAACTCCACTTACAATAGTATAAAAATAAATACAATAATCAGAAATAATTATTTTTTGACTTTATTTTATTTTATTTGAGATGGAGTCTTGATGTGTCACCCAGGCTGGAGTGCAGTGGTGCGATCTCGGCCCACTGCGAGCTCCACCTCCCGGGTTCACGCCATTCTCCTGCCTCAGCCTCCCAAGTAGCTGGGACTACAGGCACCCGCCACCACGCTCGGCTAATTTTCTGTATTTTTAGTAGAGACAGGGATTCATCGTGTTAGCCAGGATGGTCTTGATCTCCTGACCTCGTGATCCGCCCACCTTGGCCTCCAAAAGTGCTGGGATTACAGGCATGAGCCACCACGCCTGGCCCAGGAATAAATTTAACAAAGAAAGTTCAGGCAGGTTGCGGTGGCTCACGCCTGTAATCCCAGCACTTTGGGAGGCCGAGGCAGGTGGACTGAGGTCAGGAGTTCGAGACCAGCCTGGCCAACATAGCGAAACCCCACCTATATTAGAAATACAAAAAATTAGCCAGACGTGGTAGCTGGTACCTGTAATCCCAGCTGCTTGGGAGGCTGAGACAGGAGAAAGGCTTTGGGAGGCAGCGGTTGCAGTGAACCGAGATCGTGCCATTGCACTCCAGCCTGAGCAACAAGAGTGAAACTCCATCTCAAAAAAAAAAGAAAGAAAGTTCAAAATGTAACAACTGAAAACTATAGTACATCATTGAAAAAGTAAAAGACCTAAGTAAATAGAATAAATGGAAAGGCATTCTGTATTCATGGATTGGAAGACTTAATATTGTTAAGAGGCCTGGGCAACATAACAAGACCTCATCTCTACTAAAAATAAAAATTAAAAAATATATATATTGTTAAGAGAGAAATTCTCCATAAATTAATCTATACATTCAATGTAATTCTTATCAATCTCAGGTGCCTTTTCCCCCCAAAATTACCATGCTGATCATAAAATTCATGTGATATAAAGAACCCAGAATAACTGAAACAATTTTACAAAAGAAGTACAAGTCGGGCATGATGACAGATGCCTGTAGTCCCAGCTACTCAGGAGACTGAGGTGGGAGGATCGTTTGAGCCTGGGCAGGAGTTCAAAGTTGCAGTGAGCTATGATTGCACAACTCTACTCCAGCCTGGGTAACAGAGCGAGAACCCATCCCTAAAAAAATGAACAAACAAAGTACAAAGTTAAAGGACACACACATCAATTTTAACACTTTCTATAAAGCTACAGTAATCAAGACAGGATGGTACTTTCATACAGATAGACATACGAATCAATGAAATATAATTGAGAATCTAGAAATAAACCCATATACTTATGTTTAATTGATATCTGGCAAAAAACACCGAGACAATTTAATATAAAAGAATAGGCTTTTCAACAAATATTGTTGAGAGAACTGTATGCTCACATGCAAAAGAATGAAATTGGACACTTACCTCACACCATGTCAAAAATTAACTCAAAATGATTACCATAAAGACCTAAATGTAAGAGCTAATACTGTAAAACTTAGGAGAAAGTATAGTATAAATCTTTACAGTTTGGATTAAGCAGTGGTTTCTTAGATATGACACCAAAAGCTCAAATAACAAAAGAAAATACGATAAATTGGACTCCTTCGCAATTAAAAACTCATGTGCTTTAAAGAATACTATAAGAAAGTGAAAAGACAACCCACAGAATGGGAGAAAATATTGGCAAATCCCTTATCTGATAAAGGATTTGCACCCAGAATGTATACAGAATTCTTAAAAGTCAACAAGTAACTAAACTGAAAATGGGCAAAGGATTTGAACAGATATTTCTCCAGAGAAAACACATTAATGTGCTGTCATGTGCAATGAGCACATGAAAACATGTTCAACATTTGTCCAGGTGCAGTGGCTCAGGCCTGTAATCCCAGCACTGTGGGAGGCTAAGGCAGGCAGGTCACTTGAGGTCAGGTGTTCAAGACCAGCCTGACCAACATGCTGAAACCCTGTGTCCACTAAAAATACAAAAAAGTTAGCTGGGTGTGGTCGTGCATGCCTGTAATCCCAGCAACTCAGGTGGCCGAGGAAAAAGAATTGCTTGAACCTGGGAGGTGGAAGTTGCAGTGAGTCAAGATCGTGCTACCATACTCCAGCCTCCAGCCTGGGTGACAGAGTGACACTCTATCTCAAAATAAATAAATAAATAAATAAATAAATAAATAAATAAATAAATAAATCATTAGCTATCAGGAAACACAAATGACATACCACTTCATACCCAATAGAATAGCTAAATTTTGGCCGGGCGCGGTGGCTCAAGCCTGTAATCCCAGCACTTTGGGAGGCCGAGGCGGGCGGATCACAAGGTCAGGAGATCGAGACCATCCTGGCTAACACGGTGAAACCCCGTCTCTACTAAAAAAATACAAAAAAAAACTAGCCGGGCGAGGTGGCGGGCGCCTGTAGTCCCAGCTATTCGGGAGGCTGAGGCAGGAGAATGGCGTAAACCCGGGAGGCGGAGCTTGCAGTGAGCTGAGATCCGGCCACTGCACTCCAGCCCGGGCGACGAGACTCCGTCTCAAAAAAAAAAAAAAAAAAAAAAAAAAAAAAAAGAATAGCTAAATTTTTAAAAATAGACAATAAGTATTGATAAGGATGTGGAAAATTGGAACCCTTGTACATTGCTGGTAGGATTGTAAAATGGTGCAGCTACTTTAGAAAACAGTTTGGCAGTTCTTCTCTAAACACAGAGTAATCATATGACCCAGCAATTCTGCTCCTAGAAAACTGAAAACATAGGTTCACATAAAAATTTGTACACATTCTGAATGGAATTTTTGTTCGAAAAAAAACTTGTACACAATGTTCATGCAGAATTTTCATAATAGCCCAAAAGTGGATACCATCCAAAATCCATCAACTGATGAATGGATAAACGAAATGTGGTATGTCCATACAATGGAATATTATTCAGCAATAGAAAGGATTGAAGCACTGATACATGCTTTAACATGGTTTAAAAACATAATGCTATGTGAGAGAAGCCAAACACAAAAAGGCCACATATTGTGTGCTTCCCATTATATGAAATGTCCAGAATAGGCAAATCCATATAGACAGAAGATCAATTAGTGTTTGACAGGGGCTTGGAAAAGCAGGAATGAGCAGTGATTGCTAATGAGTGGGAGTTTCTTTGTAGGAATTTAAGTACTAATTAGATAATGATGATGACTGTACAACTCTTCAAACATATTAAAATCGATCCAATCCTACACTTTAAAAGGGTGAATTTAATGGTATTCGAATTATATCTCCATTTTTAAACTTCTGAAGAACTCTATGGAAGGACATAAGGGCTCTTGCTTGGGATAGAAAAATTCAATATTGAAAAGATGTCAACCTTCCCTAAATTAGCCCATAAATTCCATGTAGATCCAATCAAAATCTTAATAGAACCTTTTTTGACTTAACAAAATGATTCAAAATTTCTATGGAAAAATAAATGTGGAAGAATCATTTAAAAGTCTGGAAAATATAAAATCTAGGGTAGTAAGGTTATAGACTTAGCTCTCCTGGATATTATATTACACGTGTATATTGAAATGTTTAAAACATGTTTAAATCACATTCAGTGAGATATTTTTCAATTTTTAATTTTTAAAGTAATGCAAGTATACAGTTGGCCCTCTATATCCATTAGTTCCACATACATAGATTCTAACCAACCACAGATAAACAAATGTTAGGGGGAAAAAAAAGATGGTTGCATTTGAACTGACCATATACAGGCCTATTTTACTTGTCATTATTCCCTAAACAATACAGTATTAGCAACTATTTACATAGCATTTATATTATATTATTATAACTAATCTAAACATGACTTAGAGTATACAAGAGGATGTGCAAAGGTTTTATGCAAATACTACACCATTTTCTATCAGGTACTTGAGCATCCATGGATTTTCGTATTCATGATGGTCCTAGAACCGATCCACCCCCACCCCAGATACCTAGGGACAACCATGTGACTTTTATAAAGCAGTAAATCATGCAAAAGCAAATTAAAAAATAAAGACTCCAATTATGCTTCTCCTTTTCCAATGCTAGTTTCTTCTATTTCAGGCTGAAAATCTCTTGTTTCAATGTATCCTTATATACATGATTTCAAGTCACTTTTTCAGACTTGTTGGTTTCTCTGAATATAGGTTAATTTATGAATAGCCTCCTAGAGTTTGGCACCTAACCTGAATACATTTGATGTGGACTGATGGGCATAAGATAAAGGTCAATTTTCTTGTTATTCTAGTTACTTCATTTATATTAATGCATCCTAAAATCATATTAACCTTTTTGGGTAGCTGATTCATAATGTTGACTGATACTACTAACTAAAGCCGTATGACTTTTTCCATCATCAGTGCTGCTAAGCCCAAACTTTCTCTAGTATTGTGTCCCTTTGGCACTTGATACTTGGAATAAAGTGGCCTTACATTTATTTCTATCAAATTACATCTTGATCTAGTTGTCTCAATCCGTTGCATTTGGTGCAATTGTCCAAGATATTCATTAACTCTACTGGCTCTGTGATACCTGAAAATTTGAAAGGGACAATCTTTAGATCATAATCTAAGTCACTGATTAAAATGATTATTGGGATATCTTGGGGAACACCGACTGCAGCATAATATGAAAATCACCTTCTACCTTGTCAGTTCCCTTCATGCTTCTGACATCTAGCCCAGAGGTGTGCAGACCTCAGTGTGTTTAAGGGTCTCCTGGGCAGCTTGTAAATTCCCTAGACTCACCTCTTGAGATTTAAATTCAATAGTCTGGAATAGTGTTCAACAATTGGCAGTTAAAACTAACACCCACTTTTAGATTTACGTAAGACTATTTGTCTGCATTTGTCATAAGCATGACAGAGAAGTCATGTCACAAACCTTGCTGAAGGTATAGACATTCATATTCATATTAGGTCTTATAATTTTTTACTGACAGTTTGACAGGATAAATATATTTGTGTTACCTTAATTTACATTTTATTATCTTCTATAATGAAATTGAAGACACTTTTCCATTTTTCTTGGCCATTGCAAATTCCCTGCTGATTTTTTTCCATTTATCAATTGCTGTTATTTTTCCCTAATAAATATGTAAGCCATCGCTGATATTTTTCATGCGTTATAAGGATTACAAATGGTTTTCTCAATTTATCTGTTCTCAGTTTGTCATTTGTATTTTAACCTTTTATATTGTTTTCTTCTATAACAAGTTTGTTTATATTTCTTATGCAGAAAAATCTAACAATTTTTGTAATTTCTGTCATTATTTGAAGTCATGCCTAAAAATGCTTTCTGTAAGATTATGTAAATATTTAATAACATTTTCTTTAGAATACAACCTTCGGTATTTTCATATCTTTGATATCTTTATAATTTTTGAATTTTATGTATTTCTAGAATGCTTTTAAAATACAATTTTTGGAAAATCTGAATCAAGTATGGTAATTGTTGAAATACTAACAACTGAGAAATTGCTTATATGTATCATGAGATGAGACTGGTTAATTATACAGAATATCCATAAGATAGAATTCTATGTGGCAAATGAGATTTTGCTCTAAAAGATATTTTCTGACATGAAAATATTCACAATTTAATGTTAAGTGAAACAAAGCAGAAATACATACACACATTTCAATTCTGTTAAAAATATTGTATGTATGTGCATAAAAGGCAAAAAATTGAAAGGGAGACAAGACAGGTTGCTGTGATGTATGCAGAAATGTTAGCAGTGTTTGTCACTGTATAGTGGGGTAATGCATGTTTTCATATGTTGCTTACTTTTGACAGTAAACATGTTTTAACACAAAACACACAAAAATTAAAGCTAAAGCTATATACTATGTTGAATTCTAACAACTTCAAGCAAAATAGAAATATATGGTGAAGTATAAAGTGGGAATTACTTGGTTTTAGATGAACTGCATAATATTTGGAAGTTATTTAGACATTTTTCATTTTCAAACACAACGGGACTATGATCGTGAATCATCAATGCCCAATCACGTGAGTAATATAGCTACTTACAAGCACAGGTTTAACTACTACTTCTGTATTATATGCAAATACAAATACGGCTGGGCACAATGGCTCACACCTGTAATCCTAATAGTTCGAGAGGCCAAAGCAGGAGGATTACTTGAGGCCAGGAGTTTGAGACCAGCCTGAGTAATATAGCAAGACCCTGGCTCTACAAAAATTAAGAATTCAGCCAGGCATGGCAGTGCATACCTGTAGTCGCAGCTACTCAGGAGGCTGAGGCAAGAGGATCACTTGAGTCCAGGAGGTCAAGGCTACAATGAGCCATGATCATGCCACTGCACTCCAGCTTGAGCGGCAGCAAGACCCTGTCTCAACCAATCAATATTTAAAATATAAAATAAAAAATAAATAAATACCATCTTTTACTGAAATGATGGATTCAGCACGTTTCCTTAAACTCTTATGTTTAAATGATTTATGATTGTTATTATTATTTAGTAGAGATATAGCCTTGCTTTATTGCCAGGGTGGTCTCAAATTCCTGGACACAAGCAATCCTCTTGCCTCACCCTTCCAAAATGTTAGGATTATATTTGTGAACCACCACACCCAGCCACACTTAAACGTTTATTAATAGTCAATTAAAAATGCAATTCTGTAATAAAAGCTCCAACGACATGAAAATTTAGGTGGCTATGGTGTTAGGGGGTCCCCAAGACCACCCCCAAGGTTTAATGGTTTGCTAGGAGGACTCACAGGACTCAGCATAAACCTATACTCATGGCACAATTTATTATAGCAAAAATATCAAAGCAAAATCAAGTCTAAACCCAGAGGAAATCATGCCCAAGCTTTCAAGAATTATCTCCCATTAGAGTCACACCTGGTGTGCTTAATTCCTCCAGCAGCAAGCAGTGACAGTATGTGTGAAATGTTATCTATGAAGGAGGCTTATTAAACTCAGCACCCAAGATATTTACTGGGGGCTGGTCACAGTGGTTACCTTCTGCCTAGCATGTTCCAAAACTCCAGACTTCCAGCAGAAAAGTGGGTGTTCAGTGTACACCACGTAGGTTGTATAAACCATCTAGGCATAACAAGCCACTCTTACCAGTTCTGCAAATGGTGGGAACCTTCCAAAAATGCAAGTTTCCAGACACCAGTCAAGGCCCTACCTTGAGAGCAGGTCTTTCTAATGACAGCTGTCTCAGAACTGTTGTGCTAACTCTTTTCTGCACATACATGTTCCCTCTTAAGGAACAGTTACCAAATTACCAGATATGGGAATCATGTACAAAAATGTGTTAGATTGGTCCATACTCAGTTAAACAACAGTAACAAAAAAGTAAATGAATAAAGTTTAATTGAAACTTTATTTTTATTTTTATTTTTTTGAGACAGCGTCTTGCTCTGTCACCCAGGCTGGACTGCAGTGGGACAATCATGGCTCACTTCAGCTTCGACCTCTTTGACTCAGGTGATCCTCCCGCCGCAGCCTCCCGAGTAGCTTGGACTACAGGAGCTTATCACCATACCTGGCTATTTTTTGTATTTTTTTCTTTTTTAAATAGAGGCAGGGTCTCACTATGTTGCCCAGGCTGGCTTTAAATTCCTGGGCTCAAGTGATCCTCTCACCTCTGCTTCCCAAAGTGCTGGGATTACAGGCGTGAGCCACTGTACCCAATCATTTACTTTTTGTAGCCCAGAAATAAATTGTTTGATAAGTTACCAATTTAGAAGAGATCACAAGACTACAATGCTTTCCTAGACTTGTCAAATTAATGCACATTCATTATAGAAAATGTGGAAAACCCAGAAAAAGTATCAAAGAAATAAGATTCACTGAAAGCCCCAAATCATAGATTACCATTGTTAACTTTTTCTATGCATGTGTGTGTATATATGTATATTTACTTATACACACATATATACACATAAATATAGAAAATATATACATATATACACATGTAGAAAACATGTTATATACAAATTATATATTATAAAAATATATATAATATATACATATATTAACATAGTTGATGCCACACTTCATATTAAATCTTAGTTACCTTCATTTTATCCATATCATTAATAATTCTGAAGAAACATTTTTAGTAATGAAAAATATTCTAGCTCTGGCTATAATTTCTAAAGTCTTCCCCCTTCTGTTGGATGTATAGATTGTTTCCTGCCATTCACATTTTTCCAAACCCTCATAAAAACTTTCAGTGCCTTCCTATTGCTCTTAGAATAAGGTCAACATTTTTAACACAGTCAACAAGACCCCAGATCTTTTAGGACATTCCTCTCTCTACCCGTCCACTTCATTTTTTCCCATTTCTTCTTGACACTGAGTCACTATAACTGCCTTTGAATTCCTCAAATGTGCCACTCTCACCTCATGTTTTCCATATGTGTAGGGAACCCCCTACATTATATATCGCAATAATCACAGTTTTAATTTGCCATATAATTATTTAAAATGCCGATTTAAAACATGCATCCCTCCTCACATAGGTGGGAATTTTAAAGGCAGGGACTATATCTGTCTTGTTCACTGATATATTCTCAGTGGTAAATGTCTCTGCAACATAGACATGGCAAAGATAATTGTGGAATTAAAGGATAAATGCATAAATAATAGGATTCTACCTTTATGTTAATTTTTAAATAACTTAGTATATTTGATAACTTTATTCATTGGATTCCCAGATTTATCATTTTATTTTTGTAAACTTCCATTTCCTCCTTATGTCTGATTATCTACGATGGTAAATAATTAAAAACCACTTAATTCTGCACAGGTTTTCCTTAATTCAGGCCTTTTACTTAACTATTTTATTAATTCTGATAATTTTTTGATTTATTCTTTAGAGTTTTCTGGTTACACAACCACAATGTGTGACTTATACTTTGTTATATTTGATCACATATTATTCTCATTTTCACTTTTAGTAGTTACATTTCAATTTTGAATTAATACTTGACTCAAAATAGTACTTTGAATCAAGAAATTTCATATTTTTTAGAATTTCCTTAGGATAAGTATTTCGCTTAATATATTTTTAATAATCAATCTTTTTATGCCTTTTAGTATCTGCTCTTTCAAATTTACAGAGGCTTTGTTATAGATAATGATGCTTACCTACATATTTGTTTGTTTTCTTCTTTTTACAGAAACAGACATTGCAGGATGTTTATTTGTTTTCAAGTTAGGATACTGGGCTAAAAGTTAGGGAGGGGACAATGGATTTTTCCCTTGGCTGGGTCCTGGAAGAATAGAGGGGCCTGGACTCCCTTGCAGGGCACAAGGTCAAAGACACACTAATTTGGAGATGTGAACCAGTTCCTGCAACTTGCAAGCAGGGAGGAAAAAGATAGATTCTCTGGAGGATCCTAGGAATGAGGAATGGGTTTTGGCTGGTGAACTCTGGAAATGTTCATATTTAATATCCAGGATTTTCTTTTATATGGCGAATCTCCTTTTGTTCTCTGGTATTGTTAGTAGAGTTTGCTTAATTGTTATAACCTGATCTTAGCTGAGCTCTGGGTATTAACTGATAGGCCTATATTCATATTTGGAATGAAATTGTATAGGGAGAGTAATCATGGCCTAAGGAAGCCAGTGAAGAAATAATACATTATTATCCAGAGATCAGAGATGCAGGCCAGAATGGGGCTGCTGGCCAAAGCACAGTACAAACCAGGACTGATGTGGTGACATGGGTATATTCTCCAGGGAGTCTCAGAGACCTTGGGACTGTGGTCAAACATAATGAGGGCACAGATCCTTTCATTTATAATTAAAGGGAAGTGCCACTTCTGACAACTGTAGAAGCCAGGAACCTCTGGATTACAAACCAATAAATTCTTGTAACAGGCAGTCAAGGAGACAGAATCTACTTTTCCAGATGCTTTTGTGTCTTCCTGCTGCACCATCTATGATTACTGTTTTCAAGTTTTATTTCTAAATGCATTAATAATTTTTTTGAAAAAGCTAAATATAGATGAAGGTATAACAAATGTGGCAACTTTTTATATAGTAATATATACAGAGAGCCACAAAATATTTGTGTAACTAACTCTTCTAATTCTACTTAATGAAAACATTTTAAAATAACAAAAAATATAGAGGAAAGCATGAAAAAAGTAAATATGGGTTAACAAAAATGCCTTAAAACTTTGGAATAAAAATGTATTAATAGGAATAACACTTATTAATAGCAATAAGGAAAAAACATGTTATTTAAACCATTAACACAGCATAAAAGTTTTGGAATCACATAAAAACTTGAAGAGATGAGTAAAACAGGCAGCAACACGAGTGCAAAATAGCCAATAATGTTCTAAGCCATTAAAAGTATTTAATAATTTATAATATTAAAAAGCATGAGGACAATAGTATATTCTCTGCAAAACAGGCTCCCATGGCTCAGAGTTCTTGGTAGAATGGAGAGGAGTCCACCACTGCACCAGTGGGGCACTCTATCTTCGCTATCTATTCTTTATTACTTAGCCTTCATTAATTGTTCTTTATTATGCACTCTTCACTATTATGCTTATGTATGTTGAGGGTAAGGCTTCCATCTTCTTTAGCAAACGGTAATAGCCCCTAATAGTAGTTGCCTTTCATACTCGTACATAAGTGCCAACACATGGAAATATTATGTGAAAAAAAGTGTCCATCACAGCGCAATTTATACCAGCAGAAAATGCAGATAACCTAAAATGCACAGGAATAGGAAATAGTTAAACATCCCATCACCTTAGCTCAGCGACATATTTCAGAACTCTTAGAAAATCATGATTTTAAAGATGCAACCTGGGAAAATTCTTGATTGAATAGATGTAAAAACAATGCAAAATATACAGAGGTAATGAGCGTATGTCAAATTTATAAAACATATGGAGAGCTAACATAAAATGCTAAAGACAGTTGTTATGGTGACAGGTTACGAATTTTTTTCTACTTTTTTTGGTAGGGTGAAGTTACTTTTATAAGAAAAATTATGTGTGGAAATATAGATGAAGTCTGTTTGCATCCATGGTTTTTTGGGCCATAAACTAAAATCCTCAAGGCAATTAGGGATATGTGGCAGCCATTTAGCCACAGAGTCCCATTTTCAGCCCTCCCAGCAGGTGCTTCTAAAGAGCTCAGAATCCCAAGACCTATGTATCATGTTGATTCAGTCATGTGAACGTTTTTGAGGAGGAATACCAAAAAGAGAATAGTCTTGTGGGATACATGAGTGATAAACCTGCAGAAGAAAAAGGGCAGTGCTGTAATACTGAGCAACTGCATACATTTTTATTTCCAGGTAAAGATCACCCTTTGAAAAAACTAAGGAGCCTGCCTGTCTGCAGGGGGCAAGCTTAAAATAGAATTATGTGAAGTGGTCTGGTCACCTTGTGACCTGTGGCAGAAAATGGTAGCAAAGAAAGAGACCGAAAACATCAGAATCTGAAATTTCACCAATTCATGATAACCACAGACCCTCCTGGACCTTCCCTGGGAAAAAAGGAACAGAGAAAGGGGAGGATATTCTGTCTTCCCCAGATTCCAGCCCATCCCTTTCCAATGTCCCGAGTCTACCATCTGTGAATTTATAACTCCACCCTTTCTTGCTAAGTTTCCAGTCTTCTCAGTTATGCCTTCTGTAGCAAATGGATAAGACCTGGTGTGTTGTCTCCCTGTTAGTAATTAAAGTGACATGAACAAAATTGCCACACATTTATTCAGCACACGTTTTGATTTCACTTCATGCCCAGAGACATCTGGGGACTTTTATAGGCCAGTAATTTGATACTACAGGTAGCCTAATCACTTGTGTCCCTTCAAAGAGATATTAATAGGTCTATGTGTGACCTTTACTTAAAAACAAGGCTGAGTGCTGCTGCACCAGGAGGACCAGGGTCACAGTTTTTAGCCTCTTCTGCACTGTCCCTGGACCAGAGACCCATTAACTATAATTCAAGCATGCTTCCTAGAAGCCAGTTCCTCCCATCCAGAGTGCTTATCTAAGCAAACACCCTCCAACCACCTACAGAACTCTCTCTGAGAGTAGTGCTAAGATTTTGTCCATCAGTTACAATCCCAATAATGCTTCAGCACCCCCACGACTAGAGGCCCAGGCAGCTGTCGTGTTGGCTCACTTGTTTCCCCATTATGGGAAGTAAGCTCTCTGGGAAAAAAATCACAGTGGTTAACTTTGGGGGAGGAAGAAAAATTGTCTAGGAAAGAGCAAAAGAAACTTTCTGGGCAAGTCATGTTCTATATCTTATTATTTTTATTTTATTTTATTTTTAATTAACTAATTTATTTATTTATTTATTTAGAGGCAGAGTCTTGCTCTGTTGCCCAGGCTGGAGTATAGTGGCGCAATCTCGGTTCACTGCAACCTCCGCCTCCCGGATTCAAGTGATTCTCCTGCTTCAGCCTCCCGGGTAGCTGGGACTACAGGCGTGGGCCACCATGCTCGGCTAATTTTTTGTACTTTTAGTAGAGACAGGGTTTCACCATGTTAGCCAGGATAGTCTCGATCTCCTGACCTCGTGATCCATCCACCTCGGCCTCCCAAAGTGCTGGGATTACAGGTGTGAGCCACCGCGCCTGGCCATGTTCTATATCTTAATAGGAGTTTGGGCTACACCAATGGATGCATTTGTTAAAACTGAGGAAATTAACATGAAGATTCATGCATTTCTTTGTATGTACATTTTACATCAAAAGAAACAATTACAAATGAATATTTAACTCTTGATGATACTCATGATACAGAATAGTAATGTTAGTATATTAAGGTCTGCAATTTTCTTTGAATTGCATAAACAAAAAGAGGATGGCTAGTAAGACTGTTAGGTGGATAGAAAGACTATTTGATGGATACATATGTGACAATGCAAGCATAGTAAAATGTTAATAATAGAATGTAGATAACGGGCATAGGGATGTTCATCATAGTATTTGTTCAGCTTAGCCATATGTTTGAAAATTTTGGATAATAAAATGCTGGAGGGAAAAAGAAATCAACTCATATCCTCAAGCTGAACGCTAAATTAGGAAGTAACTATATTACATTGCTATATCAGCCTCCAGTGACCTCCTCCACTCCTGATCATTTTAAATATTTGGCGTTACAGCTTCATTCTCTCAAAAACAGAACAGGCTATGTTGTGTCGGTATACTGCTAACACTGTGAACATCACAAGGCTCAACTTCAATTACTTTGCCTAGAGTATGAGAGTATTAGTGAAGATTCTTTGGTTGTGATCAGAAACTGACTCTAACTTAAGCAAATGAGGAATTTATGGGAAGGATATAGGGAAGCTCACAGGACTCACAGGATTGGACGAGGCACAGAACATACAGAAACTAGACTGCTCCAGAGAGCGTAGTAGCAGGAAGTGTAGCATTGCCCCAGGGACTGATGCAGTCATGAAAGAACTCCAATAATTAACAGACTTTCACCATTCTGCTCATAATCTAATATGCAGATAATTTCCAACTGGTCTTCCTTGTCCATTAGACTGTATACAATGGAGAAAAATCATTTCCAAATGGAAATTCAGATGCTATTACCAAAAGAAACTAGAATGGATGCTAAATGGCCTAAAATCAAAGCAAAAATTAAACACTATGAGTGGACTCACATTTTTCTGTCACCCCTTAACAAGACACTAAATACCATTTACTTACTAAATACCACTCAGGTTTTCACTTCCTTCTGCCTCTCTTGTTTTGTAATTCCAACTCTGTCTTGTGACCATCTTAATATTTCAACCAAAATTTCCTAGGTTCTATCTGCTCCCCTTCTCATCCCCAGAATCCAGTATTTCACAAGGAAGCTTAACGTCTCCATACCCACTACCAGCACTGACTTAGAATTTAATACTTCCCTAGTTCACATCCCAGATCCCACACTGGTACATCTCAACCTACATCACTTGGGATATTTGAATTTATTTTCCGATTGCAAAGCTCTTCTCCGGATATTAGTGAAGATGAGACCTAGGTCCATCTGGTTGTCCAACACATCACAGCAGAACCTGAGCAAGCCCAGGAACCAGCCTGACTCCCCCTAGTGCCACTCTAGAACAGGAGTTTTTAACAAGTGCTCTAGAATGACTGCTTCATAGGAGAGCTGTCACCTAGACACAGGAGAGTAATGAACATACGTAAAGCAAGGTAAGTCATTTTAAGCAACTGGATTTGCAAGAACTAACCAGTTTATCCAGAATTTTTGAGTAGGGAACAGAGACTTGGCTCTAGAGCTGCACATTTGGGTCATGTTTATGTGAGTCAGGAGAAAGCCTGACTCCAAGGCTGACATACTAGCACAGTTGTTGCTGTTGCCTTTTGGGGTAATTTGGAGCACACCCAGCAAGAATTGGCCCTGCAGCGTGGGAGGCCAGAGGCCAGCTAGAGTTGTTCTTTCCATGGGTACCACACCCCTGGATTTTCAGGGTGTCCTGACACCCCTGGCTCCATTGTGAACAGGCACACCCATCAGCAGATAGTAACCTAGGGGGTTCCCATCACCACTTGATTTTCCAAGTTCTGACTTCATTTTCTCCAGGGCATTTTCTCCTCATTTTCCTGGTTGCAGGAGACTGTAGCTGCTTTCTTGGGTTATGTTTGGCCCTCAATATGGAATAATAATTGGGTTAAGAGTCTACAGCTGCTTGTTCATATTTAGAAAATGTTTCTTCTAGTTCTGGCTTCATAAATTATTAATTGTCTGGGTTGGGGAAAAATCATTCAAACATCTCTAAATTGCAGTTTCTTCACCTGTTAAAAAAAAAAAGTCTGTCATATCTACTTCAGATTGCTATGAGAATTGAATGCCATAAAGTTTGGCCATTCAACTACAGGCATCTAATGTGTTCCTGATAAAATCACAGAAGTTCTATACAAAAAAATATATTTAACTTTTTAAAAATTGCAAGTCTGGTGTTTACTTTCAATCTTTTTAGATTGCTTTAAAACTATATAAAAGATTAAATGTAATGATTATTAAAAGGATACATATAGTTTTTAAAGAAAAATTTAAAAAATTAAAAATTACCTATAACCTCACCATTGTATGAATTTTGGAAAACTTATCTAATAAGATTAGCATCAGCGATACATGTTGTTTTGTAAACTATATTTTTGTTTCACAATATGTTGCAAATGTGGACATGTGAAAAACAGTTTGCGAAATGTGAAATATCTTACAAATGTTTCCAATTACTGTCAGTTTTACTATCAGTTACTTTTACTATTGACTCAGCAAAATTTATTAATTGTCTTAGGACAGTGATTACTTGTAAGATTATATTTCCATTCTTAAAAAGCCATATGGTATTTAAAAGAAAACAAGCCAAAATATACAAAATGCTGAGCACTAAACAGAGTTTAATGACTCTGAAAAGGACTCACTGATGTCAACTTGTTAAAGCACTATGCTCTAATGAAGAGGAGTCTGGAGTTTGGAGTCATATACATTTGATTCGAATCCTAGGCTGTGCTTCTCTAAGTCTGTGCTTTCATGCTTATTAGCAAAACAAAATATAGTTCTTATCCTAAATTTTTCTTAATTTAACATTTAAAATACTTACACATAGAAAAAAAACAAGTAGTAGCTACCTCAAAATATTACTACATAGAATCAGGCACAGTGGCTCACACATGTAATCCCAGCACTTTGGGAGGTTGAGATGAGAAAATCCCTTTAGTCTATCTAGTTCAAGACCAGCCTGGTCAACATGGTAAAACCCTGTCTCTACAAAAGATACAAAAGTTAGCTGGGCATGGTGAAGCATGCCTGTAGTTCCAGCTACTCAGGAGGCTGAAATGGGGGGTTCACTTGAGTCCAGAAGGTCAAGGCTTCAGTGAGCTGCGATCACACCACCACACTCCAGCCTGGACAACAGAGTGAGACCTTGTCTCAAAATAAAAGAAAAAAAATACTGCATTATTAACATTAGATCATAAATATTTAAATAATAAAAATAGGCCTTCAAAAATGCATACTGAAGATGCTATGGTTTTCAAGGTTTTATATATGTGATATATATTGATATATATGTCAATATATGATATATATGACATATTGATATATATGATATACTGATATATGTGATATATATCTATATGTCAGTATGTATGATATATAACAATATATTTTATATAATCATATATATGATATATAATTATATTTATAATATATTCATAATATATAAAATCTATAAACAAATTTTTACAAATATATAAATTTATATTTGAATATTTACATAATTTATATTGTAAATATATAATTATACATACAATTATATATCCATGATATATATCACATATATATCATTATATATATCACATATATCATATATAATTGTATATCACATCGATGGTATATAATTATATGTATAATTATATATTTATACAAAATATAGATATATCAATATATAATGCATCAGTATATTAAATAGATATATACAAATTATAATTTATAAATTATGATAAATTATAACAAATTATGATAAATTATCATGACAATGATAATATGTAAATTTTCAGCTATTTTATTAAAGGAAAACAAACACAAAAGGCCCCCTACTGGCAACTGTCCATCAGAATGAGCACTCCTCATCCAAAAGGGATGGTGGCCAAAAGTGCAATAGTATTTTAGGAAGAAACTTGATAGTATGTAGCAAGATTCCTTAAAAACTGATAGCTATTTACCAATAATTTCCATGTTAAGACTATTTTCTTATTTACTTACCTACAGACAGGGTCTCACTCCGTCACCCAGGCTAGAGTACAGTGGCACAATCTCAGCTCACTGCAGCCTGAACTTCCTGGGTTCAAGTGACCATCCCACCTCAGCCTCCTGTGTAGCTGGGACCACAGGTGCACACAACGATGCCCAGCTAATTTTTGTATTCTTTGTAGAGACAGGGTTTCACCATGTTGCCCAGGCTGGTCTCAAACTCCTGGGCTCAGCTATCCATCCACCTTGGCCTCCCAAAGTGCTGGAATTACAGGCATAAGCCACTATGCCCAGTCTCTAAGACTATTTTCTAACAAAATTTAAATTACAGAATTTTTAATTAAAAATTATAAATTTTACAGTTTTTATAATTGGTTATTATATCTTCTGTTAGCGAAAAATGATTTAAATATCTGACAACAGGGAAATAACTAGAAAAATCTGTCCATTCTGTGTAATAATTAAAATATATTTAAAGTAAATGATAACATTAAAAATGTTTGTGTTATAATGTATTAATGCACATTTAAGAATATTTCATGGACCTCATGTTATTCTGTTTTCTCAGGCTTAAACAAGATGTTCATGCAGACTTTATTTTTGCCTACAATCAGAATATGTAGCTTATTTTCATTCTTCTTCCATTCATTTCCATCCTGACCAAATCTCTATCTCAGAAGTACTAATGTACAGAGACTTTTAGTGTAACTCGAGGCCTCAGACTGCAATAGATAATTGGTGCAGTCTAAAGATTTATTTTGTTCAGATATACTCCCATAGAAGCCTTTCCTGTACCTTCCATATTCGTTTTCTTTCCTGACATGTAACTTCTTCACCTGAAGCAGACACACATCTTGGGAAATAACCCATCACTGTACTCCACTCCTTTAAGCTATGCAACTGCAGTAGTAGGAGGAAGAGGAGACAGGAGGAGGCAGAGGAGGAAGGAGAAGGAGGAGGGGAGAAGGAGGAGGGAAGAGGGAAGAGGAAGGAGGAGGGAGGAGGAAGAAGAAGACATCTGAGTATCTCGGCCAGGCGTGCTTGCTCACGCCTGTAATCCCAGCACTTTGGGAGGCCAAGGCAGGCAGATCACCTGAAGTCAAGAGTTCGAAACCAGCCTGACCAACATGCTGAAACCCCGTCTCTACTGAAAATATAAAAATTAGCTGGGTGTGGTGGTGGGAAACTGTAGTCCCAGCTACTTGAGAGGCTGAGGCAGGAGAATCACTTGAACCCAGGAGGTGGAGACTGCAGTGAGCTGACATTGCACCACTGCACTCCAGCCTGGGTGACAGAGCAAGACTCTGTCTCAGAAAAGAAGAAAGAAAGAAAGAAAGAAAGAAAGAAAGAAAGAAAGAAAGAAAGAAAGAAAGAAAGAAAGAAAGAAAGAAAGAAAGAAAGAAAGAAAGAAAGAAAGAAAGAAAGAAAGGAAGGAAGGAAGGAAGGAAGGAAGGAAGGAAGGAAGGAAGGAAGGAAGGAAGGAAGGAAGGAAGGAAGGAAGGAAGGAAGGAAGGAAGGAAGGAAGGAAGGAAGGAAGGAAGGAAGGAAGGAAGGAAGGAAGGGAGAAAGAAAAGAAAGAAGGGAGGGAGGGAGGGAGGGAGGGAGGGAGGGAGGAAGGAAGGAAGGGAGGAAGGAAGGAAGGAAATAAAGAGAGAGAGAAAGAAAGAAATCTGAATATTTCATGGGGAATAAGAGTTTAAGAGGGAGGAAAACATATTTGACACTCTTACAAAAGAATTCACATATGAGGTCAGGAGGGAAACTGACCTTTTTCTGGCCAATAAATCTTTTGTTTTGTGAAGACCAGATAGTGGAAAATCGAAATCTCTCTCTGCTTTATTTTCCAGCTTGCGGTGCTCAGTGGCATTAGTAAGGAAGTCTGTACAGGTTATAATCTTTTATTTTCAATCCAGCCTCTGTGTCATTGCATCTGGTAGAAGTTAGTTAGTTTTCTTCTCTGAAACATGCTCTCTTATTATCCATAGTTTGCATGATATTTATTAATTTAGTTTTATTTGGTTTTAGGATCCTTATCTAGTTAGTTTTCTATACCATTAAAACTCTAATGGAATATTGGGAAAAGATATATGACACACTGAGTTTTAAAAGCAAATTTGGTAGTACCAACTTTAAGTAAGCATTGTTAAAATAAACAGTTGCCATACCTAGGAGTGTTTAAAACATCTTGACCTCAGATTACTGCTCCAAATTAGTTGCTGAGAGTATCTGATTGTAAATAGTTTTTATATTTCTTTGAAAATTCAAAGCATATCACTTTAATTATATAATTTCTTTTCATAAAAACCTATTTGCAGTTCTGCTACTCATATCCATTTCTGTATTTGTCTTTGACTAGACTGATGGTCCCAAGGAGAACTTAATTGAGACGACTGGAGAAACAGGTAATGTAAAAAGAGAAAAATAATTTTGTTTTTCTTGTGGGTTTTTTAAAATGGTGACACCAGCTGAGTTTGATTAATTTGCTTCAAGGACAAAAAGTTCATTGAAAACAGCAGAGACGGCTTCTGGGTGTAGACAAATGGAAATGGCAGCCAACAATGCATTAATACAATTTCAGGTTTATTTACCTACAGAAAGCTTAGAGGTTGGGAACTGCATGCAATACTGCAAACCACTAAAAACACCATAGAAAAATGAAACAATGGCAGCGGCACACCAAGCGGTTTCATTAAATATAAAACCATGAATGCAATTTAACTGGGATTTCCTTCCAGGGCCAGCAGTGAGGACTCTTGCCCTGTCACAGCTGTGTCTTGCTTATGTGTGAACAGCTACATGCTGAGGGTCTTGCAGGCACACTTTACATCAAAGCTGTAAGTCAAGCTACTCCAGTGACTTTAAAGCAATTTAAATAAACACCCCTCAGGGGAAAGAGGAAAAGCTGTGGTTGAGAAAAATGCAGTGTTTGGAACAATGAGAAGGGGCAGATATTACAGAGAACCACCTCATCCATCCCACATGACAGGGCCAGGGATGTGACTTTCCCAAGTTTCTCAGAACCAGGCTGTGGATAACACAGCAATGCATGGCCCAGGTCACCTTTCAAGAAAGGACTTGCTGCCCAGCTAAGGGGAATGTGGTCATTGGTGAGCCTCCAACTGACAGCTTCTTCAGGGTCAGCCTCAGCTGCCTAGAGTTGCTTTGCCCAAAGTCTTACCCTTCTCAGAGAAGCCTCAGATTGGTCATTCAATGACCAAGGAAGAGGGGAGTAGGCTCAGCCATTACTGACACAGTATCATTCCAGGTACCACAATAAAATTAAAAAAGAAAAATGTATGAAATTGAGAAATAAAAGTAGAGATTAACTACTACCAGATGACAGGATTAATATATAAAGCACATTCTGTAAAATCTTGTACACTAAATAGCAGTAGTCTACAAATTTGAGCTTAATAAGAATTGCAGCCGGGCATGGTGGCTCCCGCCTGCAATCCCAGCACTTTGGGAGGCCGAGGTGAGCGAATCACTTCAGGTCAGGAGTTTAAAACCAGCCTGGCCAACATGATGAAACCCTGTGTCTACTAAAAATACAAAAATTAGCCAGGCGTGGTGGTGCATGCCTGTAGCCCAGCTACTCAGGAGTCTGAGGCAGGAGAATTGCTTGAACCTGGGAGGCAGAGGTTGCAGTGAGTTGATATTGTGCCACTGTACTCCAGCCTGGGCGACAGAGCAAGACTCCATCTCACAAAAAAAAAAGAAAAAAGAAAAAAAGAATTGTGCCCTCTGGATTAGTAATGAATGAATAAATGCATGATTGCATGAAATATGTAATGACTACAAAGATTAGGAATGTAACAATATTTGAAGATATTGAAAAGACCTGTCAATTCAGGTTGTAAAGAAAATCTTGCAAATATTCTTCGCAAAATAATCTACAAATTTAATGCAATTCTAATAAAAATTCCAAAGGGTTTAGGAAACTGACAAAACCATTCTCAATTTCACCTGAAGGCAAAACAGACAGTAATAGCTACAGTATTAGTTTTTATTTTCTATCAGGCAGTCTCTTGAGCCAGAGTAGGCTCAGAGACTCCTGCTATAATATTTTGAACAACAAGAATAAGCAGGGGGAATTGCATTACCAGATTCTAAAATATAATGAAACAATATTAAGAACAATATGAGACATAAACAGACAGATGATACAATCACACTAAGTGATGAGACAGAAACAGACCCAAGCACACATTAGAATTTAATACAAAACAATTATTTACTGCTTCTCATGATTCCAAAATTTGGGTAGGGCTCAGAATAAACAGTTTATTTCTACCTTACATTGTGTTGACTACAGCAGCTCAACTGTGACTAGAGGTTTCCAGATGGGTTTTGTTTTGTTTGTTTGTTTTTTTTTTTTTGGACAGGGTCTCGCTCTGTTACCCAGGCTGGAGTGTAGTGGCGCTATCATAGTTCACTGCAGCCTCAAACTTCTGCCTTCAAGCGGTCCTTCTGCCTCAGCCTCCCAAAGTGCTGGGATTATGGGTGTGAGCCACAGCTCCCAGCCCCCAACTTGTTTTATGATGCTTTTATAACCTTGATTCCAAAAACATACTCAAGTACTGTGAGAAGGAGAAAGGAGAATAAGCCACATTTATTTTAAAACATAAATTTAAAAGTACCTACATCAATTACTATTAAATTGAACCAGCAATGTATAAAATAAATAATGCATTGAGTCCAATTTCAGATGGGTTCACACCAGAAAACCTAATTAGCATAATTCAATTACTTTAGCAAAAGAAAAGAAAACAAATGAATATTTCAATGGATGGAGAAATTTTATATTTTATTATTCAAAAATAATTCACAATTTTAAAGAACTCTTAGCAAATAAAAATTAAAATGAACTTTCTTAACTTGATAAGCAGAATCTAATGAAAGCTTGCAACAATCACCCAAAATGGCAAGAAGTTAGATCATTCCCTTTGAAGATAGGAACATGATAAAGACACCCACAATCAGTACTTCTATTCAACATTGTACTCACCCCAGCCAGAGGGGTAAGGAAATAAGAAAAGATAAGTGGCATACAGGTTGTAGAGAAAGAAACAAAACAATAATTATTTTCTGATAGTTTTTTTTTTCCATCTAGAAACTCCAAGAAACTCTTCAAATAAATGATCAGAGAAAACAATACAGTTTAGATAGTTGGATAACAGGTCACTATATAAAGTTAATGACATTCCCATACATTAATAATTCAATGAAATTGGTATGGATCATTCAAACAGCAACATAAAAGCTATTATAAATTACAAATAAAACACATCTTAGTCCCAAATAAGTCCTCGTGAATTAATATTAATGTTTTTAATGAAACTATAAATTATAGGTGAATGGAAAGAGATTTTCTAAAAGTCATAGGAGTCATAAAGCAGATGATCGACAAATCAGATTCCATAAAATATGTTAAATGATATAAAAATATCATTTACACTTCAGTGACAAACTAGAAAAATAGCCACAAATAAGACAAAAGGTTAATACCTTTAATATACAAAGCACAGTTATATGGTCATCCCTGGTATATGTGGGGGGGATTGGTTCCAGGACTCTCCCATACCCAAACCCATGCATACTCAAGTCCCACAGTCAGCCTTGTGGAACCTGTATGTATGAAAAGTCAGCACTCCATACTCAGGTTTCGCATCTGTGAATACTATATTTTTGATCTGTGTATTTGTTGAAAAAAATTTGCATATAAGTAGACCCTTGCAGTTTAAATCTTTAAATCTTGCATACAAGTAAACCCTTAGAGATTGAAATACTAATGCTCCAATGGAAATGTTAGCAAAAAATATGAGCAAGTAAATTCAGGCAAGAAAATATTACTAATAAACATGTAAATAAAATTTAGCCTCACCATTATAAAGCAATTGCTTATTAAAATAGCAGTGATATGTTACTTTTCAAAATAGAAAATACAACCAAGGAAAGGTGATTTGTGTGTTATGAGATGAGTCCTTTTATACGCCGCTGTTGGAAGTTGAAGTTGCATAACCACTCTCCAGACAATATTTAGCACAATTTAACAGTATCTATTACTTGACCCAGTAATTCAATATCTACTTATATATCCTGAAGAAATAAGAGTGTGTGTGTGTGTGTGTGTGTGTGTGTGTACAAAGTGCCCCATAACACTAAACTATAGAAACACTAGATGTGCAACAAATGTGAAATTACAACTCACCAATAATGATTTCAAATTTTAACATGTTTGGGAATTCTTCTTCAGGGAGAATTTTGTGCAGAAGCCCAATATAAAAATTAGTCAAACGTGAACTCTGAAAAATCCAAGGGGATCCTGGAGCCAGCTGGCTCAATTACCGCGCTCCCAATTCCTGCTTCCCCAAAGCCCTTGGTAGACCCCAAGACACTCATCTCTATAAATCCTCAAGACAACATGGGAAACTGAAAAAAAAAAACTGCTATATAATATTATAAAACTATTGAAATCATATCTTGAAAATTTGTAATCTTGTTGAGGGAAAAAGTTCAAGATATCACATAAAAATTAGTATACAAAATTACATTCTGTATGATTCCAACTAGATAAATATATGTATGTAAATATCCAGTGACTCTTTTTATTTGGGTCTTTATAGTCATCTGTATTTTTCTACTAAGACTATGTATTCCCTTCATAACTAGGGGGAAATGGGAAATCACAAACAAACATGTAGCTTCCACTCAGGCCCATTAGATCACGATAGAACTATTATATGCATCTGTAAAAAAAAAAACTTGGAATTTTAAAGAAAATTTTATTAGAAACAGCCAAAATGCTCTCCAATAATCTACCTCTGGGACATTTATCTTCAGCATTATTCAGGCACATCTGAAATCAATTACAGCCCCCACCAACTGGCTTCAGGAACCTCTGTGTGCCTCCAGCCATCCCCACAGCAAATTGCCTCAGCTGTGGTCAAAATCAAAATTTCTCAGTTGCCTTGATTGACCTAGAAATGTTTTATGTAATTTGCCATTATGTGAAAGGGAAACATTTGTTAGAAAATAAATCTTTTTTTAACTCTGTCTTACTAAAGTGGTGCCAAGAAATATTCTCCATCATTTAGACACCAGAAGAAAAATAACAAATAACAAATAAATGGAATCTCCAAAATAAAGTCAAAGAAAAATCACTGCTAGCCAGTCTCTAGAGATACAAAGTGAAGGGTGATTTGATTTTTAATCTTTGAATACCGGAAAGAGGCCATCTATAAGAACTGTATATACAGAAATAACAGCTAGAACTTTTTTTCCTTCCTTCTTTTATTCAGTAAACCTTTACCTAGAAATCTATAATATGAAGATATTGTACTAGGGACCTCAGTTAGAAACTCATGCATAATGAGGTTAAGGATAAAAGCAGAAATGTAAAGAAATAATTACAGTTTATTTAAGAGTGTTATAATAAAGATGTGTGTAAGATATTCCAGAAAGTCAAAAGGGAAAGCCAGTAATTTCTTTCCTAGGAATGAAGGAACAGGGGAAAGAAATTGAGAAGCAAGAATGGGAGGAGGGGATGGAGGCAGAAATATCCAGTGCTTCCCAGAGGCAATGACAATATGATAATTCTTCATAAAAGGCAGGAAAATAAGGGAAGTATGTTCCATAAAAAGAAACTGATCAAGTTTTACACTGATGATCATGTATCTCAAATGGGCCGTTAGAGCCTCCTGGTAATTCAACTATATTTTTTTCAGTTCATTCACTCAATTTCTAAGATGACTGGTTTGTGCCTTTTCTCTCTCCTCAATATCCTATGTTGACCTGGCACAGTAGCTCATCCCTATAATCCCTGCACTTTAGGAGGCTGAAGTGGAAGGATCACTTGAGGCTAGGAGTTCAAGACCAGCCCGAGCAACATAGCAAAACCCTGTCTCTACAAAAAATTTAAAAATTAGTCAAGTATAGTGGTGCATACCTGTTGTCCGAGCTACTTGGGAGGCTGAGGACAAGAGGATCGCTTGAGCTGAGGAGTCTGAGGCTGCAGTGCACTGATTGGGCCACTGCTCTCCAGCTTGACCAACAGAGCAAGACATTGTCTCCTAAAAAAAAAAAAAAGAAAGAAAGAAAGAAAAAATATCCCATGCATCCACCCTGTGTTCTCTTTCAGATGATAACACTGCTTCCTTTTTCACTGAGAAAACAGAAGCAATCAGAATAGGCATTGACATGCACCAGCTACCACATCTACTGATATATTGGTATATGTGCCTTATTCTTAGCAGTCTGGGGCTGTGAATGACCTGTTGGTGTCTGAGCTGAGGCCACACCCTTCACTTGTGCAGTAGATCTCATCCATCTTGCCAACTCAATAACAACACTGCTTCAACAATTGTTCCCTCTTTCTCCTGCATTTCAATTCCCTCTCTGCTCAATCATTCATACCAGCACACAAAAATGCTAGAAGGTCAAACAAAACCCTCATTTACCCCAGCTACCATAACACATCTCTGCCTTTCTTTACTACAAAACTTCTATAAAAGCTTACCTATCCATGGTGCCTCCAATTCTGCTCTTCCCATCCTCTCTTGGATGCATTCCTACCAGGCTTTCCTCCCAACCACTCTGCTGAAGCAGCTTTCATAAACATCTTCAGTTCATCTCAACTACTTACACTCTATCCCACACACCCCCTGCACCACCACCAGTTGACAACCTGTACATTTACTTGCTTATTTGTTGTTAACTAACTAGGCTGTACACTTTATCCCAAGAGCCCAGAATGTTCTTCGGTACACAACAGGTACCCAAAAAATATTTGTTAAATGGGTCTTAGCTTGTGATCATTTACTGTATCAATTACCTCAATGTAAACAATGCTAAAAATCTTTATTGTACATATTATTCTATATTCTTGACTTCCTGTACTTCCCAAAAAATTTTGATAGGCCCAAAATATTCATGTTGGGGTTTTGCTTGAACTTAAATATATAAATTAACCTGAGGAGGATTGAGAACATATTGGATCATCCTATCAGAAACAATGATTATATGAGTTAACATTTTTTAAAGGCTGCAACTGCTGCCGTTAATTTCCATAGGTAAATATCATCTGGGAAATACTTAAACTTTTTTTTGAAACAAAGAGCAACATAAAGGTAACTCAACTTTTCAATACCTGTTCACCTAATTCTGATCATGCAAATATCAAGTTGGGGAAAAGAAATTCAAACTCAGATATTGGGCTTTAAAATAATGTGCCCCAAAGGTCCATGCTATGACCTGGGCCTCTAATGGGGGTGATTGAAAGAGACAGTAGTATCATTAGTAAAGTAAGGCCTACAACACACACACACAAGAAGATTTGGGACGGAGAGTGTGAAATTGTTTAATATTTTGCAAAATAAGCATAACATTAGAAATTGCCTGCTTACTCAGAGGTGAGTAATCTGGCAGTCTCGGATATCTACTACACAATCCAGAATGAGAAATGGAACAACCACGGTCTCCAAATGACCTAAACAGATGTCACAAAGTCCCAGCTTACCCAGGCGGAGTTTAGCAGCTTCTCTCAGAGCCACGTGTTTAGGGTGAGGTATTCCATCCAAAGAGAGTAAAAGCAACCAACTATGAGGATGGTACCAGAGAGAGCACGCCCCCACACATATACGCACACAATTTCCAAAGGCCTGTGCAAGAACTCAAATGACCTGGTCTAGTCAGCCTTAGCACAGCTCTTCACACCTCAATAGCCTTTTAAACATCAGCAGTGACTCTACAATGCAGCAGAATACAGGGTAGTGCCAGTCAATGTCATTCAGAACAAAGATCTGAGGTTGTAAAGATAAGATGAAGTTGTATTCAGCATCTTCTTTTTAAGAAGGCAAGCAGATAACTCATATAGTCCAGAAAGATATCCATAAAATCTGGTCACAAGTGTTTAAAACTGGCATTTGAGAAGGTAAAATTTCTGGATAAATATCTGTTTAAAAAAAGATCTCAGTCCCCAACCATGCTGGATAAATGGGACACTAGTGTACTTCTCTAAAGGATAAAAAAGAATAATGGACTTAATTTTTAAATGTTTGACTCATGCCAAATGTATTTGAGAGGTAATACATATCACAACTCCAGCACCATGAAAGTAACATCTGATGTCAGCAATCTAATGTAAGCTTGCATTCACTGGTCCAGAAGATGGGAGATTGCTTACTTTATTAGTTCTGTGATCTGTTTAAGAAAGAAAACAGTTTTGTGGGTAACTAAATATACTTTTTCCAAGTTAGAGACTGGTTTTTTCTAAGATTAGGAGCGTAATATTCTCAAAACTGGAAATAAACTAGCAGTACCCAATGAAATTACAATAATCAGGCTATTAATTCTGCAGACCAGAAAGAGAAAGAAATGAGAGCTTAATATTAAAACTTTCAAATTTTCTCCACCCTTATTAGCACTTCTCAGATTTCCTTGCTGGCATTACCAATAGTAGAATATATTGGACCTTGTTTTTGTCACACATGTGAAGATTTATTTAACTTGAAACTCCTTCCCAGTTCATGTGGATTGGAACCGTAACTAAACACCTTGTCACGTGGTTCTCATTGTGGACAGGCACACATAGCTTTGCAAAGAATAATTATTATTCCAGTGTAGATATTTTTCCCAGACTTTCAAAACATAGACTATAGATCTTGAGACACTAAAAAACTTGTTTCTGATTTTTAATCAGCAAAAGAATGTATTCAAACTTAAGACGGAAAAGAGCTCCTTCTCTGGAAAACAAGAAAACAAAGCATTTGAAAACCAATTTCTTTTTTCTTTGAGCTATATTTAAGGTCTATGGTTTTAAAAAGTATGATACAAAAAAATCCTTTTTTTCTGTACTCAGTAGTCTAAGTATCATATGACATACTTTAAAGATAGAAATTTTTGCTTTTTGGAGGAATTGAAAGTGTTTCCCTGATGTCATCAGGACTATCACTCTGGCCAAATCTTTTAAAAGTTCCTATGACATCCAAACATATGAAACTCAAGGTAATACATCAAAAGAGATGAAACTATAGGCTTAATTCTTATGATCTGTGAGTTATATATGAGCAAAAAGATGAATTTGAATTCTCCCTTCCACCTACTATCCTAGTGACTTTGAGCTATTAACGTCTATGCACCTGTTTGCTCATCTGCAAACTGAGATAAAAGTATAATCTGTTTCATAGGATTACTGAAAGAATTAAATGAGATAATGCATGTAAACCACATAGCATAGAGTAAATGTTCAAACATTGTTATCAATGATTAGGATTGTCAATGTGATTGAGATCCCAATAAGTAACATAGCTCACTATGAATGCATCTGATTTCTCTTGCTAGCACCACTTGCCTGCCTGGCACATAGTCACACAATATTTCCTTCTAAAATATTTTATAACAGCCTGACAAAGGGATGAATTTTAAGCGAGATCCATGTTCTTTAATGACCAGGAATGTAATGGTTCCTCTCTATTCTCTTTGATCTAACCTCATTTCTTTCCAACATTCAGAAACAGCAAGAGGAGGAAAGAATGAGAACCCTTGGTCACGAACAGGAGAATGTTTTTGAGGATTTGGAAACTGGGGAGCATGAGACTTTCTCTTGGGAGAGTTGAAACAGGGGTAACATAAATTGACATACAAAGAACATTCAGCCTAAGTGAGAAGAAACAAATCTCGATTTATGTCAATCATTGGCATATAATATAAAGACCAGTCTAGCAGCTACTTTTTACCCTTACAACATGTCATCGTGCCTTCAGCTTTTTCCTGCTCTTTAAGGCAGACTCCTTTCATGTGCTAGCTGTATTTGAAAGGCAACAGTGAACAGAAAGCAAAATTAACCCAGTATATCACAAACCAAGGAACAATGACAACAAAGAAGGTAGCTGCTATACTGCTGGAAGACTGGAAGGGCGTCTTCAGGTAAGATCAGTGCATCCTGAACTACTTTGTAGCCTTCATCCAAATCCTGTCCAAAAAGGAAGCTTCAGTACCTTCTGTTTTCATGTATCAGGCTTGATAAGTGTGTTTTGTCAATTATTATCAATGGCTGACCTTGACATTAGAAAATGTTGTTTTTCAAACCGAAAAGAACCTGCAAAGCCCCTTCTTTGTTGTACTTCCTCGTCCTCCATAATTATGCCCTTTCACCTCTGTTTTTTTCTTTCTTCTTCTTCTCCTTTTACTGCAGGATTTATAAAATCCTCTGAAACATGTTGTTTCCAGATGTAGGTCCCAAGTGCCCCGTCATTTACTTCCTGTCCAAGCACTGAGCAGATGGAATTACACAAGTTCGGCTGTATGAAACCACCCTCTAATGCCTTCGTTAAACTCCAGGATTTTAAAGAGTCTGTCCAGTTCCTGGCAGGGACCTTTCCATACTTCCACCCCGAAAGCTGTAAATTACTACCTCATTAAACTCAATTGTAAATGATTAGGTGTCTGGAATGTACTTTCCTCTCCCTGCAGCCTCCTTGGAGAAATTACTACATTGCAGGCCTCCCTACTTAACTCAACACATTAGTCAAGCAATGCAGGGTTTGAGTAGCTCACTCAGGAGGAGGTTTTATTTGTGTTAGGGTATTAAAACTCTATTATCATTTAGTTCCAAAAGTGGAAGATTTGTGATCTTCCATTTCCCATTGAGCAATCATTCTTATAACAAGAGAAAGCTGTAATTAACAGGCCTTTTTCAAGAATTCAGTTTTCTTCCTGCCACACAGGCAGTTGGAACTACGGAACTTCTGTTTTTTCTGAACATCAGTGAGATGATTTAACATCTTTTAAAGGCTGCAGTTGCTGCCATTAATTTCCATAGGTAAAGATCATCTGGGAAATATTTAAACATTTTTTGAAACAAAGAGCAACAAAAGGTAACTCAAGTTTTCAATACCTGTTCACCTAATTCTCATTTTTTGATGAGGTTTAATTAAAAAGAAAAAAAAACTTGAAGAATCTGGAAAGGTCATGGGGAAAGGGTTGGAGAGAGAGAAAGGAGAGGAGGGGCTGTCACATTAAATAAATAATCTAGCCTAAGTTCCCAGCCTGGCTGCCATCATTTTAGCAGAAAAGGTAAAACTAATATTCCCCAAGGGACAAAAGCTCAGAAGGTCAGTTCTCTTTCTTATGGAGGCTTTTAGCTCTTTAATTCATTGACTTAGAGTCTTAAGATTTTCCTGATGCTTATTTTTGGGCTTCTCTGCCACTTGTTTCACTATAGATTGACTAGAGTCAATTAGTTGTACTTCACTGTGTCTCCGGAATATAGGTAAAGATAGTGACTTACATAGAGAAAGAAAATGAGGGCTATGAGCAAAATGGTTTTGCTATGATCAAACAAGTATTAGCAGTACAGTAAGTGTTGAAGCAGAGAGTTCTCGCCAACTTTGAAGAAGATTTTCAGAAAGAGATAAGGGAATGGAGCATGATTAATTCCTAACTCAGCCTGTGAATTTGTTGGTGGGTGTTGCAGATGATCATTAAAGAGATTCCTTTATATCTGGACATGGAAGATAAGCAGTGGGCTAATAGCTTAGGTGTCCATTTTTCTACATTGATTTTATGTGGAACAAGAAATAGTTCAGATGAACGTTGCTTGCCAGGGTGCTCTTTAAATGGGATAACTGGGTATAACTATAATTGGGTTAATTGGAATACGGTATAATTTTGTCTTAGTTCCCGGCATTGTAACTTGGAATAGATGGTATTATATGAAAGAGGTAAAGGAGCTGTTTCCCCAAGGAAACAAAGGCTCATGGTGCTACCCAGGTGATAAGGTGTGATACAGAGAAGGGAGGGTACAGGCTCCTCCTTTGTGCCCACAACATAGCACCGCTTTGATTTGGTGAAAACTGAAGCAATTGCAGTATCTCTCAGGCACCCTGAGGGTCTGGGGATTTGGAAAATCATCTTTTAGCATTATCATCAGTGTTGTCATGGTAGATACCAGGTGCACTGATGCTCAGGAGATTTCATGAATGTCAGACTTTCAGAAGGGTGGGCAGGATGGAAGAATGTGAGCTAAAGAAAAGACACCAAACAAATAACCAAAGATGACTTGATTATTTGAAAGATTCAAAAATACTTCATTGTGGGCGGTCTGGGGATTTGGAAAATCATCTTTTAGCATTATCATCAGTGTTGTCATGGTAGATACCAGGTGCACTGATGCTCAGGAGATTTCATGAATGTCAGACTTTCAGAAGGGTGGGCAGGATGGAAGAATGTGAGCTAAAGAAAAGACACCAAACAAATAACCAAAGATGACTTGATTATTTGAACGATTCAAAAATACTTCATTGTGGGCAATTCATTCCTTGACTAAGTTTTAATTCATGTTAAATTTTTCATTTAAAAGCCTATTAGAGAGTAGCACCAGCAGAATGGCAGACTAGAAGGTACCAATCTTCATCTCCCCCACAAAAACAACTAATAACTATATGCCAGTGAAATTGCTGAGAGAGCTCCAGAGTAGAACAAAGAGGTAGCAGAAACTCAGTGAAGCAAAAAACACCAAAGATGGCTGTGTAGAAACACCCTGCTTGCACTACTCCATTCTTCAGTTGGGATCAGCTCAGAGCCAGAGGGATTTCTTCCAAGGGGAAAAGGTAAGCAGGAGGACCCCAGTGGCCCTCATCACCACGCAGACACCTGCAGGCTTCAACACCCTGTGGTTTTTGCCAGTGCTGAGCCCAACTAAGGGAGCCAATGCTGTACTCCACCCCTGATTGCCTGAGTAGGCATAGTACCTCTCAATTTCTGGGGTCTTGCTGTTACTTCACCTTACCACCTGAAGCCTGGGACACCCAGCACCCCACTATCCCTAGGCCCAAGTTGCTGAAGAGCAACTCCATCCCTCTGCGCTCAAGTCACTGCTGGACCCCACCCCATGGGACCTGCATTGCTGCTGCGCCCCACCATTCTGGGGTCTTACTGCCACAGCACCCCAACCCACCCCCACTCCCAGGGCCTGAGATACTACAATACCCTGCTTTCCCAGGAACTAGGGTCTTTGCTGTACTACCGCATACCCTGGGACCTAAGTCATCACAGCACCACTCTATCCCTTGGGCCATACCACTGCTGCACTCTGTCCCCACAGTCTGAGCTACTGCTGTATCCCCTCTCTCTGGGCTTGAGATGCACACCCCAAAGTCCTAGACCCCAGCTCTGTAGGTGATGTGCATAAACCCATGCCTCTGTGAGCGCACCAGTATCCCAAGACCCAGGTGCCACACCTGTTCTGAGCACCTGTTCCCTGGCCAGAAACCACTGCAGCCTCCTGAAGCCCACACCAGACCCAGTATCAAGAGGGAATCCCTCAGCTAGGACTCTCTCCTGTGAGGAATGGGATAACAGAAGGACCACAACAACCTTCCTTCTGGGGACTCCAACAGCCCACACTGTTATTGCTGCCATTACAAACACCTGCAGCCTTGGCCACTGAGGCCCTCATAGTCTTTGTCAATGCTGAACTCAACGGGGAGCAATACATGGAGACTATACCTGCACGCACTCTGGAAACAAAGCTGCCACAGCCCCACCCAGCTTGCAGTCTTTCACTTAGGTGCAGATGAAAATCGATTCCCACCAAAGCCAGGCTGTAAAGTTTGGAAGAGGTGACTGCTCTATCAAACATGCAGACATCAATGCAAGGCTATAAGTCTTGCTTTTTTAAAACATTAAAAAAAGGAAGGAAAGAAGGAAGAAAGGGAGGGAGGGAGGAGAAAATGCCACCACAAAGGAACACAGTAAAAACCCCCAAGAAATCAAGATCTATAAACTGCCTGAAAGAAATTTAAATAATTATTTTGAAGAAGTTCAGCAAGATATAAGAGAACACAAATAGATAACTCAATGAAGTCAGGAAAAAAATATGTAAAAAACACTAAAGATTCAATAAAGAGATAGAAATCATTTAAAAAGTTGCCAGACAGAAAATCCTGGAGCTGAAGAATACAGTGAATGTAACCAGAAATGCAATGGAGAACTTCAACCACAGACTAAAGCAAGCAGAAGAAACTGTGAACTTGAAGACAGATATTTTGAGATTATCCAGTCAGAGGAGATAAAAGAATGAAAAGATGAAAAGAAATGAAGAAAGCCTATGGAACTTATGGGACACCATTAAGCAAATCAGTATATGCATTATGAGATTCCAAAATAGAGAAGAGAGAGAGAAGAGAAAGCTTAAAGAAACAATGGCTGAGTTAGAATGGCAATCATTAAAAAGTCAGGAAACAACAGATGCTGGAGAGGATGTGGAGAATTTTACACTGTTGGTGGGAGTGTAAATTAGTTCAACCATTATGGAAGACAGTGTGGCGATTCCTCAAGAATCTAGAACCAGAAATTCCATTTGACCCAGCAATCCCATTGCTGGGTATACAACCAAAGGATTATAAATCGTTCTACTATAAAGACACATGCACATGTATGTTTGTTGCGGCACTGTTCACAATAGCAAAGACTTGGAACCAACCCAAATGCCCATCAATGATAGACTGGATAAAGAAAGTGTGGCACATATACACCATGGAATACTATGTAGCCATCAAAAAGGATGAGTTCATATCCTTTGCAGGGACATGGATGAAGCTGGAAACCATCATTCTCAGTAAACACAAGAACAGAAAACCAAATGCCACATGTTCTCACTCATAGGTGGGAGTTGAACAATGAGAACACATGGACACAGGGAGGGCAACATCACACACTGGGGCCTGTCAGGGGGTGGGGGGCTAGGGGAGGGATAACACTAGGGGAAATACCTAATGTAGATGATGGGTTGATGGGTGCAGCAAATCACCATGGCACGTATATACCTATGTAACAAACTTGCATATTCTGCACATGTATCCCAGAACTTAAAGTATAATACATTTAAAAAGAAAAAAAGAAACAATGGCTGAAAACTGCCCAAATGTTGGGAGAGATATGAAAATCCAGATCTATAAAGCCCCAAAGTCCCTAAATAGATTCAATCCGAAGAGATCTTCACCAAGACACATTATAATAAGCTTTTCCAAAGTCAATGTCAAGGAGAGAATTTTGAAAGCAGCAAGACAAGCAACATGTCACATACAAGGGAATGTCAAGAACTATACCTGCCAAAGCTGTCTTTCGGAAATGAAGGAGGAATAAAGACTTTCTCAGAAAAGCAAATGCTGAGGAAGTTCATCACCATTGACTTTCCTTAGAAGAAATGCTAGAGAGTTCTTCAAATGAAAATGAAAGAAGGCTGGGTGCAGCACTCTGAGAGGCTGAGGTGGGCAGATCACTTGAGGTCAGGAGTTGAAGACCAGCCCAGTCATCATGGCAAAACCCCATCTCTACTGAAACACAAAAATTAGCCAGGCATGGTGGTGCATGCTTGTAGTCCCAGCTACTCGGGAGGTTGAGGCAGGAGAACCTGGGATGCAGAGGTTGCAGTGAGCTGAGATCACACCACTGCACTCCAGCCTGGGCAACAGAGCAAGACTCCATCTCAAAAAAAAAAAAAAATGAAAGGACACTAATTACTAACATAAAAAGACATAAGAGTATAAAATTCACTGGTAAAAGTAAACATATAAATGCAGAATACTATAATACCATAATGGTGGTGTTTAAATCACTTACAACTTTGTATAAAGGTCAAAAGACAAAAGTATTATAAATAATGATAGATACAATATTTCCTTAATGGAAAAAATATGTTAATTGTGACATCAAAACATAAAATGAGGATGGAACAAAAATGTAAAATTCTTTTATCTGTTGATGGTAAGTTGTTATATGTAGGTAAAAGGATACAAAGACATAGTTAGAAAAATGCATAAGTCTGGAGATATATTGTATTATTAATACAATATTGTATTGCACATTAATAATATTGTATTGTATCCTGGAAATTTAAGAGAGCAGATTTTAGATACTCTTTGCACAAAAAAAGAGTAACTGAGATGATGGATATGTTCATTGGTTTGACTGTAGCAATGATTTCACTGTGTATATCAAAATATTGTTTTGTACACCTAAAATATACAGAATAAAAAAGAGTCTATGAAAATATTAAGGAGTTCCCTCTCACCTCAGGAGGAGAACAAAAAAAAATGGTATGAGGTAGGTTTGATTACTAATGATGTAAATTTTAAAATATATTCATAAGCCATTGATATGTCTTTGTGAATTACCTCTTAAAGCATTTTTCTATTTGCTTTTTTCTTGATTGATAAGAGCTTTTTATATATTAAGGGTGATAACACTTGTGTATCATTTATTTTGCAAATATACCTACTTTGAAGTTGGACTTTTAAATTTGTAATAATTTTGAGACAGAAAAATTCTATTTTTATTCTCCTTTTTCATTTTTTCTTAATTTTATGCTTAGAAATATTTTACTAATGTTGTAAGCAGAGTCTGTTTCTGTTTTTTATTTTTTGCATCTCTTGGTATGTTCTCTTGTATTTGTAAAATATTTTCTCTTGTAGCTTCATTTTTCAAATTAACTCCTATATAATCTCTTTTTGGAGTACTTGGTGAGGAAAGGCTCTAAGTTTTTTAAATAAATAGGTATTTTATATGTCTTAAATACACATTACTCTACAAATTTTGGGAGGAAATAATCTTTATCACAAACTAAAACCCATTTTTTGAGTTTCTATTCTGCTTACCAAACTACATTGGTCTACTCTGTGCAATATTACAGTGTGAAATTATAGTATGCTCTAAAATTCTGTGATGCAAACATCACCTTGAGATTCCTTTTCTCCCCAACAATTTAATTGCAGAGCTTTACTTCAAGTAAAGTCAGATATAGAATGTTGACAGACTATTTCTCTCACCAAAACAATAGAAAAAATGAAGTAAAATTAATATTTTTAACACATTGAAGGACTATGAATGCAAAGAATTAAAGACTTCCAAAGTGGGGCAGGCCCTTCTTGGGTGAACACAGACTATGAACTGCTTTCCTCCCGGGACCACTTGCTGAATTTAGGCAGAAAGAATCTTCTGGGGTACGAAAAAAAAGTTAAACTTTTAACAGCCATGTGAGCTGGCATAATGAAACAGAACCTTAGAAACCCCAAATGCAGAGATAGCAGAGCCTTCCTGCCACCAATTCTCATAGACTTTTGCTCAGTGTCTTACAGAAGCATTTGGGAAGCTGGAGGCAAGACTGAAAAGTGATTAGAAAGCCAAAGTCTACAAGAAGGAAGGGCCTATTATATACATAGATAAGATTTCACACTCAAGAAATCTTGAAAACAAAGGCAATCTGAAACTAGATCTCCAAATCAGCCACAATCCTATTAAATTCCTTATTGGATCAAAGCAAAAAGCCTCCCATTTTCATTCTAGCTGCCTGATTAGAGGAAAAGATATGCCCTTTCTGGAAGAAATAATATTTACTTCAGTCTCTGTGGTTTTTATTTATTTTTATTATTTTTTTCTTTTTTTGAAAATGGAATGCTTCACAAATTCGCGTCATTCTTGCACAGGGGCCATGCTAATCTTCTTAGTGTATGTTCTGCCAAAGCGAGCACGAGTCTCCATGGTTTTTAAACACAATAAAAAGTTACAGCTCAAGGCAAAAATATAGAAAATGTAACTTTTGTGCAAAAGAAAAATATAATCTATATGAGGATTACAGATAACCCAAAAATGACTGTAAAATCACTACTAAAAGTATCTCTTAAAATTAGAGCAAAAAATAGATCTAATGGATGAAAAACTTGATAATTTCAACAGAGAAAAGGAAGTACTGAGATAGGTATTATAAAATATTTTAAGTTAATGCATATGTTAATTAGCATGATTTAACCATTCCACAATGTATACATATATCAAAATATGTTTGTGCACCATAAATATATACAATTTTTATTCATCAAATAAAAATAAATAATTTTAAGTAATATTTAAAATTAGACATTCATTAGATGGACAATGCCAGGCTAGAAGGGCAGCAGAAGAAATGATGAGTGAACTTAAAGACAGATCAATAGAAATAGAAATTAGAACAGAGAAAAAAGAACATTAAAAAAAACTGAGAGGGAGAGAGTTATGAGATAAGACCTGAAATTAACAATCTTCAAAGAGACACACAAGCCAAAACAAAATAAAGAAAAAAATTCTGCCAAGCATTTAAGAAATACCAGTTCTACATAAACTTTCAGAAAATAGAAAGAGTACATGTTGACTCATTCTATATGGCTCACATAACCATCCTACCAAAATATGACAAGACTATTTAAGAAAAAGAAAAATTATAGACCAATATTCCTCGTTTACATAGAAAAATCCTATGCAAAATAATTGAATCCAGTAATATATTTGAAGGATAATATATCATAAACAAGTCTAGCTACTCAATGAATGCAAAGTTGGCATAACATTTAAAATCAGTCAGTTTAATTCACATCAAATGATTCAGAAAAATAAACCACAAAATGTTATCATTGGATAGAGAAAAATTATTTCATAAAATTTGACACCTTTTTACTTAAAAGGATACTCTTAACATGGTAGGTATAAGGAAGAACTTAATCTATAAAGGTTATCTACCAAAACAATGGTACAGCTAATAGGAAATTTAATGTAAATATTCACTATTATTGTTTCTATTGACCATCATACTGGTGGTTCTACCCGTTGAAATAAGGCAAGAAAAAGAAATAACAGTTCTAAGCATTGGAAAGGAAGAAGTAACGCTCTGTACTTGACATGGTTATGTGCATGGAAATTCCAAAGAAATCTATAAATAAGCCGACAGATTTATTGACAATAAATAATATGTGAATTTTAGCAACACTGCTGGTTATAAGGTAAGCGAACAAAAATCAAGAGTATTTCTGAACACTAGCCGCAGCAATTGGGAATAATTTTTTTTAAACATTACATACATGGGCATTAAAAAGTGTAAAAACCTAGGGTGGGAATCTAATGAAAATTATACAAAGCCTCTTAACTGAAAATTATAAAACATCACTGAATAAAATTAAATAAGATCTAAATAAATGGAGAGATTATCATGCTCATGAACTAGAAGACTCAATATTGTTAATTTGCCAGTCCTCTCCATATTGCTCTAAAAATTCAACATATTCCCAGTCAAAATATCAGCAGGCTTTTATTAGTAAAGATATACAAGCTGATTATAAGGTTTATATGAAGATGCAAATGACCTGATATAACCAAGAAATTCAAGAACAGCAATGTTGGAGAACTTACAATACCAGGTTTCGGTAGTTACTACAAAATTACAATAAACAAGGCAATGTGCTATTGTTGTTAAAGCTAGGCAAATAGATCAAAGGAACTAGAGAAATAGACCCACAAAAATATGAGCCTTTGATTTCTGACAAAAGCACTGTAAACTATAAAACATGACTGAATAAAATTAAATAAGATCTAAATAAATGGAGAGATTATCTTGCTTATAAACTGGAACTTAATTTTTTTTCTTTTCTATTATACTTTAAGTTCTAGGGTACATGTGCACAACGTGCAGGTTTGTTACATATGTATACATGCGCCATGTTGGTGTGCTGCACCCATTAACTCGTCATTTACATTAGGTATATCTCCTAATGCTATCCCTCCCCCCTCCCCCTCCCCCCACCCCACAACAGGCCCCAGTGTGTGATGTTCTCCTTCCTGTGTCCAAGTGTTCTCACTGTGGAACTTAATTTTTAATATATGGTCCTGGAACAACTAGACATCTTCCAAATTAATCTTTATCCATTTCTTACATCGTACACAAAAATTTATTCAAGGAAGTATCAGAGATTTAAATGTGAAGACTAAAATTTTAAAGCCTTGGCAGGAAAACATATGGGAATATCTTTGCAACCCTGGGGTGAGAGATTATTTATTGGACAATATACAAAAAGGACTAGCTTTAAAAGAAAATAGACTGAATCAAAAATGATACCGCTCATCAGAAAGTCACTTCTCATCAATAAAGCAAACAGGCAAGTCACACACTGGGGTAAAATATTTACAACACATATGCCTAACAAAAAAAGATCTGTGCCCAACATACATATTTTTAAATACCTGCAAATCAATAAGGAGCAGACAACTAAAACAAGCAAAAGACTCCATCTGTCACTTCACAAGGCAAAATGTTTGAATAGAAAGTAAACAAATAAAAAGATAGTCAATGTCATTATTCACCAGGAAAATGAAAATTTAAATGATGGGATACAATTTCACACAAGCAAAATGACTAAAGTTAAAAGACCAGCAATAGAAGTGCTGATGAGGATATAGAGCAACTGGGTTTCACATACAATGATGGGAGAGGGGAAAGAAAAACGGTAAAATCACTTTGGAAAGATGTTTGCCAGTTTCTAATCAAGTTCATCTATCCTATGACCCAGAAATTTCACTTCTATGTATATACTTAAGAGACATGAAAGTATATAGCCACAAAAAGACGTACTCAAGAATGTTTATGGCAGCTTTATTTCCAAAAGTCCAAAATTGGAAATAACACAATGTACATCAAGAGAAAAATGAATCAGCAAGTTATGGAGTCATATCATGCACTGCTACACAGCAATAAGAAAGAGCAAATGATTGATACACACAGCTACATGGGTGATGGTCAAAAAGAGACACGAAAGAGTATATACTATAGGCTCCCATTTTTATGCAATTCAATACCAGGCAAAACTAATTTATGGTGATAAAAGTCATAATGATCTCCGAGTTGGGGCTGTTGATTAGCAGGGAACATGAGGGAACTTTCTAGGAGTGTGAAAATGTTTTATATCTTGTGTGATAATCACAAGGGATATATACATTCATAAAAATGCACTGACCTGTAAAATCAAGATTTGTACATTTTACTGTATCAATTACCTCAACATAGACAACGCTAAAAATGTTTATTGTACATATTATTCTGTATTCTTGACTTCCTGTACTTCCAAAAAAATTTGGATAGGCCCAAATATTCATGGTGGGGTTTTGCTTGAAGTTACATTAAATATATAAATCAACCTGAGGAGGATTGTTAACATACTGGATCATCCTATTAGAAACATACTGTGTCTCCATTTATTCATTTTTATTTGAGTCTCTCATTGTTTTATGTTTTTTTCCTTAGCTAATCTAGAATTGGTATTACGTAAATTTTAATTATATATTTTTCCATAATACTTACCAATGTTGTTTCTCATGTAGAGGAAAATATCATTATCTCTATTATTTTCCTTCTAGGATTTTGTGTTGTCATTTTTGTTTACACTCAAAATATCACTGAGAAATGGTAATATTATAGACTTGTGCTTGGCTAGAACTGTTAAAAAAAACTACCTTTAAAAAGTAATGAAAACCAGTGTTCCTGTCCTCCTTGTGGGCTTGATACGATGTTAGTGTTATGAGAGAGCACTGTTTGCTACCATGTTAGTTTTCCTTGTTTTGTCATGGTTGGATATACAATTTTGCATCTCTAAGTATTAAAAAATACTTATAGAGCTTATACCTATAATACTAGTATTTTGGGAGAGGCCAGGAGTTCGAGACTAGCCTACTAAAAATACAAAAATTGGCTGGGCATGGTGGCACTTGGCCTGTAGTCCCAGCTACAGGCTGAGACATGAGAATTGCTTGAGCCTGGGAGGCAGAGGTTGCAGTGAGCAGAGATTGTGCCGCTGCACTCCAGCCTGGGCAACAGAGCAAGACTCTGTCTCAAAAAAAAGTATAGAAAATGCATCTCCAGAATTTATAAAAATGTTCAAATTTTTTTCCTTTGATCTAGTGATGCCATGATACATTGTGCTAATAGTGTTTCTATTATTTCATATTCTTAGATATCATTTTTAACATAGTTCTACATTTGGTTTGTAAACTATTGAGGTAGTTTTTTGCCTTTATATGGTAAACACAGTTTTATTCTTGTCTTTCATAAACATTTTAGGTAGTTTTTTGCCATGTAATTGGAAACATAGAATTTTTTTCCTATAGTAAGCATTTTAGCAAGTTTTGCCTCAGTGATCATAAATGTTGAGTTTTAATTTTGTCTGTTTTAAAGCCAAAATTAACAAATGGGATCTAATTAAACTAAAGCTTCTGCACAGCAAAAGAAACTACCATCAGAGTGAACAGGCAACCTACAGAATGGGAGAAAATGTTTGCAATCTACTCATCTGACAAAGGGCTAATGTCCAGAACCTACAAAGAACTCAAACAAATTTACAAGAAAAAAACAAACAACCCCATCAAAAAGTGGGCAAGGGATATGAACAGACATTTCTCAAAAGAAGACATGCATACAGCCAATAGACACATGAAAAAATGCTCATCATCACTGGCCATCAGAGAAATGCAAATCAAAACCACAATGAGATACCATCTCACACCAGTTAGAATGGCAATCATTAAAAAGTCAGGAAACAACAGGTGCTGGAGAGGATGTGGAGAAATAGGAACACTTTTACACTGTTGGTAGGACTGTAAACTAGTTCAACCATTATGGAAAACAGTATGGCGATTCCTCAAGGATCTGGAGCTAGAAGTACCATATGACCCAGCCATCCCATTACTGGGTATATACCCAAAGGATTATAAATCATGCTGCTATAAAGACACATGCACATGTATGTTCATTGCGGCACTATTCACAATAGCAAAGACTTGGAATCAACCCAAATGTCCATCAGTGACAGACTGGATTAAGAAAATGTGGCTCATATACACCATGGAATACTATGCAGCCATAAAAAAGGATGAGTTTGTGTCCTTTGTAGGGACATGGATGCAGCTGGAAACCATCATTCTCAGCAAACTATCACAAGAACAGAAAACCGAACACCGCATGTTCTCACTCATAGGTGGGAACTGAACAATGAGATCACTTGGACACTGGAAGGGGAACATCACACACCGGGGCCTATTATGGGGAGGGGGGAGGGATTGCATTGGGAGTTATACCTGATGTAAAGGATGAGTTGATGGGTGCAGCACACCAACATGGCACAAGTATACATATGTAACAAACCTGCACATTATGCACATGTACCCTAGAACTTAAAGTAAAAAAAAAAAAAAAAAAAAAAAAAAAAAAGTTGTCTGTTTTGTCAGATTCGAGTATCAGTGTTAAGCTAGCATTGTATAATAAATTACAAAACTTTCTTTCCTCTTGTAGACTCTGGAATATTTCATGTGCCATGGCAAGTGCCAGTTATCAGAAGATTTGAAAAAAACTCATAAAAATGACTCAAGTCTGTATCCATCTTGGAGAAAATTATTTTGCAATGTTTTGTTTTCACGCTATATATTTAACTTTATGGGCAGTTTCTCTGTCTTAATTTCTGCTTCTATAATTTTTTTCTCTTGCTTTCCTTAGATTAATTTGAATATTTTCTAACTCTTTGATGAGTGTTAGCTTAGTTTCATTCCTCCTTATTTAATTAAAAAAATGCACCAAGAGAATATATTCTGGGTATATTTTTAGTTTCCAGCACGTAAGATCTGATATCCAATATCCTCATCATCATTTTTCAATAATCTCGAATTTGAGTTTTTTCCTTCTTAACATAAGAAAAGAGGCGTATTTGTTAGAAATCCTGTTCAGTTGCTATAGATGAGAGGTCCTAACCAACAGTGGCTAAAATGAGGTATATGTCCATGCAGGCAGTCTAGGGCTGAGGGTGCTTGGTCTTTTTCTTCTTTGCTGTACCCACAACAGTTTCCACAATAGGCAGTTTCCCATCGTGATTTCAGATCACTCTTGTAGGTCCTAGCATCATAACCACATTCTATCCCACAGAAGCAGCATAAGGAGGAAGAAAAGGATTTGCAAAGTGTAAGTTGCAAACATCACTGCCACCTGCCATGTTGACCAGAATTTGATCGCATGTCCACGTCTAGAATCAAGGGATCCTAGGAAATGTATTCTTTCACTGGTTGACCGTGGGCCCAATTAAAAATTCTATATTATATAAAATGACAGCACAGATAAGTAGAGAACTATCAGTATCTTACACAGTTTTAAAAATATTTTCTATTAGCTGTTTTGTTTATTTTAAATTTTTCTTTTGTTTTTTCTTAGAGACAGGGATTTGCTCTGTTGCCTAGACTGGAGCGTAGTGGCATGATCTTGGCTCACTACAGCCTCAAATTCCTGTGCTCAATCTTCATGCCTCATCCTCCTGAGTAAGTAGGACTACAGGCACATGCCACCATGCCCAGCTAATTTTTTTTGTTTGTTTTGAGAGGAAGCCTCACTGCAATGACCAGACTGGAGTGCAATGGCGTGATCACGGCTCACTGCAACCTCCGCCTCCCAGGTTCAAGCAGTTCTCCTGCCTCAGCCTCCTGAGTAGCTGGGATTACAGACACATGCCATTATGCTCAGCTAATTTTTGTATTTTTAGTAGAGATGGACTTTCACCATGCTGTCCAGGCTGGTCTTGAACTCCTGACCTCAAGTGATCTGCCCGCCTTGGCCTCCCGAAGTGCTAGGACTACAGGCCTGAGCCACCACGCCTGGCCAATGATTATATATTTTGAAAATATCTTTAGATATTAAGAAAGAATATGTTTCTTTTGTGGAGTTGTAAGTTTTGTATGTATTTATAACTCTGCTTTTCCATCTGGCTTCTCCCTGTCTATTCATACCTAAAGCACTTCACCCGTCAGTTACATTTCCAGGATCAACCATGCTATTTTCCTTTCACTCATTTTCCAGTTTTCTACAACTCTTCTATGAATAGACGCTTACATCTGGCAGAGGGGTAGACAATGACAGCTTCGCATATCTCATTGTCATCATTCTATAGAAATGTAACTTATTTTAGAAATGGTTAGTTTGCCATTTTCCGCTGATATTAAGTACCTTGCACAAATGTTTCTCTTTAATAAAACACTAGGGACTACAGTTACTAATATTAAAAATAATGTAATATATTTCAAACTGTAGTTTCACTATAAATTAGTCTTTAAATTTTTTAACTAAGTTTTCATATAATTTGGATATTTTTAGATTAAGATTTCAGAAATGACTGTATGTTGTAGCCAAAATTCTTATACAGCCTTTCTATATTTTCTAGTGAGAAGAACAAGCATTATTCCATTTTTGTGGCTTATCTTCACCATTTTTAATGTTTTTAATTATGTCACTATTTTATAAATTTTCAAATTGTCACTATTTTATAAATTTAAAACTATTTTACTATTTGTTAATTTTTTAAACTGTACACATTGTTCTGTAACTCCTGTCACAATTTCACATCTGTGCCTAAGAAATTATGTAAATTAAGTAATGCTGTTTAACAAACCCAAAGTTTTATTTTATGAAATATAACCTCTTGTATGTAGGGCAAAACTAAAAACTTAAAAAGAAGTTATAGGCTGGCAGCTGGTGAAGAAATACACTAGAAACTCTGCCGAGTTAAAAAATTATAGAAGCTGAAGTCTGACTCATGTGTTTTCCCAATGTCAGGTTAATAATTTTATGCATCTGGCACTGCGGTATAACTGTAAAAACAATGGAACTCCATCAAATTGGGATTGTGTGGGGGAAGGCAAGAAGAAAGCAGTGAGGGGTAAGGAGGATATGATTTTAACATCTGAAACTCAACTCTATAATGAGAAACAGGGGAGACATGATGTCATGCTGTAGAAGGTCGCTCCACTGTATTTTTTTCTTTTTTTTTTTTTTCCAGGCTGGCTTGACCCGAGGTTTTCAACAAAGTCCAGATGGAAATGAGGAAGAAACGTGTGTGTGTGTGCACGTGTGTGTGTGCGTGTGTGTGTGTGTGAAGGATTTAAAGCAGGGGGTTTCTCACTCATGAATTTAACATGCTTGGATTTAATACATACCAAGGACGGCCACCTCATTATTCCCTCCTCCTCGCTTCCTTACCCCAAACCTCTTAACCTCCCTCTGAATCGACAGGATGCCGTCTGGTCTGGTTAGTCTCCTGATCACCAACTGAAGAAGGAGGTTCTTTAATTCTTACTGATGAGGAAGTCATTTATCATTTTTTCACCAACTGTAAGACTCAGGTTTGGCTGTTTTTGTTTTATTTTCATATTTTAATATCTCTGTAATTTCGATGGGTCTTACAATCAAGCATGCGTCATAGTTTAATTGGCAAAGGTTTCTTGTTTTATTCTTCGTCTACTACTTTTGTATTTTCCTTAGTGGAACATAAAATAATGCTGCATTTACTGTCAGTGTTGTCCTAGAATTTATGAAATATAATAGCTCTAATGATGGTGACTGATGAGGCAGACGAGTTTTGTTTGCTTTGTTTTGTTTTATTTGATTTTTATTCTGGAGTGACCTCTCGATTTAAGAAGAAACCTAAAAAGAAAGTCACCTAGGAGCTGATCTCTGTTCTGTGACAGTTCACCTGTGTGGTTCCTCTTGATTATGCAAATATAAAAGCAGCAGTCACTTTTCAGCTAGAAGAAAGGTTGCCCCTCCTCTGGAAAGCTTTATGTAGAGAATGTATCACCCTGCATAAGAAGCTCAGATTTTTCAAAGAGGAAAGAATGAAGAATCCAGCCCCTATTCCCTCAAAGTTAGGGAAATTTGGGCTCAACCAGGGTACTACACAGCAAGAGATGCTGAAAGAAAATGACAGTGAGCACACCAAAGAGAAATTGAAAAAATAATAATAATAATAATTGGCTTTTCTTAAGTAGGTGCCACAAACTCAAGGCAAGCCTAATTTTAAGGGGGAAAGACTGAGATAGGAAGCCCTACAGACTTAGCCACTCTGGCATAGTATTAGAAGGACAACGACCAAAACAGAACATCTGGTAGACCAAGCAGGAACCACTGCAGTGCCGGCAGGAATCCAGATCATCCACAGGATTTTCTCAACAGCAAGCTGAGCAGAACCAGCTTTACCATAGCAATGAGACACAAAAGGCAGTAGAGCCAATGGATTGAGTCACACTGCCAGTCCTCTCTCTCCACCTGACTTGGAAGTAAGACTGACACCCCCTAAACTGAGTACACCTCTGCATTCATAGAAAATTAATTGAAAATCAAGATACTTGTCAACCTTTTTATTCCCAGCTGCTAGAGCAGACCACATGGCTAACTAAGTACCTGTTACAAATCAGGCACCGTAGAGGAAACTTTTAAAATGTTCCCAATAATCAAAGAGAAGTTGTGATTATTCTAGGCAAACAGAGTCACAGGGGTTTTAAAAAAAAAAAAAAAAAAAAAAAAAAAGCTGTTGTCCAGAGACATAAAGCTATTAAGTGGTAGACTGAAGATTCAAGCCCAAGACAACCTGACTTGAAAAGTCATGTTCTTTTCACTAAATTATTTTGGCTGCCACTGAAGAGACAAGAAATCTCATGGGGAGACATTGGCAGATCAAGTTACTCAGAGATCATCCACAATACTTAACTGGTTGTTTTACGTCTGGATTAGATAATACAACCCATGCTGAGAATGTTAAGAAGAAACATGAGATGGCCCAGAACCAGCCATCAATTCCAGTGATGCACAAAGCTCCATATTTCCTTGGGTTCATTGTGAACTGGTTAATGCAAAGCTTGACAAATTTAGGAGATCCTCAAAGTCCCCGATGAGGAGTTTTCTGGATAACCAAAGATGACCTTGATTCTCATCTCTCTTGTGGAGCCACTAAACTCACTGTAGAGAGGCCTTGAAAATGTCTCTCAGAGTCTCTTTCCATATGTAAATAAAGAAAGCTGGAGAGGTTTGTCACTGATCTAAAATCTACATACTAAATGATTTTGCCGGAGCACCTCTAGAAACTTGTGGACTCTGCACTCCTTAAGGCAAAGGGATAACTAACACCATTGTATTATTTTAAAAACATCCTTTCTCTGTTATATGATGAATTGTGGAATAAAGGCAAATTTGTATGAGTAAAAGACAAAATAATATTTGTTTCATAATATTGTTTCCCCAGGAGGTGATAAGTACTGTTACCAATTCAAAATACTATGTTTCTAGTCACAGCTATTAAAAAGTCATAATTAGTGCCACACATGGAAATAGTTTCAAGTCTCTCTCCTTTTATGTAACATTACATCATGAGTTTCCTTCTAACCATTACACATTTCCACAGTGTGCCAAGGCTGTAATTTTGGGTATGCGCCATTAGGGATGCTAATCATGGAATAGAAAGGAATAAAAGAATACAGGGCCTGCCTGCTAATATGTTCATGGAGGAAAAGGTAGCCAATGTCAGTGTCCCAGATGAAAGCATGCTTGAGAGGCAATGGCAACCTACATCAATGCATCAAAAGGCAGGAGTGGAAAACAAGCAAAAAATTAGAAAACATCTGCCCCAAACATTAGGGAATATTCATTAAACTAGTTATGGATTCAAACATCTATAGAGATTTACTGAGATAATGATACCCAGAGGAAAGGCGACCTTTATAAACAGGGTGATTATAGAATTTACCAAACTGGGACATTATCGATAATTGCACTGGGACAACTAGGAACCAGGGTATTCCCAAGGAAACCGAGACAAACAATTGTTTTATTTATATTTTATAGGTAATTAAGATGATATGAGGTAGAAGAGTTCCCAAGGGCTCCCAGACAGCTTGGCTATTAATGCAATGGCAATAATTTTTGCACCATATTGCAAACTAATGGTAGTATCAAGAATCCCTGTTCTTACTCTCTTTCACTGCTTTCACTGTTAAATATTATGCTGCTCAAGGTTGGAAGAAATGTTTCAATACTATTTTAAAAATGCAAAAATACAAGAATGGTCAAGCAGGTTCATGAGACAGAAACCAGAAGGTTCCTCAGGGCAGTGGTGTAACAGTGTTCACTGATTACCTAACCCATTCAGTGGAGACTGTATATTATGTAAGATATATTAATTATACCATATTCCTAAGGTCCCAGAACTGTTTCAGTTCCTGCATTCATCCTAGTGGATCATTGTGAGTCTATGATTTCCCTTAAGCACTTTTTTCATTCTCTGTCACAGGAATGATAAATGGAAGTTGAGATTTTGGTGCCATGAATAAATGAGGAGTGGCAAAAGATGGGGTAGATTTGCATGGAGAAAGGCACCAGGAATCCAATGGTTGGAGGAGTAGGGACCTCCACCGCAACTCCACAGGGATGCAGGTAGCACATCTCCATTTGCCTGCATGAGCAAGGAATGTGTCTGTAGCAGGAACACAAGCTGATCCTTTTTTATATAGATGAACTTCACAGACCTGAGCTAGTCAGTGTATGTGTCTGAACAATCCTTGGCTCAGTAATGTTATCCGGAAGATCCTCCTATTACTTCGACACAGTACACAATTTTAATAAAGTCTTTTTCTGCTTCAACCAGCTAGAGTCCATTTCTGTTGCATACAACTAATTCCTTTAATGGATAAAACCATTTAGAAGTAGCATGCCCTTCCTTCCCCCCAGCTCTTCTTATGGTGTAATGATTGTGTAAGTCCAAAATACCTGTATTAAATCCTTTTGCAGGGGAGGTGAGGATGGTTAATGGGTACTGAAAAAAGAATAAGACCTATTTGATAGCACAATAGGGCGATTATAGTTAATAATTTTATATTTTAAAGCAACTTAAAGTGTGTAATTTGATTGATTGTGACTCAAAGGATAAATGCTTGAGGGCATGGATACCCCATTCTCCATGATGTGCTTACTTCACACTGCATGCCTGTATCAAAACATCTCATATACCTTATACACATATATAACTACTATATGTACCCATGAAAAAATTTAAAAATAATTTTAAATTTATTTTTCCATAAATTATTGAGGTACAGGTGGTATCTGGGGTACAGGTGGTATTTGGGGTATAGGTGGTATTTGGTAACATAAGCTCTTTAGTGGTGATTTGTGAAATTTTGGTGCACCCGTCACCTGAGCAATACACTGCACCATATTTATAGTCTTTTATCCCTAGCACCCCTCCCATTCTTACCCCCAAGTCCCCAAAGTTCATTGTGTCATTCTTGTGCCTTTGAGTCCTCTTAGCTTAGCTCCCACATATCAGTGAGAACATATGATGTTTGGTTTTTCATTCCTGAGTTACTTCACTTAGACTAACAGTCTCCAATCTCATCCAGGTCACTGCAAATACTGTTAATTCATTCCTTTTTATAGTTGAGTAGTACTCCATTGTATCTATATACCACAGTTTCTTTATCCACTCATTGATTGATGGGCATTTGGGTTGGTTCCACGATTTTGCAATTGTGAATTGTGCTGCTATAAAAATGCATGTGCAAGTATCTTTTTCATGTAATGACTCTTTTTCCTCTGGGTAGATACCCAGTAGTGGTACTGCTGGATCAAATAGTATTTCTACTTCTAGTTCTTTAAGGAATCTCCACATTGTTTTCCATAGTGGCTATACTAGTTTGCTTTTCCACCAGCAGTACAGAAGTGTTCCCCCCTTCACTGCATCCATGCCAACATCTACTTTTTTTTTATGGTCATTCTTGCAGGAGTAAGGTGGTATGGTATGGTGGTTTTGACTTGCATTTCCATGATCATTAGTGATACTGAGCATTTTTATATGTTTGTTGGCAATTTGTATGTCTTCATTTGCAAATTCTCTATTCATGTCCTTAGCTCACTTTTTGATGGGATTTTTTTTTCTTACTGATTTGTTTGAGTTCATTGTAGATTCTGGATATTAGTCCTTTGTCAGATGTATAGATTGTGAAGATTTTCTTCCACTCTGTGGGTTGTTTACTCAAAGTTCCTTTTGCCATGCAAAAGCTCTTTAGTTTAATTAAGTCCCAACTATTTATCTTTCCTTCTATTGCAGTTGCTTTCGGGTTCTTGGTCATGAAATCCTTGCCTAAGTCAATGTCTAGAAGGCTTTTTCCAATGTTATCTTCTAGGATTTTTATAGTTTCAGGTCTTACAGTCCTTAATCTATCTTGAGTTGATTTTTGTATAAAGTGAGAGATGAGCATCAAGTCTCAATCTCCTACATGTGGCTAGCGAATTATTCCAGCACCATTTGTTGAAAAGAGTGTCCTTTTCCCACTTTGTTTTTGTTTGCTTTGTCAAAGATCAGTTGGCTGTATTTGGGTTTATTTCTGGATTCTCTATTCTGTTCCATTGGTCTATGTGCCTATTTTTATACCAGTACCATGCTGTTTTGGCAACTATGGTCTTATAGTATAGTTTGAAATCAGGTAGTGTGATGCCTCCAGATTTGTTCTTTTTGCTTAGTCTTGCTTTTGCTATGTGGGCTCTTTTTTGGTTCCATATGAATTTTAGAATTGTTTTTTTCTAGTTCTGTGAAGAATGATGGTGGTATTTTGATGGGGATTGCATTGAATTTGTAGATTGCTTTTGCCAGTATGTTCATTTTCACAATATTAATTCTACCCATCCATGAGCATAGGATGTGTTTCCATCTGTTTGTGTCATCTATGATTTCTTTCAGCAGTGTTTTGTAGTTTTCCTTGTAGAGGTCTTTCAGCTCCTTGGTTAGTTATATTCCTAAGGGGTTTTTTTTTTCCAGCTATTGTAAAAGGGGTTGAGTTCTTGGTTTGATTCTCTGCTTGGTTGCTGTTGGTGTATAGAAGAGCTACTGATTTGTGCACATTAATATTGTATCCAGAAACTTTGCTGAATTTTTTTTATCAGTTCTAGGAGCTTTCTGGAGGAGTCTTTAGGGTTTTCAAGGTAAACCATCATATTGTCAGCAGACAGTGACAGTTTGACTTCCTCTTTTCCAGTTTGGGTGCACTTTATTTCTCTTGTCTGATTGCTCTGGCTAGGACTTCCAGTACTATGTTGAAGAGGAGTGGTGAGAGTGGGCATCCTTGTCTTGTTCCAGTTCTCAGGGGGAATGCTTTCAACTTTTCCCCATTCAACATTATGTTGTCTGTGAGTTTGTCATAGATGGCCTTTATTACATTGAGGTATGTCCCTTGTATGCAGATTTTGCTGAGAGTTTTAATCATAAAGGGATGCTGGATTTTGTTGAATGTTTTTTCTGCATCTATTGAGATGACCATGTGATTTTTGTTTTTAATTCTGTTTATGTGGCATATCACATTTATTGACTTGCACATGTTAAACCATCCCTGCATCCCTGGTATGAAACCCTTTTGATCATGGTGGATTATCTTTTTGATATGTGTTGGATTCAGTTAGCAAGTATTTTGTTACGGATTTTAGCGTCTGTGTTCATCAAGGATATCAGTCTGTAGTTTGTTTTTTTTGGTTGTGTCCTTTCCTGATTTTGGTATTAGGGTGATGCTGGCTTCATAGAATGAATTAGCAGGGATTCCTTCTTTATCTTGTGGAATAGTGTCAAAAGGATTGGTACCAACTCCTCTTTGAATGTCTGGCAGAATTCTGCTGTGAATCCATCTGGTCCTGGACTTTTTTTGTTGGTAATTTTTAAATTGCCATTTCAATCTCATTGCCTGTTATTGGTCTGTTCAAGGTATCTAATTCTTCCCGATTTAAGCCACAAAGGTTGTATTTTACCAGGAGTTTATCCATCTCTTCTAGGTTTTCTAGTTTATGCACATAGAGGTGTTCATAGTAGCCTTGAATGGTCTTTTGTATTCCAGTGGTGTCAGTTGTAACATCTCCTGTTTCATTTCTCAGTGAGGGTATTTGGATAACCTGGTTCTGAGGGTTGTCTGCGTAGAGTCCTGTGATGTGAACCATCTATGGGTCTCTCAGCCGTGGATACCAGCACCTATTCCGATGGAGGTTGCAGGGGGGTGCAATGGACTACATGAGGGTTCTTAGCTTTGGTGGCTTAATGCTCTATTTTTGTGTTGGTTTGCCTTCTGCTGGGAAGTGGTGCTTTCCAGGGAGCATCAGCTGTGGTAGCATGAAGAGGAACCAGTGGTGGTCGGGACCCTAGCACTCCCAAGATATGCCCTCTGTCTTCAGCTACCAGGGAGGGTAGGACAAAAAAATTTTAAGTAAATAAATGCTTATACCCAGAACACAGAGTGGTTTTCTATTTTTCATCTAGTTCCTGTTGTACTTCATCTGTAAAAAAGGTATCTGGAAAGTTACTCTAAACTTGCAGTAATTGTTTTGCTTTGGAAGGTTTAGACAGGAATAGAAATGAGTGTAGTCCAAGGATATTTGTCTTTAATCTATAATGTTCTGATTTTTAATAAAAATATATTACTATATCATATGTGCAATAAAAATCCATTTAAAAGGAAAAATAATACAATTATAACACCTAACATAGACCTAGTACTGGTATTTATTCAAGAAATTCTTGCTAGGAGGAGTAAAATAATATTCACATAATTTCATACTGCTATTTTATAGACAAAAGAGATGACACTGCAAATATTGATGGCACAGCACCACTATGCAATAGTGTGGAATGTTAGGTGTCAGATTTTATGTATTGTTCAAACTTGGGCAATAGATATAAAGGAAGTTTGGTGGTAGAAGGGAAGCACAGCATGTGAATACATGGTCACACTACTTTTGGAAGCCTGTATGCATTGAGAACCATTAGTAGTAATCAACAGAATAAATTACAGTTGATTTAAATAAGAGCTTTATTAAAATTGCTGAGAAGTTTAGAGGAGCAGGTTTAGGAAATGGGGCAAGAAGTAGGGAAGGTGATACCAGAAAAGATGATATGAGAGCTCCAATCTGGAAGACTGCTGCCACCACCGAGAAAAAAGGCTAAGTGACTTGCCCAAGATCCTGCAGCTAGGAAATGGTAGAACTGGAATTTGAACCTGGACAATCTGATTCCAGCCTCTTTTCCATGACTGTATCCTACCTAAGACATGTGAAATCTGTAAAAACTATTGTGCCAAGAGTCATTGTGTAAATGACTGCTTTGTTAGCTCTTGCCAGCATTTTTATGACATTCTGTGTTTAATCTGAATGCTGTCTGATCTATTGGTTCTCTAATGTCTTGTCATCCATAGTACATGATGGAGACATAGACCAGAACAATGTTCTTTACCACAGCTTGTATAATCTAATAATACACTAATGGAAGGGAGAATGCACATGAATACCACAGCATTCACTGGCAGTAAACATTGATGAGAAGCCTAGCACACAAGATGGGAATATAGGTATATTTGGCACAAAAATAAAGGAGAAAAAAAACTTGAATGACTTAATAATCCATGTAATGACATAATTAGATAAGTTAATGTTTTAAATCAATCACACTCTAAAATTATCCTTTTCTAAGTAGTATTTTGTGCCAGTAATCTCTCTCCCTCCTTTTATTTATTTTGTATGTGTGACACAGGTTCTCACTCTGCCACCCAGGCTTGAATGCAATGGTGCGATCTCGGCTCACTGCAGCCTCACTCTCCCAGGCTCAAGAAATCCTCCCACCTCAGCCTCCCAAGTAGCCGGGACTACAGGAACACACCACCATGCCTGGCTAATTTTTTTTTTTTTTAATAAAGACTGGGTTTTCACCATGTTACCCAGGCTGGTCTCAAACTCCTGGGTTCGAGCAATCCTCCCGTCTCTGCTTCTCAAAATATCTCCCTTTCTCTTCTTAGTAGCATTATTTCCAAGTAAAATACATGATTCTTAAGGTCTATGGGGTGTTTCAAATTCCTTGCTAACTCAGCTCTCCAGAAGCTGAATAGTACAAATTCTATTTCATCTTATTAAAGTTCCAGTGGTCTACCAGCTTTTTCTGTGACTAATAAAGCTTTCTGGTTGAGTATTAATGGCTTTTCTTTATTAAAAAACACAGACCAGGAACATGATGACCCAAACTAAACAGTGTGCACACACTTATTAAGCAAGATAGAACCCAAAATACGTTCGACAGCAAAGACTAACTCCATTTGTTATATATACTCTAGCAATATATGCGCCTAAAACATGACTTCTTGAACAATTTTCATTGAGAGTTGTAAGAGTCACAGTAACTTTCACCAGCCAAATCTGTTGTTTAGGTATGCCAGATTAAATATTTTTTAAGGTAGAAGTATTCACTTCCCTTGTATGTGTGTATACACAAACACACACACACACACACACACACACATTATATATATGAGACAGAGTGCCTGATGATGTGTGGAGCACATACATCTAAATAATTTATATCCTTTCACATTCCTGAACAATGGGAAAAAGACTACTTTATATAGTTTTAGAACTGTCTAAAAATTTCCCTTAGTGTCAAAATTTTCTGAAAATTTATTATACCTTTGATAATTTAGACAGAGTTAAAATTTCACAGAAACTATGACAGCACCCAAAATGTTTGCAATTAAGTATAATTATCACAGTACACTGTGTGTCTGTAAATTGTAGTAGGGAGATCATCCTTGATATTAGGTCAGGACTATTTGGTAATACTGAGGCAGCATGACATAGAGAAAGAACAGAGCATTTGTAAAGAGACAGACCTGGGCCAGAAAACATATAGCCAAGAATGCTCAGCTAGCCGTGGTGGCTCACGCCTGCAATCTCAGCACTTTGGGAGGGCGAGGTGGGTGGATCACCTGAGGTGGTCAGGAGTTCAAGACCAGCCTAGTAAACATGGCAAAACCCCATCTCTACTAAAAATACAAAAAATTAGTGGGGAGTGGTGGTGTGCGCCTGTAGTCCCAGTTACTCTGGAGGCTATGGCAGGAGAATTGCATGAACCCAGGAGGCGGAGGTTGCAGTTAGCTGAGATCACACCACTGCACTCCAGCCTGGGCAACAGAGTGAGACTCTGAAATAGGAAAACAAAACAAAACAAAACAAACAAACAAACAGAAAACAAAGAGAATGCTTATATGTCCATCTATAAGCCCCAAACTATCTACTGTCTGCAGAGATAGAAATGCTACCTTCCTTGCTTCCTCAGGGATACTATTTCAAAATGAATGAAAAGTCTAAATGACCATGAGCTGTTTCAAACCAAGAGTGCAGTGTAGACATCAAATTATCAGTTCTTCTCTTTATTCTTGGCACAGAGATAAATATGATAATGTTTACCCAGGATGCTGGGTGAGCAATTAGCTTAAAATATACAGGAAGCATTCAACATAGGCAACCCGGCTTGGAAATTCTGAGTATTATTAATTTTTGAAGTTTTATATTATTTTAATCTTAGTGATTTAGGTACTTTTGTTAAAGCAAAAATTCATTTCATATATTATTATTTATGTCCTCCAAATTCCAAAAAGGATTTTAGAAGACTTCAAATGATATGAAAAGACAGATTAATCAAGCCATTGTGAGGCTGTGGTAGAATAAGTAATTATGTGAGAAAACTCCATTGAGAAAATACACTTCAACTAAGCATAAGACTTAGGTATTTCCACCAAGGAAAGAAAAATACAAGGTTTTGGCATAAAATGGCATCTGCTTGGTGCTTATCGTTAATCATCAGAGAAATGAAAATCAAAACTACAGTGAGGTATCATCTCAACTCAGTCAAAATTACTTTTATCCACAAGACAGGCAACAACAAATGCTGGCAAGGTTGTAGAATAAAAAGAACCTTCATACACTGTTGGTGGGAATGTGAATTAGTACAACCACTAAGGAGGACAGTTTGGAGGTTCCTTAAAAAACTAAAAATAGGGTTACTGTACGATCCAGCAATCTCACTGCTAGTATATAGTCAAAAGAAAAGAAATCAGTATATCAAAGAGATATCTGTGCTCCCATATTTATTGCAGCACTATTTGCAAAAGCCAAGATTTGGAAGCAACCTAGATGTCCATCAACAGATGAATGGATAAAGAAAATGTGGTACATGTACACAATGGAGTACTATTCAACCATAATAAAGAATAAGATTTTGTCATTTACAATATCATGAATGGAACTGGAAGTCATTTTGTTAAGTGAAATAAGCCAGGCACAGAAAGACATACTTCACATGTTCTCACTTACTTGTGGGAGCTAAAAATTAAAACAATTTAATTCATGGAGATAGAAAGTAGAATGATGGTTAGCAGAGGCTGGGAAGGGTAATGGGAAGTCAGGGGAAAGTGGGGATGGTTAATGGGTACAAAAATATAGAATGAATAAGACCTAGTATTTAATAGCACAACAGGGTGACTATAGTCAATAGTAGTACATTATAAAAATAACTGAAAGAGTATAATTGGACCGTAACACAAAGAATAAATGCTTGAAGCAATGGATACCCTATTTACCCTGATGTGATTATTACACATTGTACACCTGTGCCAAAAAATCCCTTATACTGACCAGGCGCGGTGGCTCACGCCTGTAATCTCAGCACTTTGGGAGGACGAGGCGGGCGGAACACAAGGTCAGGAGATCTAGACCATCCTGGCTAACATGATGAAACCCCGTCTCTACTAAAAAACTACAAAAAAATTAGCCAGGCGTGGTAGCGGGCGCCTGTAGTCCCAGCTACTCGGGAGGCTGAGGCAGGAGAATGGCGTGAACCTGGGAGGTGGAGCTTGCAGTGAGCCGAGATCGTGTCACTGCACTCCAGCCTGGGCGACAGAGCAAGACTCCGTCTCAAAAAAAAAAAAAAAAAAAAAAAAAAATCCCTTATACCCCAAATATATACATACTATGTGCCCACAAAAATTAAATAATGTAATTAAAATTCTTTAAAAACATATAGTTTAACATTTTTAAATTAGTATCTGCTTAGCAACTTCTACAGCAACCTTTCCTGAAAACATACTAATATATTGATAAAGATTCAGAAAACTATGAAACCATTAATAAGATTAATAGATACTATAATGGAAATATATGGAAGGCAATTAATTTCCATTGACTAAAATGCCAATGGAGTTTCATCGAGAAAAAATAATTCAGGCATTCTCAAGCTTCGCCACATGAAACGAAGGGCAATGCTGAGTTGAAAGACAACAGGAGATACGCTTCATCCTTCACTCTCTTGCTCTGGCTCCATAGGAGAGATAGATACCAAAGGCAGAAATAGGAAGAGCCTTGATAAGAACATACAATGCAGGTTGTGATGTTGCACATGTTGTTCAGAGAGCAAAGCTAAGAGAAAAGGCATATCTCATTCCAGTAGAATGTGCTCAATAAATGTATAGAGTACAGTGAAATTTTGGCTAAGTGGCACCCAGTGAGATAGTGCAAAGACTCAGGGATAATCCACTCATCTTGACCGATGATAAACACCAGGTCTAAATAGCTCTTTCCATTTTTGTAAAGGAAGAAAAAAATATTTTTATTTCAATTTTTAAATTTTGTTTAATTTTTTAATTTAAAAGTTAAAAATGTTTTTAAACAGAAAAAAATATTAAGTGGGTTCTATAGAAACATAATGCATCACAAGGAAAAGATAATACACCCAGATGACTAGAGGCGACTTACTTATTCATATGAATATTTGGTGGAGGCCAGGCATGATGGCTCATGTCTGTAATCCCAACACTTTGGGAGGCTAAAGCGGGAGGATTGCTTGAGGCCAAGAGTTTGAGACCAGCCTGAGCAATGTAGCAGACCCAGTTTCTACAAAAAGAAAAAAAAATTAGCCAAACATGGTGGCACAGGCCTGCACTCCTACTTACTCAGGAGGCTGAAGCAGGAGGATCACTTGAGCCCAGAAGTTTGAGGTTACAGTGAGCTATGATTTCACCACTGCATTCCAGTCTGGGCCACAGAGTGAGACCTTGTTTCAAAAAAACAAAAACAAAAACAAAAACAAAACAAACAAACAAAAAACTGGTGGGAAGCAAAGGAAATTTTTAGAAAACTTGGCATCCTTAACAGGATGCCAGAAAATGGAGCAAATATGAAGAGAGAATAGAAACAACTTAGCGCAACAAAATTTGATGCAAAGCCAATACTTAGAGATGAATAGGAGGCCAGGTGAGGTAGAGAAGAACAAAAAAGAAACCAGCATTGAAATATAATTAAAATCTACAATGGAGTCAGTGAAGAAAAGAAATTATGTGGCAAAGAAACAAATGTAGAAAATAATTTGAAGAGCCATCCTAAAATTTAGCTATAAAGGACGCAGACCTGAAAACTATATGATTTTATAAATATAGAGAAATTAGATAAAAATCCAGTCAAAACATTAGTGACAGGCCAACAAAATCAGAATTTAGAGGTTAAAACTTTTCTGAGTTAAAATATGTAAAGATTAGATTATTCATATCAAAGGTGATTAGCATGTTCTAGGCAAAATTACCAAGGAGAGCCAGGCCAAAATTTCTGAATTACAAAGATCAAGAAAATGTCCTGTAAGTCTTCAGAGTTAGAGGGATGTGACCTACTGTATCAGGGTTTTCAAGAGAAACAGAACCAATAGGAGGGATAGAGATTATATAGATACAGATATAATTAATTATGGGAATCAGTTCATGTAATTATGGAAGTCAAAAGTCCTACAATCTGCTGCCTGTGAAATGGAGAACCAAGGAAGCCAGTGGTATAATTCATTCTGAATCCAAAGACCTGAGAACTAGGAGAGCCAATGGAATAGAGTTTGAAGGCCTGGGGTTGGGAGGGAAGAGGTAAAAAGGGAAGGGTTGAGGAAGAAACTGGAGTGGATGCTGGTGGTATAAGTCTCAGAGTCTGAAGAAAAAAGCAGCAGCTCTGACGTACCAGCCTATTTATCTTATTCCAGACCTCAAGAGATTGGATGATATTCCTCAATGTTGAGAAGGGTAGATCTTCACTTAGTCTATCAATTCAATTCCATCTCTTCCAGAAGCATCCTCACAGACACTCAGAAAAAAATATTTTGCCAGCTATCTAGGCATCCTTTAGCCCAGGAAATTTGACCCATAAAATTACCACACAAAGGAATACCCTGTATCCCCATAAAAAGACACTGTGTGGCCTCAAAACTCTGTCTAATAAAAAATGCAAAAAAAATAAATAAATAGAGAAAAGTCTATAGGATTTCCTGGGGGAAAAGCTGTGACATGAGAATATTATCTCTAAATGAATAGTTGTTCCTGTATGAAAGAAAAAATCATCATTCCAGATATATAAGAATTCCGAAAATACAGAATCCAAGTGTCTTTATCTTAATTTTTTATTTTTAAGTATAAAATGTATAACAAATTTATTATTAAAAGAATATTCAAATAATAGAAAAATGTTACAATCACCTATACATCTCTGGGTTATCTATCCAAAGATAACTTTCCAGTTTCATTTAACAATCTGCCACAAATTTGTCTTCTATGTCATTGAAAATTCTCCTACAGTGTCATTGGTAAGGTAGGGGTTAGATACTAGTTTATTTTAATATGGAAAATAATAAACTGTGACTGTTCCACCATTTATTTAACCATTTTCTGTGAACAATTGTCAGTTGGGTGCACCCTTAGATCAGCACTGGGGAAGTCCAATGCTTCCTCCCACAATCTTGCATATGCCTAAGGAGGGGATTTAAATTCTCATGGTTATTTCTGACTTTGGGCTCTCACTTTCCACTGAGTTTATTTTGAATACAATTGTTTTGGCCTGCTGTATCTGATCCTATCACTGTCTGCTTAAAAGCTTTTAATAAAATAATTTTCCATTGCCCTTGCAATTAAGTATAAACTGCTCAGCTTGACTTACAAGTCTTGCCTATGTGTCTAGCATCATCTCCAGGCACTGCCCCCACCTCACCTTCTCTCCTTCTTTCCCCTGTACTCCAATAATATGAACAACTTTTCAAATGAGTCAAACTCTATCTTAACCTCCAGACCTTTAGCAAGTTGTTAAAATACATATATACTATTTCTAGGCACTTTGCTAAAAACATAACAGGTCTGGTCTAGAACAAACAGATCAGTGAAACAGAATATGCAGCCAGAAGACAGATTTTAGTACGTATAGGAATTTAATGTGTAATATAGAGGAGTCACACCACAGTGAAAATGTGGTAAACAATCTAATAAATGTTGAGATCACTAGCTTCCACTGGGGCAAAAAAAAAAATTTCAGACCGATAAAGTTTGATCCTTACCTAATAATACTACGCATGAAAATTAACAAGATGTAGTTTAAAAGTTAAGTGTAGGTGAGACCATTACAAACTGGAAGTAATTACTTATTAGTAATCAGTTATTTAATTGATTTGAGGTATAAAAAGAATTTCTAAGCATAAAAATTTCCTCAAAGGAAATTTAGAAACTTTGACATATTAAGGAAAAAATATGAATAAATGGGGTAATATATTTTCAGCTGTAATGAATAATTTTTTTTTGAGGCAGGGACTCACTCTGTTATGCAGGCTGGAGTGCAGTGGTGCAATCACAGCTCACTGCAGCCTGTACCTTCCTGGGCTCAGGTGATCCTCTTACCTCAGGCTCCTGAGTAGCTTGGACTACTCACCATGCCCAGCTAATTTTTTTAATTTTTTGTAAAGATGGGGCTTTACCACATTGCCCAAGCTGGTCTTGAACTCCTGGGCTCAAGCAATCCTCTTGCCTTAGCCTCTCAAAGTGCAATTGTAATGAATGCTTTCTATTTTGGGGAGTTCCTAGCTCACTCAGAAAAAAGGTCTAACTCCATATATCCTCCAGCTCTCTGGCCTTATCTACTGCTACCCTTATAACACGCCCTACCCCAAATCACTTGACTCATGGCTATATGGACTCCTTTTCTCTTTTCAACCCATCCTACATGCTCCCACCCCACCTCAAGCAAGGCCTTTGCCCTTGCTTCCCTTTCCTTAGGGTTTTCTTTTTCCCAAGTTCCCTGCACATCATACTTCCACATGACTGTATTCGTTTCCTATTGCTGCTGTAATAAATTACCACGAGTGTAGTAGCTTAAAACAACGTCAATTTATGATCTTTCAGTTCCAGACACCAGAAGCCCTAAAATCAAGGTGACAGCAGGGTTGTGTTCCTCCTGGAGGCTGTAGGGGAGAACCTGTTTCCATGCCTTTTTCAGCTTCTGGAGGCTATCTGCATTTTTTGGTTCATGGCCCCTTCCTCCACTGTCAAATCACCACCATAGCATCTTCAAATCTCTCTGACTCTGCTTCTGATGTCACGTTTCCTTTTGTGACTCTGACCCTTCTGTCTCCCTTTTATAAGGAGCCTTGTGATTACATTGGGACTATTTTCTTGGGATAATCCAGAATAATCTTCCCATCTCAAAACCATTAACCTGGCTAAGAATGACAGCTCACACCTGTAATCCCAGCACTTTTGGAGGCCAAGGTGGGTGAATTACCTGAGGTCAGGGGTTCGAGACTAGCCTGGCCAACGTGGTGAAACCCTGTCTCTACTAAAACTACAAAAAAAAAAAAATAGCTGGGCATGGTGGCGGGTACCTGTAATCCCAGCTACTCAGGAAGTTGAGGCAGGAGAATAGCTTGAACTCAGGAGGCAGAGGTTGTGGTGAGCCGAGATCGTGCCACTGCACTCCAGCCAGGGTGACAGAATGAGACTCCATCTAGAAACAAAACAAAATAAAACAAAACCAAAAAACCATTAACTTAATTGCATCTGCAAAGTCCCTTTTGCACATAAGGTAACATATGCACAGGATTTAAAGATTAGGACATGCAAATTTTTAGAAGGGAGCATTATTCTGTCTACTATAATTTCCTTCAGATCTAATTCAAACATTATCAAAAACTGATGACAGACCTGCATAAAATTAGAAATAGCTTCTACTCCCATCCCTACCCCTATCTTTCTCACTTTATTCTTCTCCATATCCATTAATACAAGTTAATTTATCAAACTACATTAGACCAGGGACTTTGTGTTTTTTACTCATATATTTATTTCCAGAGCTAGAACAGTGGGAAGCACATGGTGTTCAATGAATGTTTGTTGAATAAGTAAATAAGAAAAAATAAAATGAGTTTTGTTTTGGGAGTTGGAGGAGAAAAAATACCAAGACAATAAGTTGTCTCACGCAGTAAGAGAAATTAAAAAGGAAGGAAGAAAAAAAAGGAAGAAAGGAAGAAAGGAAGAAAGGAAGAAAGAAAGGATTGCCTCTCCTTAAATAGGTGTCAAATTGTGAAAATGTTCTGTTATTGGTCCATGAAATTTTCCCTAAATCGTATATTAAATTTTCTTTAAATTTGGTGCAAAACAATATAAGTCACAGTAATGGAAGCAAGATGTGAAAAGTCTACACATCTGTTAGGAAAAATCCTGCTCCCTCCATGCTCCTCTTGCCTCCATGGTAATCCAACGAAGGTAAGTCTAAGTAAAATAAAAAAGGGAGATGGGAAAAGGAACTTTGAGCCCATGTGGCCAGTTCACAACAAAAGTCTATTACGCCATGGTTTGTAGTCTGTTATTCAGCAGGAAAGAATCTTGGAAAAACAAGCATCTTGTTCTGGGAATGTCAGGGAGAAGGAAAGCAATTCAAAATCCAATCAGTGGCTTTGAGCGAAACACAGATTCTTTTATTCCCCTAGTTTGGACAACAGTTCCTCATGCAGATTTTACAGAGCTAGAGGCTGTTGGAATCATGAGAAGGTCTAGGAAAAGTTAAAGCCTGAATCACACAGGCTTATAAGATTTGGGGCTGCTGCAGGGCTGTGGAGTTTCACCAAGGGAGAGGATGGGAGGCGGGAGTGATACATGAAATGGAAAACTGCATTCTGGCAAAGGATGTGCCTGCTCTGAAATTCTCCTAGCAGGATGACACTTGAAACCTTTGCTTCTACTTTTCCTTAAAGTGTATGAGGCCACACAATTGTTCCAGTCACTCTTACTGTATAAAAATCATTCCACAATTTAGAGGTATAAACTACCATTCGTTTATTTTGTTCCCAGGTTTGAGGGTCAGGAACTGGGGGAAGCAGTGCTGAGCAGCTCTCATTCGCGGTCTCTCACACAGTTGCATTCAGATGTCCACTGAGGCTGCAGTAATCTAAAGGCTTGCCTGGCTAGATGTCCAAGGTGGAGCAAATCACATAGCCAGCTGTTGCTGCTAACCATTAGCCAAGCACTCAACTGCCTACATCCGCCCTCTCCAGCATGGTGCTTTGAGAGAAGTCAGACTTTGAACATGGCGACTGGCTTCTCCCAGTGAGAATTTCAAGAGATAAACTCAGAAGCCACATGACGTTGACTGACCCTGGAAGGGAAACATTATTTCTCCTGCATTCTGTTAATTACAAGCACATCACTAAGGTAGAGCAATCCAAGATTAGAAGCAGCTGTGACTTGCAGCACTCACAGAGAGGAATGAAAAGGGGTGAGTGAATTCAGCACCTTCAACTTGAACACCCAGGTTCTTGAATTGGGACTAACTAGGCAAGCAACTCAACCCCTGGAGAATGAAGAAAAGCAGAGGGGTGGGGAGGTGACAGTCCACTTGGAAATGGCTTGGAGCCAAAGGAACCCCCACCCGCAGCCAAGAGAAGCAGTGAGTGATTGTGTGACCCTGACTGGGAAACTGCACTTCTCCCACGGATCTTTGCAGTCCACAGATGAGGAGATCCCCTCATGAGCCCATGCCACCAGGACCTTGGGTCCAATACACGGAGCTGTGTGGAGACTTGGCAGAGCAGCCACTCAGTCATACACAGGGACCCAGGAGTTTTACATACTCTGGTTCCAGGATCCCCAGAAAGGTAGAAAATCCATCTGTACATATTCCTAGGAAGGGGGCTGAATCCAGGGAGCCAAGCAATGTCATTCTGTGGCCCCACTTCCACAGCACCTCACAAGTTTAGACCTACTGGCTTGGAATTCCAGCCAGCCAACGGCAACAGGCTGGAATCTGCAGGAGACAGGTCTGAGTTTCTACCACATCTGCAGTTCAGCAGACTCAGCCATTTCAGCTTGCTGGCTTTGGAGAATACAAAGGGTCTGGACCAGAAAGAGTCCCCCACAACACAGCACAGCTGCCTTGCCAGATTGTAGCCAGACTGCTTCTTTAAGCAGGACCCCTTTCCATTTATCCTCACTGGGAGGACATCAGTGCGGGGGCTTCTGCTACTCCAGCCAGGATTCTACAGATAGAGCTCTGGTCTCTCCCTGGGACAGAGCTCCCAGTGGGAGGGGCAACCACCATGTCTGTGGTTCAGTTGACTCAGCTGTTTCAGCCTGCTGGCTTTGGAGAACACAAACGGTGCAGACAAGGAAAGGTCCCCTACAATGCAGCACACCTGCTCTGCCAAATAGCAGCCAGACTGCTTCTTTAAGCAGGTCTCTGATCCCATTCCTCCTGACTGGGTGAGACCTCCCAATGAGGGTCTCCAGCCACCTCCTACAGGTCAGTACCCAACTGGGTGGAACTTCCAGAGGAAGGAGCTGGCTGCCCTCTTCACTATTTCACAGCCTTCACTGGTGATACCTTCAGGGTACAGGAAAAACCAAGGGAACTAGGGTCTGGAGTGTACACCCAGCAAACCACAGCAACCCAACAGTAGGGTGGCCTGTTAAAAGAAGAAGAAACCAACAGAAAACAACAACAACAACAACAACATAAAAAAAAAAACCAAAACCCCATTCAAAGCTCAGCAGCCTCAAAGATCAAACATAGGCCCACAAAGATAAGAAGCAATGCAGCTGGGCACAGTGGCTCATGCCTGTAATCCCAGCACTTTGGGAGGCCGAGGCAGGCAGATCACGAGGTCAGGAGATCAAGACCATCCTGGCTAACACAGTGAAACCCTGTCTCTACTAAAAATACAAAAAATTAGCCAGGTGTGGTGGCAGGTGCCTGTAGTCCCAGCCACTCAGGAGGCTGAGGCAGGAGAATGGCGTGAACCCAGGAGGTGGAGCTTGCAGTGAGCCGAGATCATGTCACTGCACTCCAGCCTGGGTGACAGAACGAGACTCCATCTCAAAAAAAAAAAAAAAAAAAAAAAAAAAAAGAATCGACGCAAAAATACTGAAAACTCAAAGAGCCAGAGTTGCCTCTTCTCTGCCAAATGGCCACAACACCTCTTCAGTAAAGGCACAGAACAGGGCTGAGGCTAAGATGGCTGAATTGACAGAAGTAGGCTTCAGAAGGTGGGTAATAAGGAACCACACTGAGCTAAAGCAGCATGTGTAACCCAATAAAAAGAAGATAATAATAATCATGAAACAATACAGGCATTGATAGCCAGAATAGCCAGTTTAGAGAGAAACATAACCAACCTGATGGAGCCAAAAAACACAACATGAGAACTTCACAATGAATCACAACTATCATTAGCAGAATAGACCAAACAGAGGAAAGAATCTCAGAGCTTGAAGACTATCTTTCTGAAATAAGGCAGGTAGACAAGAATTTAAAAAAAGAATGAAAAGAAATGAACAAAACCTCCGAGAATTATGGGACTATGTAAAGAGATTGAATGTACAACTGATGGGGGACCTGAAAGAGACATGGAGAATAGAACCACGGTGGAAAACACACTTCAGGATATCACCCAGGAGAACTTCCCCAACCTAGCAAGACAGGCCAACATTCAAATTCAGGAAATCCAGAGAACCCCATAACATATTCCATGAGAAGATCAGCCCCAAGGCACATAGTCATCAGATTCTCCAAGGTTGAAATGAAGGAAGAAATGTTAATGGCAGCCAGAGAGAAAGGCCAGGTTACCTACAAAGGGAAACCCATCAGACTAACAGCAGAGTTCTCAGTGGAAACCCTACAAGCTAGAAGAGATTGGGGGCCAATTATTAAACAGTCTTAAAAAAAGAACTTCCAACCCAGAATTTCATATCCGGCAAAACAGCTTCATAAGCAAAAAAGAAGTAAGATCCTTTCCAGACAAGCAAATGCTTAGGGAATTTGTCACCACCAGGCATGCCTTGCAAGAGTTCCTGAAGGAAGCACTAAATATGGAAAGGAAAAACTATAACCAGCTAATACAAAAACACACTGAAACACACAGACTAGGGGCACTATGAAGCAACCACATAAACAAGTCCACGAAATAACCAGCTAACAACTTGACAGGATCAAATTCATACATATCAATATTAACCTTAAATGTAAATGGGCTAAATGCTCCCAATTAAAAGACATACAATGGTAAGCTGGATAAAGAGCTAAGACCCATTAGTATGCTGTCTTCAAGAGACCTATCTCACTTGCTAAGACACACACAGGCTCAAAATAAAGGGATAAAGGAAAAGTTACCATGCAAATGGAAAACAGAAAAAAGCAAGAGTTGCAATCCTAGTTTCTGACAAAATAAATTTTAAACCAACAAAGATCGAGAAAGAAAAAGGAGGTCATTACATAATGGTGAAGGGTTCAATTCAACAACAAGAGCTACCTCTCCTAAATATATATGTACCCAATACAGGAGCACCCAGATTTATAAAGCAAGTTCTTAGAGACCTACAAAGAGACTTAGACTCCCATACAATAATAGTGGGAGACTAACACCCCACTGACAATATTAGATCATCAAGACAGAAAATTAACAAAGATATTCAAGACCTGAACTCAGCTCTGGGTCAAGTGAACCTATAGATATCAACAGAACTCTCCACCCAAAAACCACAGAATATACATTCTTCTCATCACCACACAGCACTTACTCTAAAAATGATCACATAATTGGAAGTAAAACACTCTTCAACAAATGCAAAAGAACTGAAGTCATAACAGTCTCTTAGACCACAATACAATCAAATTAGAACTCAAGATTAAGAAATTCACTCAAAACCACACAACTACATGGAAATTGAACAACCTGCTCCTGAATGACTCTTGAGTAAATAATGAAACAAAGGAAGAAATCAAGAAGTTCTTTGAAACTAATGAGAACAGAGACAACACACCAGAATCTCTGGGATGCAGCTAAAGCAGGGTTAAGAGGGAAATTTATAGCACTTAAACGGCCACGTCAGAAAGCTAGAAAGATCTCAAGTTAACAACCTAATATTTCAACTAAAAGAACTAGAGAACTAAGTGCAAACAAACCCCAAAGCTAGCAGAAGACAAGAAATAACCAAGATCAGTGGTGAACTGAAGAGAGAGACACAAAAAAAACCCTTCCAAAAAAATCAACGAATCTAGGAGCTAGTTTTTTGAAAAAATTAATAAAATACATAGACCACTAGCTAGGCTAATAAAGAAGAAAAGAGAGAAGAATCAAGTAAACACAATCAAAAATGACAAGGAGGATATCACCACTGACCTCATGGAAATACAATCATCAGAGAATACTATAAACACCTCTATGTACATAAACTAGAAAATCTAGAAGAAATGGGTAAATTCCTGGACACATACACCCTCTCCCCAGACTGAACCAGGAAGAAATTCAATGCCTGAATAGCCAAGCAATAGTTGTGAAACTGAGGCAGTAATAAATAGCCTACCAACAACAATAACAACAACAACAAAAAAACACCCCAGGACCAGATGGATTCACAGCTGAATTCTACCAGAGAGACAAAGAAGAGCTGATGCCATTTCTACTGAGACTATTCCAAACAATTGAAAAGGAGGGACTCCTCCCTAACTCATTCTATGAGGCCAGGATCATCTTGATACTCAAACCTGGCAGAGATAGAACAAAAGAGGATAACTTGAGGCCAATATCCCAATGAACATCAACGCAGAAATCCTCAACAAAATACTGGCAAACTGAATCCATCAGCACATCAAAAAGCTTATCCACCACAATCAAGTTGACTTCATCCCCAGGATGCAAGGTTAGTTCAACATATGCAAATCAATAAATGTGATTTATTACATAAACAGGACTAAAGACAAAAACCACATGATTATCTTAATAGATGCAGAAAAAGCCTTCAATAAAATTCAACATCCCTTCAGGTTAAAAACTCTCAATAAACTAGATATTGAAGGACGATACCTCAAAATAATAAGACTCATATATGGCAAACCCACAGCCAATATCATACTGAAAAGCTGAAAGCATTCCCATTGAAAACTGGCACAAGACAAGGATGCCCTCTCTCACCACTCTTATTCAACATAGTATTGGAAGTTCTGGCCAGGGCAATCAGGCAAGAGAGAAAAAAAAAAAACAAACACAGTATTCAAACAAGAAGAGAGGAAATCATCTCAAAAAAAAAAAAAAAAAGGCTCCAGTCTCCAACTCCCAGCGCGAGCCACACAGAAGACCGGTGATTTCTGCATTTTCAACTGAGGTACTGGGTTTATCTCACTGGGGAGTGCCAGACGATCAGTGCTGGTCAGCTGCTGCAGCCCGACCAGTGAGAGCTGAAGCAGGGCGAGGCATTGCCTCACCTGGGAAGCGCAAGGGGGAAGGGAATCCCTTTTCCTAGCCAGGGGAACTGAGACACACAACGCCTGGAAAAGCGGGTAACTCCCACCCCAATACAGCGCTTTAAGCAAACAGGCACACCAGGAGATCATATCCCACACCTGGCCGGGAGGGTCCCACGCCCACGGAGCCTCCCTCATTGCTAGCACAGCAGTCTGTGATCTCGCGGCAAGGCAGCAGCGAGGCTGGGGGAGGGGCGCCCGCCATTGCTGAGGCTTAAGTAGGTAAACAAAGCAGCTGGGAAGCTCGAAATGGGTGGAGCTCACAGCAGCTCAAGGAAACCTGCCTGTCTCTGTAGACTCCACCTCTGGGGACAGGGCACAGTAAACAATAACAAACACAGCAGAAGCCTCTGCAGACGCAAACGACTCTGTCTGACAGCTTTGAAGAGAGCAGTGGATCTCCCAACACGGAGGGTGAGATCTGAGAAGGGACAGACTCCCTGCTCAAGTGGGTCCCTGACCCCTGAGTAGCCTAACTGGGAGACATCCCCCACTAGGGGCAGTCTGACACCCCACACCTCACAGGGTGGAGTACACCCCTGAGAGGAAGCTTCCAAAGCAAGAATCAGACAGGTACACTCGCTGTTCAGAAATATTCTATCTTCTGCAGCCTCTGCTGCTGATACCCAGGCAAACAGGGTCTGGAGTGGACCTCAAGCAATCTCCAGCAGACCTACAGCTGAGGGTCCTGACTGTTAGAAGGAAAACTATCAAACAGGAAGGACACCTATACCAAAACCCCATCAGTACATCACCAACATCAAAGACCAGAGGCAGATAAAACCACAAAGATGGGGAAAAAGCAGGGCAGAAAAGCTGGAAATTCAAAAAATAAGAGCGCATCTCCCCTGGCAAAGGAGCACAGCTCATCGCCAGCAACGGATCAAAGCTGGACGGAGAATGACTTTGACGAGATGAGAGAAGAAGGCTTCAGTCCATCAAATTTCTCAGAGCTAAAGGAGGAATTACGTAACCAGCGCAAAGAAACTAAAAATCTTGAAAAAAAAGTGGAAGAATTGATGGCTAGAGTAATTAATGCAGAGAAGGTCCTAAACGAAATGAAAGAGATGAAAACCATGACACGAGAAATACGTGACAAATGCACAAGCTTCAGTAACTGACTTGATCAACTGGAAGAAAGAGTATCAGCGATTGAGGATCAAATGAATGAAATGAAGCGAGAAGAGAAACCAAAAGAAAAAAGAAGAAAAAGAAATGAACAAAGCCTGCAAGAAGTATGGGATTATGTAAAAAGACCAAATCTACGTCTGATTGGGGTGCCTGAAAGTGAGGGGGAAAATGGAACCAAGTTGGAAAACACTCTTCAGGATATCATCCAGGAGAACTTCCCCAACCTAGTAGGGCAGGCCAACATTCAAATCCAGGAAATACAGAGAACGCCACAAAGATACTCCTCGAGAAGAGCAACTCCAAGACACATAATTGCCAGATTCACCAAAGTTGAAATGAAGGAAAAAATCTTAAGGGCAGCCAGAGAGAAAGGTCGGGTTACCCACAAAGGGAAGCCCATCAGACTAACAGCAGATCTCTCGGCAGAAACTCTCCAAGCCAGAAGAGAGCGGGGGCCAATATTCAACATTCTTCAAGAAAAGAATTTTAAACCCAGAATTTCATATCCAGCCAAACTAAGTTTCATAAGTGAAGGAGAAATAAAATCCTTTACAGATAAGCAAATGCTTAGAGATTTTGTCACCACTAGGCCTGCCTTACAAGAGACCCTGAAGGAAGCACTAAACATGGAAAGGAACAACCGGTACCAGCCATTGCAAAAACATGCCAAAATGTAAAGACCATCGAGGCTAGGAAGAAACTGCATCAACTAACGAGCAAAATAACCAGTTAATATAATGGCAGGATCAAGTTCACACATAACAATCTTAACCTTAAATGTAAATGGACTAAATGGTCCAATTAAAAGACACAGACTGGCAAACTGGATAAAGAGTCAAGACCCATCAGTCTGCTGTATTCAGGAGACCCATCTCACACGCAGAGACATACATAGGCTCAAAATAAAGAGATGGAGGAAGATTTACCAAGCAAATGGAGAACAAAAAAAAGCAGGGGTTGCAATACTAGTCTCTGATAAAACAGACTTTAAACCATCAAAGATCAAAAGAGACAAAGAAGGCCATTACATAATGGTAAAGGGATCAATTCAACAGGAAGAGCTAACTATCCTAAATATATATGCACCCAATACAGGAGCACCCAGATTCATCAAGCAAGTCCTTAGAGACTTACAAAGAGACTTAGACTCCCATACAATAATAATGGGAGACTTCAACACTCCACTGTCAACATTAGACAGATCAACGAGACAGAAAGTTAACAAGGATATCCAGGAATTGAACTCAACTCTGCAGCAAGCAGACCTAATAGACATCTATAGAACTCTCCACCCCAAATCAACAGAATATACATTCTTCTCAGCACCACATCGTACTTACTCCAAAATCGACCACGTAATTGGAAGTAAAGCACTCCTCAGCAAATGTACAAGAACAGAAATTATAACAAACTGTCTCTCAGACCACAGTGCAATCAAACTAGAACTCAGGACTAAGAAACTCAATCAAAACCGCTCAACTACATGGAAACTGAACAACCTGCTCCTGAATGACTACTGGGTACATAACGAAATGAAGGCAGAAATAAAGATGTTCTTTGAAACCAATGAGAACAAAGATACAACATACCAGAATCTGTGGGACACATTTAAAGCAGTGTGTAGAGGGAAATTTATAGCACTAAATGCCCACAAGAGAAAGCAGGAAAGATCTAAAATTGACACTCTAACATCGCAATTAAAAGAACTAGAGAAGCAAGAGCAAACACATTCGAAAGCTAGCAGAAGGCAAGAAATAACTAAGATCAGAGCAGAACTGAAGGAGATAGAGACACAAAAAACCCTCCAAAAAATCAATGAATCCAGGAGTTGGTTTTTTGAAAAGATCAACAAAATTGACAGACCGCTAGCAAGACTAATAAAGAAGAAAAGAGAGAAGAATCAAATCGACGCAATTAAAAATGATAAAGGGGCTATCACCACCGACCCCACAGAAATACAAACTACCATCAGAGAATACTATAAACACCTCTACGCAAATAAACTGGAAAATCTAGAAGAAATGGATAATTTCCTGGACACTTACACTCTTCCAAGACTAAACAAGGAAGAAGTTGAATCCCTGAATAGACCAATAGCAGGCTCTGAAATTGCGGCAATAATTAATAGCCTACCAACCAAAAAAAGTCCAGGACCAGATGGATTCACAGCTGAATTCTACCAGAGGTACAAGGAGGAGTTGGTACCATTCCTTCTGAAACTATTCCAATCAATAGAAAAAGAGGGAATCCTCCCTAACTCATTTTATCAGGCCAACATCATCCTGATACCAAAGCCTGGCAGAGACACAACAAAAAAAGAGAATTTTAGACCAATATTCCTGATGAACATCGATGCAAAAATCCTCAATAAAATACTGGCAAACCGGATTCAGCAACACATCAAAAAGCTTATCCACCATGATCAAGTGGGCTTCATCCCTGGGATGCAAGGCTGGTTCAACATTCGCAAATCAATAAACATAATCCAGCATATAAACAGAACCAAAGACAAAAACCACATGATTATCTCAATAGATGCAGAAAAGGCTTTTGACAAAATTCAACAGCCCTTCATGCTAAAAACGCTCAATAAATTCGGTATTGATGGAACGTACCTCAAAATAATAAGAGCTATTTATGACAAACCCCCAGCCAATATCATACTGAATGGGAAAAAACTAGAAACATTCCCTTTGAAAACTGGCACAAGACAGGGATGCCCTCTCTCACCACTCCTATTCAACATAGTGTTGGAAGTTCTGGCTAGGGCAATTAGGCAAGAGAAAGAAATCAAGGGTATTCAGTTAGGAAAAGAAGAAGTCAAATTGTCCCTGTTTGCAGATGACATGATTGTATATTTAGAAAACCCCATTGTCTCAGCCCAAAATCTCCTTAAGCTGATAAGCAACTTCAGCAAAGTCTCAGGATACAAAATTAATGTGCAAAAATCACAAGCATTCTTATACACCAGTAACAGACAAACAGAGAGCCAAATCAGGAATGAACTTCCATTCACAATTGCTTCAAAGAGAATCAAATACCTAGGAATCCAACTAACAAGGGATGTAAAGGACCTCTTCAAGGAGAACTACAAACCACTGCTCAGTGAAATAAAAGAGGACACAAACAAATGGAAGAACATACCATGCTCATGGATAGGAAGAATCAATATCGTGAAAATGGCCATACTGCCCAAGGTAATTTATAGATTCAATGCCATCCCCATCAAGCTACCAATGACTTTCTTCACAGAATTGGAAAAAACTGCTTTAAAGTTCATATGGAACCAAAAAAGAGCCCTCATCTCCAAGACAATCCTAAGTCAAAAGAACAAAGCTGGAGGCATCACGCTACCTGACTTCAAACTATACTACAAGGCTACAGTAACCAAAACAGCATGGTCCTGGTACCAAAACAGAGATATAGACCAATGGAACAGAACAGAGTCCTCAGAAATAATACCACACATCTACAGCCATCTGATCTTTGACAAACCTGAGAGAAACAAGAAATGGGGAAAGGATTCCCTATTTAATAAATGGTGCTGGGAAAATTGGCTAGCCATAAGTAGAAAGCTGAAACTGGATCCTTTCCTTACTCCTTATACGAAAATTAATTCAAGATGGATTAGAGACTTAAATGTTAGACCTAATACCATAAAAATCCTAGAGGAAAACCTAGGTAGTACCATTCAGGACATAGGCATGGGCAAAGACTTCATGTCTAAAACACCAAAAGCAACAGCAGCAAAAGCCAAAATTGACAAATGGGATCTCATTAAACTAAAGAGCTTCTGCACAGCAAAAGAAACTACCATCAGAGTGAACAGGCAACCTACAGAATGGGAGAAAATTTTTGCAATCTACTCATCTGACAAAGGGCTAATATCCAGAACCTACAAAGAACTCAAACAAATTTACAAGAAAAAAACAAACAACCCCATCAAAAAGTGGGCAAAGGATATCAACAGACATTTCTCAAAAGAAGACATTCATACAGCCAACAGACACATGAAAAAATGCTCATCATCACTGGCCATCAGAGAAATGCAAATCAAAACCACAATGAGATACCATCTCACACCAGTTAGAATGGCAATCATTAAAAAGTCAGGGAACAACAGGTGCTGGAGAGGATGTGGAGAAATAGGAACACTTTTACACTGTTGGTGGGATTGTAAACTAGTTCAACCATTATGGAAAACAGTATGGCAATTCCTCAAGGATCTAGAACTAGATGTACCATATGACCCAGCCATCCCATTACTGGGTATATACCCAAAGGATTATAAATTATGCTGCTATAAAGACGCATGCACACATATGTTTATTGCAGCACTATTCACAATAGCAAAGACTTGGAATCAACCCAAATGTCCATCAGTGACAGATTGGATTAAGAAAATGTGGCACATATACACCATGGAATACTATGCAGCCATTAAAAAGGATGAGTTTGTGTCCTTTGTAGGGACATAGATGCAGCTGGAAACCATCATTCTTAGCAAACTATCACAAGAGCAGAAAACCAAACACCGCATGTTCTCACTCATAGGTGGGAACTGAACAATAAGATCACTTGGACTCAGGAAGGGGAACATCACACACTGGGGCCTATCATGGGGAGGGGGGAGGGGGGAGGGATTGCATTGGGAGTTATACCTGATGTAAATGACGAGTTGATGGGTGCAGCACACCAACATGGCACAAGTATACATATGTAACAAACCTGCACGTTATGCACATGTACCCTACAACTTAAAGTATAATAATAATAAATAAATTAAAAAAAAAAAAAAAAGAAGAGAGGAAATCAAATTATCTGTTTGCACATGCCGTGATCCTATATCTGGAAAACCTCATCAATTCAGCCCAAAAGCTTAAGCTGATAAGCCACTTCAGGAAATTCTCAGGACATAAAATCAATGTGCAAAAATGGCTAGCATTACTATATACCAACAACAGGCAAGCAGAGAACCAAATCATGAATGAAGTCCCATTCACAATTGCTACAACAAAAGAGTAAAATACCTAAGGATACAGCTAACAAGGGAAGTGAAGGACCTCTTCAAAAAGAACTACAAACCACTGCTCAAAGAAGTCAGAGAAGAACACACACACACACACACACACACACACAAATGGAGAAACATTCCATGCTCATGGACGGGAAGAATCAATATTGTCAGAATGGCCATACTGCCCAAAGTAATGTATAGATTCAACGTCGTTCCCAGTAAACAACCATTGACATTCTTCACAGAGTTAGAAAAAAACTATTTTAAAATTCATATGGAGGCCGGGTGCGGTGGCTCATGCCTGTAATCCCAGCACTTTGGGAGGCTGAGGCGGGTGGATCACGAGGTCAAGAGCTCGAGACCATGCTGGCTAACACAGTGAAACCCCATCTCTACTAAAAAAAATACAAAAAAATTAGCCAGGCATGGTGGCGGGCACCTATAGTTCCAGCTACTCAGGAGGCTAAGGCAGGAGAATGGCATGAACCCAGGAGGCGGAGCTTACAATGAGTCAAGATCACACCACTGCACTTCAGCCTGGGTGACAGACACTCAGTCTCAAAAACAAAAAAAAAAAATTCATATGCAACCAAAAATGAGACTGAAGAGCCAAGACAATCCTCAGCAAAAAGAACAAAGCTGGAGGCACCATGCTACCCAACTTCAAACTATACTACAAGGCTATGGTAACCAAAACAGCATGGTACTGGTACAAGAACAGATGCATAGATCAATGGAACAGAATAGAGAACGCAGAAATAAGACCACATACATACAACCATCTGATCTTAGAAAAACCTGGGGGAGAGCTGACTAGTAGTATGCAGAAAATTGACAGTGGACCCCTCCCTCACACCATATACAAAAATCAACTCAAGGACCAGGTGCAGTGGCTCACACCTGTAATCCCAGCACTTTGGGAGGCCAAGGCAGGCAGATCACCTGAGGTCAGGAATTCAAGACCAATCTGGCCAACATGGTGAAACCCCATCTCTACGAAAAATACAAAAATTAGCCAGGCATGGTAGTGCACTCCTGTAGTCCCAACTACTTGGGAGGCTGAGGCGGAAGAATCACTTGAACCCAAGAGGCAGACATTGCAGTGAGCCAAGATCACGCCATTGCTCTCCGGTCTAGGCAACAGAGTGGGACTCCATCTCAAAAAAAAAAAAAAAAAAAATCAACTCAAGATGTATTAAAGACTTAAATGTAAAACCCAAAACTTATAAATCCTAGAAGAAAATCTAGGCCATACCATTCAGGACATAGGTATGAGCAAAGATTTCATGACAAAAATGCCAAAACCAATTGTAACAAAAGCAAAAATTCACAAATGGGATCTAATTAAAGAGTTTCTACAGAGCAGAAACTCTATCATTAGAGTGAACAGACAACCTGCAGAATGAGAACAATTTTGAAATCTATCCATCTGACAAAGGTCTAATATCCAGAGTCTGCAAGGAAGTTAAACAAATTTACAAGAAAGAAAAAAACCCCATTAAAATGTGGGCAAAGGACATGAATAGATACTTCTCAAAATAAGACACATGCAACCAACAAACATATGAAAAAAAGCTCAACATCACTGATCATTAGAGAAGTGCAAATCAAAACCACAATGAGATACCATTTTATGACAGTCAGAATGGCTATTACTAAAAAGTCAAAAAACAAAAGATGCTGGTGAGGTTGTGAAGAAAAAGGAATGCTTTTACATCATTGGTGGGAGTGTAAATTAGTTCAACCATTGTGGAAGACAGTGTGGCAATTCCTCAAAGACCTAGAGGCAGAAATACTATTCAACCCAGCAATCCCATTACTGGGTATATACTTCCCAAAATAGAAATATTCTGTTATAAAGATACATGCATGTGTATGTTCATCACAGCACTATTCACAATAACAAAGACATGAAATCAACTAAATGCCCATTAATGATAGACAAGATAAAGAAAATGTGGTACATATACACCACAGAATACTATGCAGCCATAAAAAAGAACGAAATTATGACCTTTGTAGGGACATGGATGGAGTTGCAAGCCATTATCCTCAGCAAACTAATGCAGGAACAGAAAAGCAAATTCTCCATGTTCTTATTCATGTGTAGGAGCTCAATGATGAGAAGCCATGGACATATGGGAAGAAGACCACACACTGGGGTCTTTCAGAGCGGGGAGGGGAGGGAGAGCATCAGAAAAAATAAGGCTTAATACCGAGATGATGGGATGATCTGTGCAGCAAACCACCATGGCACATGTTTGCCTATGTAACAAACCTACATATCCTGCACATGTACCCCTGAATTTAAAATGAAAGTTGAAGAAAAAAAATCACTAGGGTAAGCCCAGATTCAAAGGGAAGGGAATATTGACCCTGCCTCTCAATGGGAGGAGTGTCAAAGAATCACAGTTGTCTTTTTAAACCATTGTAATTGTACTATGTAGTCTTGCACCATATTAGACTAAATAACATACAGCAGAAATTAAAAAAAAAAAAAGATAAACTATAAACCTGAAGTACTCTTGGTTTTTCTACCTTTTTTTCTAAATCTTCTTTCTCCTTTTTCAGGATATATACCCCTCATCTTTTCATTGAATTATGGCCATTCCACTACCTATGTAAAACAAAATTTTCACCAAAATAGCAACTGAATTCTCAGGCAATTGGTTAAGTCTGTCTTTAACTTTCATCTTAGGTTGGTCTTTATTATATTTAGTATATACTTATTAAGCATATATTACTTGCTGGGTAGCATGCTACGTAAGTAGTTAGAATTATTGGTCATTGGGGTAGAAAAAAGGAAGGAAGGCAGAATTTATTTCATTCACCATGCTTCAAATCCAAAATATTGTTCTTTTTGGCATACAAACTTTTTAAATTCCAAGATATATTTAATTATGCCATTCAAATATCAAGAATTATCTTTCTGATACATCTCTCTACTTTGTCTCTAAGGCACACTTTTCATAAAGGAAATATAGTTTAAAATATTCTAATATCCTCTCAGTGGAAAACTTGCTTTATTTACATTTTCAGTATAGGTTAATTCTTAATATTTGGAACATTTAAGAAGTTTTTCAAATATTTACTTAAAAATAAATTGTAACTAAAAACATCAGATACCCTCCAAAAGTCCTGTGAGTCTCTAGGTCCTCAAGATGATTTGAAAAGCAATTGAAAAGAAATTGAAGAAATTGAAAAACAATGAATTGCATGATCCAAGGCTGAGAAAAACACCCCAGGTGTGTCTCATCAACAGGAGAGTCAGCACAAGAAAACCACATTACAACACCTGCTTTCTGTGTAAGGTTCCAATGCAGTATACACAGTGCGGCCCCAATACTGCGAAGAAATGAGATGAAAAGTCTTCCTTAGCAAAATGTTTAACACAATTTTAAGAGACTGTTGTTGGGTTTCTAGAACCTACTCACCAGATCAGGACGACCTGCTTGGGTGCTTGTGTTGATGAGTATAGAACTAAGGGTCTACTCATTTTGAGGGTGGGAGGGTTCTTAAATTTATTCCAGTTTTTTTTTTTTTTAAGTTGACCTCTTTATTTCAGGATTAAGTTTTCAGATTGACACAGAAAAACAAAACCTTTCCATTTCCATTTCAAAATGTCTTGTAATACACACCCTATTACAGTGTACTCTGAGGAAGCATTTATTAAATGCCAATCTATGTACCAGTTTTATCAGAAATCATCCAGAAACCGTTAAAACAACAGAGTCCTGAGACTTTAGAGATTCAGGTTCAGTAGATTCTGAAGGGCTTTAAAAAAAAAAAAAAGAGAAACATTTAAAAATGTTTAGCTGATCCTAATGAGCATCCAGGTTTGAGAGTCTCTACTATAAGGAATAATTCATATCGTTTCATTTGCACTGTAATTTTTATCTATATTAAATTGACTAAGAAAAATGTTGACTAGAACTTATTGATCTTTTGGATATAGTACTATTTTTGTAGTAACAGGTCCAGACTTACATTAATTGAAGTTAGGAGAGTGGAAATTAAATGTTTTCTTTTCTTCTTTCCAACTTTTATTTTAGATTCAAGGGATACCTGTGCAGGTTTGTCATGTGGGTAAATTGTGTGTTGTGGGGTTTTGGTGTACAGACAATTTTGTCACCCAGGTAATCAGCAGAATACCCAATAGGTTATTTCAGTACTTCTAAGGGATTAAAATACACTTGGCATTTCATTTCTCTCCAGGCGTCTCTTACTGTACGTTGAGGAAAAAAAGCCTGGGGCAGATGAAGCAAGATTAAAAAAAAAATAATATCTAGACATGTCTTCACATAACAGGTGCTCAATAAATATTACAGGGATGGATAAATGAATAAATGAATGAATAAATGAATAATACCCAGACTAGGTAGTCATTAACAGGAAGAAAAAGCATTCCTTTTCCTACATGTTATGTATTTCAAACTCTCAACTGAAAAAATACACATTTGTTATAGGGAGGCACAGAATCCACAGCATTGTCTCCTTATAACCTGCGGTCTCTCTAGAAAAAGATTCCTAGCATGTGTCCCAAGAGGAACAAGCCACAGAAGGATCACAGAACTTTCATATTTCCAACTTCTTACTAACGCAGTATTTCCATATATCTGGAAAGTCTTTAGGAGACCCACAGCTGCTCTGATTTCAAATAAAGCTGAGGAATAGCCTACCTCTATGCAATCAAAGCTTTCAAAAAATTCTCAAAACTTGAGACTTTGAAATTTCCTGTTTCAGAGCTTAGTGGCCCCAGAGCAACTCAGATCATTCCCCAAAATCTCATGACCCACAAGGGGTCTGAGGGTTCAACAATAATGATAATGGAACAGCTAATGTGATGAATATTGAGCATTTTCTAACACATGCTAAGTGTTTTTACATATATTATTAGCTTGCTTTATCTCACAAGAACATCATAAATTTTGATAATCCTTTTTTCTCATTATTATTAGTTTACTGAAAAAGAAAGTGAGACTTTAGGAGAAGTTGAGGATTTTTAGAGAAGTTGAATCAATATTATAATATTACAGTGACCATCCATAACCCTTTACTTAAATTTAACAATTTTTTTCATATTTTTTTCACATGTGATTTACCTGTCTTCCTCTCCCTCATCCCTATCTTTATAGGAGTCTTCTGTGTTTGAGGTAGAAAAGGGTAAAGACGGGGCAAGGGACACACACACACACACACATACATACCACACCACACACACATATACACATACATACACCATGCATACCACACAACACAAATACACACAATTTTACTGACCCATTTGAAGGCAAGTTGCAGATTTCACACCATGTCACCCATAACATTTCAACATGCATCTTTTTAAAATAAGGAAATTATCCTACGAACCATGATACCACTGTCATACCTTACAAAATTAACAAAACTTCCATAATATCATCAAATACAGTCCATATTCAAACTTGCATAATGTTTGTGGGGTGTTTTTAACAGCAGTTTAACAGATTTTACAGATAAATAGATATTTAAACAGAAGATTACTGGTTGGGTAACTTAATAATTGTAACTAGAACTGAATGTGTTTACATATGTCCTGAGACAGGAAAAAATAGAATTCCTGAAGGAAACCATTCCACAGGATGTACCCACTCTGAACATCAGAATTTTCACTCCAATCCTTAAGCAAGGTCCGCCAGGCCCAGGTGCTCATATACAATACTTGCTGGAAAGTTGTTCACCCCTAGAATTTCATGAAGCTAGCAGTGACAGAAAGGGTAAACAATGTGTGGCTAAATCTGGCTTCTGGGGCTCCAAAATTTCAAGCATTTAGAGAGAACTTTAAAAAGGAGTTGACCAATGACAATGGACGCTCGGTGGGGAACACCACACACTGGGGGCTGTCACGGTGGCTGGGGTGGGCTCACAGGGAGGAAGAGCATCAGGAAGAACAGCTAATGAATGCTGGGCTTAATGCCCAGGTGATGGGTTGATAGGTGCAGCAAACCACCATGGCACACATTTACATATGTAACAAACCTGCACAACCTGCACATGTACCCTGGAACTTAAAAGTTGAAGCAAAAAGAAGGTTGGGGCATAAATTAAATATTTGAGAATAACAGGCAGAAGGTTGTGGGGCTTCCCCATGCTGCCCCCAATGCCAGAATGATGTTCCCCTGGATTTTAGACCAAAAGAATGAAGACGGTCTGCATGGAGTTAACTTCAAAAGTAGGAGCCAGAAGCAGAAGAACTATGAGGTTCCCAACATAGCAATTAAGCAGTGGTCTTCTGGTTGGGGGAGGCTACATGAACCAGAGACAAGGGTTTTCAGCACTGGCTTGGGTGTTCCAATGACCAAGAAACAGATGGGCTTCTCACCAATACCCTAGCACAATGCAAGCCCCCTCAAACTGCAGCACAACCTCATGGAATTGAACAACTCATAGAAACGAAAAATGAAATTTCCACCTGGCAGACATGACAGGTCTATACATAGATGTTTATTTAAGTAATGAAAAATAAAGTACTGCTCTTCTTCATTCCTTTTTCCCTTGCTTTCCATCACCATAATCTCTACCTGGATGGTCACATTGCTTCCTCCTCTTCTGCATCTCTCTCTAATCTCCTTTTTTCCTCTCTCATGAGAACACTTGTGAAAGCATTTGGAACCCACCTGAATAATCCAGGATAATATATTCATCTGAAGAGCCTTAGTCACATATGCAAAGACCCTTTTTCCTTATAAAATAACATTTACAGCTTCTAGAAATCAGGATCTGATATTTTAGGGGCCATTATTCTACCACACCCACTAAAATATTTGGAAATAGTGTAGCATCAGGGGCCATTATTCTATCACACCCACTAAAATATTCAGAAATTGTGTAGCATCAGGACAGCAAATTTCTCTTAAGTGTGTCAGATTTTAAAAGATAGTTATTTGTTCTACATGTCCAAGTTTTTATAACTTTGTGTCCAAATAAATAAGGATATTTTGAATAGTTCAGTTTTAGTCTGAGACTCTATTTACTTTACATGGTCTACTTGTACATAGTTATACATTCAAACTATAAAGTAGTTTGGGTTATTGGCTCAAGAAAACAGAGCTGCTTTGAACCTGGAGATGCTGCTGTTCACTTGCTATCTTGGAAGGCAAGAAGATTTTTCTACTTGTTCGGTGCCACAATTTGAAGGTATGCGTCCACCTCCCCAATCTCTCTTCCATCTGTTTTCTTTTGTTTTGTTTTGTTTTGTTTTGTTTTGGCTTTACTGAGGTATAATTTACAATAAATTCATGGAGTTTAAATGCAAAGTTCAATGAATTTTGACAAATGTATACAACCATGCAGTCACTAACCCAATCAAGATATAGAAAATTTCCATTACCCCAGAAAGTTCCTGTGTGCTCCTTCCCAGCTTAATTTGGGAATATTACAAATAAAGCTGACATGAATATTTATGTTAAAGGTTTTTTGGACATATCTTTTTCTCTTGGATAAATACCTAGACATGGAATTGCAGGCTCATAGAGAACATGTATTTTTAATCCATCCTCTCTTTGGCTCCTTGCTCCAATCCATTATTCTAGGACATTCTGATTCCACTTTCCACATTTTACTCAGTAATAAATTCATAATAATCTTTAACCAGTTTGACTATCTCTTCCTTTGTTCCTTGGTATGGCAAGCAACAGTTAATCTTTTTAACCAGTTTAACTAATGGTTCCCATCTTCCTTGCTATGTCCCACTCTGGACTTTGCTCCATTTGTTCTATGCTAGGATATTTACTTCTCACTTCATGGAACATATTGCTAATTCTTAGCAGTTATTTCTGCAATTATTTGATGTTAATGGAAGACTTTGCTTCCCTTCAAAATTCACTATGCAATGCAGGATAGGGATGATACTGCCGCTCCCAGTATTGCCATCCTAAACTGATTGTCAATAGCCTTTTTTCATAGGCAACTCTGTTCTTTCTAACCCAATGATCATCCTTTGTGGTAATTGAAAAACAGAATCAAGATGCTCCTTTGGGTTCCTCATTATGTGCCTCCAAGATGCCAGGATACTTCTGTAACCCCATTCTTGATTTACTGGAAGTATGCCACTGATATTGCCATTTAATTGCTTCCTATCTAGTTCTATCTAGGGTGCAATTAACTATATCAATTTGAGCTGTTTCTGTTTAATTCCACTGATAATGATCTCATGATATTGACATATTGTGAAGGATTACTTACCAAAAGAAAGTATGTGTGGAAAAAAACCTCAATGTGTTTGAACCAAGCCTGACTCACGTCCCAAATTTGTATGTTGAGCATGAACCTTCTCCATACACCATTGAGATTGTCAACATTATTAGAACATCCTAGGATTAAGACATACAGCAACAGCTAAGTAATTAAAAGGCAATCTGCATAAGACGGTTCTACGATGGAGGTAAGTCTGCCATGCTTTTCATAAACAGAACTAATTGCTTCACCTGATTATATTTCCTTCTTCAGAATTAAATTTTTAAGAAAGAATATGAAAATCTTCAATAATACCCTGAAGATTTAATTTTCCAGTAGACTTTATCTTTGAGGAAAGTAAATTTTGTGTTTATAATAAATTCTTTCACAAAGTAGTTTACAATGATGCCTAAACTGTTTAGATTGCTTTGGGGACATTAAGTTGTCATTTAAAAAAAAAATTAGCTGAACATTCTTACAGAAACTCAGTGACTCCCTGATTCTGTGTGTTGTGGGCTTACAATAGTTTCTCTTTTTATTTATTATTTTAATTTCAATAGCTTTTGGTTTGGGCTACAAGTGGTTTTTGGCTACATGGATGAATTATATAGTGGTGAATTCTGAGATTTCACTGAACCTATCACCTGAACAATGTACACTGCACTCAATATGTAGCCTTTTATCCCTCATCTTCCTCCCACCCTCCCCCTCAAGTCCCCAAAGTCCATTATATCACTCTGCATATCGTTGTATCCTCAGAGCTTAGCTGTCACTCATAAATGAGAACATATAGTATTTGGTTTTCCATTCCCGAATTACTTCACTTACAATAATGGCCTCCAGCATCATCCAACTTGCTGTGAAAGACATTATTTCATTCCTTTTCATGTCTAAGTAGTATTCCTTGGTTATTCATACCACATTTTATCTACTCATTGGTCAATGGGCCCTTATGTTGATTCTGTGATCTTTGCAATTGTGAATTGTGCTGCTATAAACATGTGTGTGCATGTGTCTTTTTCGTGACTTCTTTTCCTTTGGATAGATACCCTGTAGTGGGATTGTTGGAGTTAATGGCAGATTTACTTTTGGTTATTTAAGAAATCACCACCCTATTTTCCATAGAGGTTGTACTAATTTACATTCCCATTGGCAGTGTAAGTGTATTTCCTTTTCGCCACATCCATACCAACATCTATTTGTTGTTTTTTGACTTTTTAATTATGGCCATTCTTGCAGGAGTAAGGTGATATCTCATTGTGGTTTTGATTTGCATTTCCCTGATCATTAGTGATGCTGAGCACTTTTTCATGTTAGTTATTTGTGTATCTTCTCTTGAAAAATGTCTATTCATATCCTTCACCCAATTTTTGATGAAATTTTTTTTTCTGATTGGTTTGAGTTCCTTGTAAATTCTGGACACTAATCCTTTGTCAGATACATACTTTGCAACTGTTTTCTCCCATTCTGTGCATTGTCTGTTTACTCTGCCAATTATTTCCTTTGCTGTGCAGATGATTTTTAGTTTAATTAGGTCCCATTTATTTCTTTTGCATTTGCTTTTGAGGTCTTGGTCATGAATTCTTTGCATAGGCTAATGTCCAGAATACTTTTTCTAATGTTATTTTCTAGAATTTTTATGGTTTCAGGGCTAAGATTTAAGTCTTTGATCCATCTTGAATTGGTTATTATATACGGTGAGAGATGGTAATCCTGTTTTGTTCTTCTACATGTGGCTTGCCAGTTTTCCCATTTATTGAATAGGGTGTTGTTTTCCCAATTTATATATGTTTGGTTGAAGATCAGTTGGCTGTTTAAGTATTTGGCTTTATTTCTGGGTTCTTTCTTCTCTTTCATTGGTCTAAGTGCCTATTTTTATACCAGTACCATGCTGTTTTGTTAACTATAATCTTGTTGTATAATTGGAAGTCCAGTCGTGTGATGCCTCCAGATTTGTTCTTTTTGCTTAGAATTACTTTGGCTATTTGGGCTCTCTGTTTGTTCCGTATGAATTTTAGGACTGTTTTTCGTGTGAAAAATACTGGTATTTTGATGAGAATTGCATTGAATCTGTAGATTGCTTGGGCAGTATGGTCATTTTTACAATATTGATTCTTCCCATCCATAAGCATAAGATGTGTTTCCATTTGTTTGTGTCATCTGTTATTTCTTTCAGCAGTGTTTTGTAGTTTTCCTTATAGAGGTTTTTTACCTCCTTGGTTAAGGTTTTGTTTTTGTTTTTGTCTTTCTGCTATTGTAAAGGGAATTGAATTCTTGATTCTCAGCTCAGTTGTTGTTGATATATAGCAGTGCTGATTTGTGTATATTAATTTTGTTACCTGAGAGTTTACTGAATTCATTTATCAAATTTAAGAGTCTTGTGGGTGAGTCTTGAGGGTTTTCTAAGTATAAGATCATATCATTGGTGAACAGCAGTAGTTTGACCTCCTGTTTTCCAATTTAGATGCCCTTTATTTCTTTCTCTTGCCTGATTGCTCTGGCTAGGAATTCCTGTACTATGTTGAATAGAAGTAGTGAAAGTGGGCATCCTTGTCTTCTTCCAGTTCTCCGGGGAAATGTTTTCAACTTGTCACCATTCAGTATGATGTTGGCTGTGGGTTTGTCACATATGGCTTTTATTTTTTTGAGGTAAGTCCCTTCTATGCCTAGTTTATTGAGGTTTTTATCAGTAAGGGATGCTGGATATTATCAAAAGCTTTTTCTGCATCCATTGAGATGATCATATTGTTTCTAATTCTGTTTATATGATGTTATCACATTTATTAACTTGTGTATGTCAAGCCACTCTTGCATCCCTGGGATAAAACCCACTTGATCAGGATGTATTATCTTTTTGATGTGCCGTTGGATTTGGTTGGCTAGCATTTTGTTGAGGATTTTCATGCCCATGTTCATTAGAGATATTGGTCTGTAGTTTTCTTTTTGTGTTATATCCTTTCCTAGTTTTGGTATTAGGGTGATACTGGCTTCATATAATGATTTAGGGAGGACTCCCTCTTTCTCAATCTTTTGGAACAGTTTCAGTAGGATTGGTACCATTTATTCCTTGAATGTCTGGTAGAATTCAGCTGTGAATCCATCTGGTCCTGAGCTTTTTTTGTTTATACAAATAAATTTTTTAAAAAATTAAATTGCTAAGTTATTTCCCTTAGGATAGTCATTTTTTGTAAATTAGTTTTTCGGTCTCACTGTTTATTATTGGTCTGTTCAGGGTTTTCTTGTTTTTGTTTTTTGAGATAGGGCCTTGCTTTGTTGCGTAAGCTGGAGTGCAATGGCGCAAACTCGGCTCACTGCAACCTCCACATCCCAGGGTCAAATGATCCTCCTGCCTCAGCCTCCCAAGTAGCTGGGACTACAGGCATGTGCCACCATGCCTGGCTAACTTTCATTTATATATTATATATATGTATGTATATCATATATATATGTATGTATATAATATATATATAATATATATATATATAAATTTCACTGAAATTATTCCCAGATCATTGCATGCCAAAGATGAATTTTTCCTAAAATTAAGTACAGTAAAAAAAACCCCAACAAAACCTCAAACTATCAGGCATTTGAACTTCATCTTTGAAAGTCTGCAGTGTTACATTTCTTCATCCAGTGACATTGAGCACCTCTTCCCCAGCTATTTTGACTTCTATCACCTCTTCTATCACCTCTTCTATCACCTTTTGACTTCCAGCAAAATTCCTGGATGACTCCAGAAGTCTCTCTGCTGTGACCAAAGACCATCTTATAGGCCATCTTATCCATCACTGCTGCTGCTTCTCCTTACCCCTGTTAGTTACCTGCTCTGCTCTGCAGTCCTGGTGTCAGTAGAAGCAGAAGGCAGTGAAGCATTTCCATCCATCCCAGAAATGGGGTGCATTATCTTTCTCAGAAATTCAGAGATCTCAGAAGCATCCAGATGTAACTACTCATTCATTAACAGCTTTTTCTTATTTCTATTTCCTATATCACAGCAAATCAGAAACGTCTAAAGAAAAAGGGTAAATTTTCTGTACTATTTCAAAACTAAGAAATAGCCAATTGTGTAATAAGTGAAAAAAATTTGAAGCAGAAATGGAAAAATGATTTGAGTTCATAAAGATAAATCTTGATAAATGTTGCAGTGGTTGACTTGCTAATTCTTCTTCCTGCTCAATGTCACTGGATGAAGAAATGTAACACTGCAGACTTTCAAAGATGAAGTTCAAATGCCTGATAGTTTGAGGTTTTGTTGGGGTTTTTTTACTGTACTTAATTTTAGGAAAAATTCATCTTTGGCATGCAATGATCTGGGAATAATTTCAGTGAAAAGTAAGGATGCCTTTTATTGGTATTTGGTTTTAAAGATTACAACAAGCTATAATTTACATTATCTCATCTGATTATCAAAATGACTGTGAAATGGAAAGTTATGCTATGTTCTCCATTTTACAGGTGAGGAAACTGAGGCTCAAAAATCTGGCCAGGTGTGGTGGCACTCACCTATAATCCCAGCACTTTGGGAGGCCGAGGCATGAAGATTACTTGAGCCCTGGAGTTCAAGAGAGCCTGTGCAATACAGCACGACCCCATGACTACAATTTTTTTTTAATTAGCCAGGTATGGTGGCACCCTCCTGTGGTCCCAACTACTCACAAGGCTGAGGTGGGAAGATTGCTTGAGCCAAGGAGGTTGAGGCCACTGTGAGCCATGAACATGCCATTGCACTCCAGGCTGGGCGACAGACTGAGAACTTGTCCAAAAATAAAAATTAAAAAAATCATAAGGCTCCTAACCAAGATCTTACAAAAAGTAAGTAATGATATTTGGCCTTGATCTCAGTGCAGTGTATTTTCCATTACACCCTAATGGCTTTTTATACCCCCAGCTTTCTGGAAAAGTTAAGGAGCTCCTATTTAAAACATTGAAAATGAAACTGGCTTTTCCAGATATCTAAAGGTTATTTGTGTGGCAGTTAAGTTTTTTGCTATTCATATAACAATATCTGGCTACACAACTGCAATATAGTTGGTGTGGCTTCACCGGCATGTTCACAGAATACTCCTGCCCTCTTGCACTGTCTGGACACATCTTCCCTATCTTACCACCTCATCGATAATGCCCATCCTTATAAATATAAGCAGGAAACATTCCCCATCTTGTTCGAGTGGATCAGTAGGCAAAGGGCCAACTTGAAGAGGCCATTGCAGAAGTGAAATTTCCATACTATACAGTTGTGAGTTGTTTAAATGTTCAGGGGGAAAATGGTCAGAGGTGGGAGCTGGTCAAAGAAGAGAAAGACACAACTGTGAATAACTGAACAGATCTGCATTCATAAATCCAACTTTGTCAATGGGCAATTATCGAAATGGTCTCATTTTAAGATGGTTGATCAGGTTACTGTGTTCACAAACTTTTTTCCTTCTAATTAAAATTATATACTTGTGAAAATTTTGGAAAACATGAAAAAATAGCAATCATATTCACAAATTACCAGTTTCATGGTAACTACTTAAGAGTTTGTGTTCCCTTCAGTATTTTTCTTATGCAACATACTTCTTTTATGTAGTTGACAGTTCTGCAGCGCTTCTTATTGACTGATCCTGGGAAAGTTATTTAACCTCTGAGAACCCAGGAGCATCTGCTTATACCTCTAGTGACAATACACACTCATTGGCAGCTTTTTATTATTTCTATTTCCTAGGATATGACAAATCAGAAATTTCAAAAGACTAAAGGAAAAATTTTCATACTCTTTCAAAATTAAGAAATAATTCACAAATAAAGAAAAAATTGATACAGAAATAAAAAACAAAGCGTCACTTTCCTTATCTAAAAATTACGAGAAATAAATAGGATCAACCATATGGGATGGTTGTAAGGATTCATGAGAAAATGCCTATCGATTGCTTAACCCGGGGTCTGGCAGAGAGTAAGCACTCAAATAGCTATTATTCTACTGTATTATATATATATGATTTTATACTAATTGGTCAGTTAACAAGTTATTCATTTTTTTTTGTATCATACTTTATTCAAAAGAGGATTTCAAAGTGAAATGAATGTGGAGCATAAAAAGGATTTTTTTTAATCAGTAAGAAAATTAAGGTGTGGTATGAGAAAACTAGGGTGGGAAAAGAAGATAAACCAAAGTCTGAAAAAAAATAAGATGATATTAAGAAAAGTTAAGTACACAAAATGTAAGCCATAAAGTACAATTCACATTGATAAGAATGGGCCACAGCTTTGGCTCTAATATGCTTTTCCAGCTAATACAAAGACAATGATATAACTCTAAATGCCTATGAAATGAAAATAAAGCAGTTGCTCAACAAATCACTCATCCATTCCTGGCAACGGAACCTCAGAGATGTGTTTCTTTTTATTGAGACTATGCTGAGATACAGTGACAGTGTATACAATAACTTCAATATAATGAACGATGAGGTTATAAGAAAGAATTTTCTCCTATTTAAAACTTCATAATCTTTATTATAGAAAAACAGGAAATAGAATTTAAAAAGAAAAATTTGAGGAAAAATCTCTAGGTCATCATTTAGATAGCAATGATATCCAGAGATAACTACTGTTAATAACATGGTGTATTTCCTTCCAAACTATTTTCTATGCGTATTTGCACTTGTAAATAATATGTTTATTTACAAATATTGGATCATTTATACAGACAGCTTTGTACATTGCCTTTTGTTCTTAATGTATTCAGAACTTTTTATGTTAATATTTAAATATCTATACCATGATTTTGATGGCTACATAATATCTCATAATACAGCTATATCTTAATGTATTCAACCAAACTTTTTAAATGTCACATTTAGATTGTTTCCACATTTCTTCTATTACAAATAAATATTGTGAATATTTCCTTAAGAAATACCAGAGGCCAGGTGCGGTGGCTCAAGCCTGTAATCCCAGTACTTCGGGAGGCCGAGACGGGTAGATCACGAGATCAGGAGATCGAGACCATCCTGGCTAACACGGTGAAATCCCGTCTCTACTAAAAAATACAAAAAACTAGCTGGGCGAGGTGGCAGGTGCCTGTACTCCCAGCTACTTGGGAGGCTGAGGCAGGAGAATGGCTTAAACCCGGGAGGCGGAGCTTGCAGTGAGCTGAGATCCGGCCACTGCACTCCAGCCTGGGCGACAGAGTGAGACTCCGTCTCAAAAAAAAGAAAAAAAAGAAATATCAGAAAGCCAGGCATGGTGGCATGCACCTGTAGTCCCAGCTACTGGGCATCCTGAGACGAGAGAATCACTTGAGTCCAGTGGTTCAAGGCCAACCTGGGCAACAGGCCAACGTAGTGAGAGGAAGGAAGGGATGAGGGGAGAGAGGAAGGAAAGGAGGCAGGCAGGCTGACCCAAATTGGAGAACATTCTAGAGAATAATTGCCTTTACTCTCCAAAAAGTCAAGAGTAAAAACATCAGGAAAAAAAAAATGAAAAATTCCTCCAGATTAAAGAAGACTAAAGAGACTGAATGGTAAATAGTTTCATAAAACATTATTGGAGTAATTGACAAAATTGGAATATGGACTGTGGAGCAGATTTATGAATGAGTACAATGTTATATTTCTTGCTTTTTTGTTGTTTGGTTGGTTGGTTTTGTTTTTGTTTTTGTTTTTGTTTTTTTTTGAGGCAGTCTCGCTCTGTCACCCAGGCTAGAGTGCAGTGGTGCAATCTCAGCTCACTGCAACCTCCGCCTCCCAGGTTCAAGTTATTCTCATGCCTCGGCCTCCTGAGTAGCTGGGACTACAGGCACATGCCACCACGCAGGGCTAATTTCGGTATTTTTAGTAGAGACAGGGTTTCACCATATTGGCCAGGCTGCTCTGGCACTCCTGACCTCAAGTGACCTGCCCACCTTGGAGTCCTAAAGTGTTGGGATTACATCTGTGAGCCACTGCACCTGGCCTATATTTCTTGATTTTGATAATTGTTCTATAAATGAATGTCCTTACTCTTGGGAAATACACACTGAAGTATTTCAAGTTAAAGAAGTACAATATCTGCAACTTACTCTCAAGTGGTTCAAAAAAATTTATGTATACACAAACACACACACCACAGAGAAAATCAGAGAATGATAAAGCAAGTGGGGCAAAGTGTAAAATATTGGTTAATCTGAGTAAAGAGGGTAAAGGAGTTCTTTGTACTACTCTTGCAACTATTTTTAAGTTTGAAATGATATCAAAATTTCAAAAATTTCTCCCAAGCAACCACTAAAGAAAGCTATACAAAGTAGTATAGACAAACAAATCTACTATAAATAAGTTAAGATGGTATTCCAAATTATCTTCAAGTAACCCACGGGAAGGCATAAAAAGAAAGAAGGTAGAAAGAGAGAGAGGGAGGGAAACAGAGGAATGAGAAGTAGAGGAAGCAAACAAACAAAAAACAAAAATACAGACTTAAGCCCTATCAGTAATTACCTTAAATATAAATAATCTAAATATACCAATTAAAAGACCATGATTGGCACACTGGATAAAAAACATGAACCATTAATATGCTGCCTATAAGAAACTCACTTCATATATATCACCATAGGTATGTTGAAAGTAAAAGAATGGTAAAAGTTATATCATGCAAACATTAATCCAAAAGTTACCCCTCCAAAAAAGTCAACTGGTGTTTAAAGCAAAAACAACGAAGTACTGTTACAACATTTGCAGAGGTAAAACATACGACAGCAACACTACAAAAGAAGGGAAAAAGTCACTTGTCTGCCGAAGAGCCTCCTGTGGATAAAAGTCAAAGTCCTTAGAAACTCCTTCAAATCCCCATGCAATTTGTCCTTGTTACCACTCTCCCTCCTTCCCAACTATTCTCCCTTTTGTTGACTGTCTGCTCATCACATTAACCTACAGGCTGTTCCTAGAACATCCTGGAAAAGCTCCCACTAAAGCACCTGAATGCAGGTGGCTCCCCCTGCTCAGAAGGCTCTTACACCCAGAGGACCAAAAGCTAACTCACTCCTTAATGAGCATCATCCCAACAAATCTCTTTACAGCTGTAATTTACACTCTCACCCTGCCCCCATTGCCCTACTCAATTGTTTATAGCACCTGTCACCTTTTAATATTCTATAACTTCCTTCCTTATTGAGTTTATTACTTATAGCTAGACTATAAATTCCAAGACAGCATGAATTTTGTTTCTTTTCTTCATAAATGTATCCCAAGTCCATAGAATAGCGGCTGGTATACAACAGTTATTTAAATGTTAATTTGTCAAAGCAATGGATGAATATTTGTTAGGAAGAGGAAAAAGAGAAAGATGTTCATGATACAGTAGAAATATTATTCTGAGAACCCAGAGCACCAAAAGGTGGCCTGACTGCAGTCAGCTGTTCAGACTCATTTTAGCCTTTTCTATAGAGGAATATCCGGATGAAAAGCATACCTTAAGAATCTCAATATAGCAGACCTTAAGACATTGAAAGGTGAGAAATCTCAAGTGTTTCTCCACCCCAAAGATAAGTCCAGTTTTCAAACAGGAAACGGAGTAAGAGAAATGGCACAAACAATTCTGTATCAATCACATTCCAACTGTATATCCTATGTTTAGAGTCACCTCGACAGAAGAAGAATATCATGTTTACACAAAGCACTTCGACATGTGTTTGTCACTTTTATTCCTTTTTTTAAAAAACTCATTGCACACAAAATTCTAAAGCAAAGGGATTTGCAGACCATCCATTAGAGATAAGAAATACCTAGCTGCTGTTTGTTCATTTTCAACTAGTAGACATCTCTAGGCACAGATGTCACCCAGACTAGTAATGTAAATAGGTCATTTAAACAAGGAATTCAAGTAGAAAATGGAAATCATTGAACTACCATTAACGCACCACACAAGTTTCAGTCAGAAACAAAGAGGAAATACACACCTACCATCAAAGCTGATAGTACAGAGCACATTAAGCTAGTATGTCCTTCTTCAAGCCTGCTGGCATCCTGCCAAATGAAAATGTGGGCAACCTTTAAGAACTAGTTCACAATGCTACCTACTTCATGAAGACACAATTCCCACAGATGAAGGAAATATTAGCTTCTATAATGCCCCTAGCATTAATATCAAGTTATGGCACTTTTACTTCCCTGGTATCATAGCTACGAGTACTCAACATCGTTGACACCGTGAGGCCAGGAATCCTGTGCTTTTAATCTTTTTTATCTCCTTTGGCAACTCACAAATAGGTCCAACAAATCCTAATTGAATCAAACCAAATGCTTTCAAAATAATCTCTCACTCTAGTGGGCTAGGAAAGGTCTTTTTATATAGTAGGTATTTGCTGAATTTGTTTGAATGGGATCTCAAGCAGATTCATATTTCTGGAAACTTTTGTTCTATTAGTTCTGAGTTCAGTTGAGCCACTGAGTACGGTCAGCAGCTATTGCTTGTTGCTATTCTTTTATTTAAATTAACCAAACATTCACTCTTTTGCCATCCTGACTTCTGGTATAAAATTGCATATGACCTGAATGATTGCCTGAATCTCTGAAATGTTTGGTTCATTGCTTTGACCATGGCTAAAACAGTCCCTGGCAAATAGTAGGTATTTAGTAATAATTGTTGAATGAAATTGTTCGAAGAACCAGGCAAAACCAGCGTTCTGACAACAGACTATGGAAGCTGCATACTTATTATGATTCCAGGGGTAGATCATTTCCAAAGACGACCTCAAACAATTCCTACAATCCCTGCAGGCACACATCTCTGCACATCAAAAGACAGCCTGTTTCCTTTTGCCTTGCATCTGGGCTGGTCTTGTAACTTGCTTTGACCAATGGAATGCACGGAAGTGATATTCTGGGACTTCCACACCCAGATCTTAAAAGACTTGTAGCTTCTGCTTCCCCATTTTTGAGATTCATTGAATGACAAGAAACTATGGGAAAAGAGAAGCCCAGCCGATAGGCCCCAAGCCATCCCAGCTGTTCCAGCAAAGATTGCCAATGGACAAGTAAAACAATCTGAGATGTTCCAACCCCAGCCGAGTTCTTCGCTAAATACAACTATGTAACTGCAGCCAACACATGGAATAAAGTTAGCAATCCCATCAAGTTCTCTCTGCTCAGTGGCAGGATCATGAGTAAATAACTGGTTTTGTTGTTATAAACCACTAAATTTTGGGGTGGTTTGTTATGCATGGTAGATAACTGAGACAGTCCTAATAGTTTCTATTTTATCCTTCCTGTATATATGTATTAAGAATACTATGAAATGATTATCACTTAATGTGTGTTTCTGGGTGCTGATATTTTTGATAAGCTTTTTTGGGTTTTGTTTTAGTTTTTTTATTTTAGCTTTTTGCTTAAAAAGTACTTTATGGTGCTTCTTTTCTATAACCTTTTAAGAATATGTTATCAACATAAAAAGAATGCTTATAAAATATGTATAAGGTATAAAGACTAAAGCAAATGCCTATGAAAATAAAATGTTAATGCCTGCATACTCGCCATCCAGTTTGATAGAACATTACGTTACATTTGAAGTTATCTGTGTAGTCCTCTCATGACCCAGCACCTTTCCTAAATTTCTGCTTTATCCTTCTCTTTTCTTTGGAAATTTCCCCAAATATTATATAACCAAATATAAAATTACATGGCTTATGATTATGAATAAATGGAAAGGTGTTTTCCAGAACCTGATTTATTAAAAATTGTGTGCCTGAATATTCATGTTTTTGTGCAAAGTTAGAGTGCATTCCGTTTTTACTGCTATATTGTATTTCATTTTATTAACATACCACAGTTAACCATGTTACTGTTGAGCACTTCAGTTTCTAGATTTTGCTTATTACAAAAACGGCTACTGTAAATATTCTTATACATGGCTTCCATTGTTAGAATATCTAGTATATATTCAGAGGTAGATGAATATATTCAACTTGACTGGATAATGCCAAATTGTTTTATAATACTGTGATATAAACTCACGCTACCATCAGTGATAGATATAGCACTCATTGTTCTATATCCTCATCAACACTTGATATTGTCAGACATTTAAATTATTTTCACTGTGGAGAATATGAAAGGGTATCTCACAGTGTTTTAATTTTTCATTTATCAAATAACTAAAGAAGTTGGGGATCTCATGTGCTTATTGGCTAATTCTCCTCTGTGGAATGCCATTCAAGACTTTTGTTTTTTATTGGGATATTTTTATTATTATTCTGTACTTTTATTCTATATTCTGGTTACAATTATTTTTACTGTTGTATGTGTTGCAAATAACTTCTTCCAGGTTTGTCTTTTCACTTTCTTTACAGTGTCCCTTGGTAAACGTAAGTTCTTAATTGTAGTATAGCTACATTTATCAATAATTTATCTTACAATTGGTGCATGTGTCTCCTTTAAGAAACTTATTCCAAAGTCATAAAGATAATTTCCTTTAAAGGTTGTATAGTTCTACCTTTCATATTTAAATTTTTACATGTGTGGAATCTGTTGGGAGAAGATATGATAGAAATAGGAATACAATTTGATCTTTTTACAATATGAGTAACCAGTTTTAGTGGCTTGATTTATTGTAGTCTATCTTCAATGCAAACTTTGCTAAAAGTCAAATATACATACATACATACATACATATATATATATATATCTGGTTCTGGTTTTGAGTTTTCTGTTGTTTCTGTTGTTTCATTTGTCTCTGTGTCTCTGCCTTTGCAGATATCAGACTACTATGGCTTTAAAATAATTCTTGCTACCTAGTAAAGAAATCTACCTCCCTTGTTCTTCAGGAATGAGTGGGTTATTAATTTCTGCTTTTCCATGTAAATTTTAGGCCCAGATTAGCAAGTTCTGTAAAAATAAACAAAGTTGGTATTTTGACTTCAATCAAATCTACAGGTCAATTGATGGAGCATTGCAATTTTTATGAATTTTGAGATTTCTGATCCATGGACATGATATGTACTTTAATGTTACTTTAATAAAATATTATAATTTTGTCCTTAAAAAGTCTCACAAATGTTTGTCACATTTATTCCTAGGTAATTTAGAATTACCTTAACTGTAGGTGGCAAGAATATAGCAATATAATTGTGTATACTGATTTTTGTATCAAGCAAACTTACCAAATTTCTTTATTAATTCTAATTTATCTATAAATTTCTTTGAAATTTCAGTGAAGACATTATTAGCTAATAGTAATGGTTTTGTTTATTCTCTTCAAATCCTTATGCCTTTTGTTTTCCTTTTTTCTGCCAAATTGATCCAGCAAGGATTCCTATTTCAATGTTAAGAGAAGATATTCTTGGAATCCTCTTACTTGTAAAGGAGATGTTTTCTATGTTTAACCATTAGAGATAATACCTGCCCTATGTTCTTTGAAGTTAACTTTTTTTTAGATTAAGCTAATTTTCAATTAGTTTGCAAATCATGAATGAATGTTCAATTTTATAAAAATGATTTTTATCTACACTACTGAAATATTTTTCCCTTAATTTGTCAATGTAATTAACTATGGTAAATGAAAGTTCTAATATTAGAATCATTAAAGTAACTTCACACTTTTGGGATGAGTCCAAATTGATCATGATAAATTATTTTGTATAGTATTCAGTTTGATTAAAGAATTTTCTATCTATAATTGTGTGAGATACTCTGTAATTTTTCCTTCTCTTAGTATCCTTGCAAAAGTATCGTTACTCATATCTACTAGCTTTTTATCCATTACATACTACCAGAAAATGAAATTTAAACAGTGCTTTTAAAACAGATAATACCATCTATATGATTAACTCAAATAAAATATGTTTAAAACCTATACAGAGAAATTATATAACTTTTTAAAGAGTCATTAATAAAAATCTCTAAAAAATTGAGAGACATATCATGTTATGAATCTGAAAACTCAAAATTGTAAAGGTATAAATTACCCCAAGTGGATTAGATAGACTCATTGCAATCCCAGTCAAAATCCAGCAGGTTTCCTTTTGTGAGATTTGGTCATCTAAATTTATAGAAATGCAGAGACCTAAGAATACCCAAAATATTCTTGATAGAGTTGGAAGGACTTGCTTCACCAGCTATCAAGACATTATAAACCTATAATAATTCAGATAGTGTGGTATTTGCTCAGGGATAGACAAGTAGACACAGCAACACAATAGAGAAAGCGGGACAGACTTATACATAATAGATACTTGATATATGACAGAATAACACTGTTGATCATAAGGGAAAGGACTGCTCAAAATATGGTGCTGGGACCATTTTTCCCATATGGAGAAAAATGAAATTGGTCCTTTCTCTCCTATGTACACAAAAATTAGTTCCATGTAAATTGAAAACCTAAGTAAGAAAGGCAAAACTATGATGTTTTTAAAATATAGGAAAATATCTTTACTAAACCAGGGTAAGTGAAGATCTCAAACATAGAAAAGAATAAACCCTAAAGGAAAAATTCAACTGTATTAAAATTAAGAACTTTTCTCATACTTCAGCAATATTTTCAATAATATTACTGAGCAAGTACTGAATATATAAAGAAGGCCTACAGTGGCTCATGCCTGTAATCCCAGCACTTGGGGAAGCTGAGGCTAAAGGATTGCTTGAGGCCAGGAGTTTGTGATCAGCCTGGGCAACATGGTGAGATCCTGTCTCTACAAAAAGTAAAAATATTAGCCAGGCATGGTGGCATGTGCCTGTAGTCCCAGTTCCTCAGGAGACAGAGGTGGGAGGATCACTTGAGCCCAGGAGGTCCAGCTGCAGTTAGCCATGATTACACCACTGCATGCCAGCCTGAGCAACAGAGAGAGACCCTGTCTCAAACAAAAAAAAAGAACAACTATATATCAACAAGAACAGAAAACCTATAGAAAAATAGTCAGAAGTTTCAAATAGGCACTTCACAAAATATGAAATTCAAATAGACAATAAACATATGAGAAAATTTTATACCTCATAGGTAATGAGAAAAATATAAATTAAAAATACCAACAGTTATTTCAGAACCACCTCACCGGCAAACATTAAACTCTGACACTAGCACGCATTGTAGAAAATGGAACATTAGGAAATCTCACACACCACTGTGTAGAAGATGAAGTATTAGGTTGGTGCAAACGTAATCGCAATTGTAATTTGCCATTACTTTAGAGGCAAAAACCGCAATTCTGTTTGCACCAACCTAATAGCATAAGCTACATTGGAAATGTGAATAGCATTACCTATCAATCTGAAAATAGGTATAGCCTGGGTGGGAGAACTGGGGAGATGTTGGTCAAAGGACGCACAATTTCAGTTAGACAGGTGGAATAAGTTCAAGAGCTCTATTGTACACCATTATGACTACAATTAATAATAATGTTATATATTTGAAAATTGCTAAGGGTAGATTTTAAGTGTTCTCACCACAAAAAAATAAATGTGAGATGATACATATGTTAAATAGGTTGATGTAGCTATTCCACATATATACATATATCAAAACGTGTTGTACACCATAAGCATGTACAATTTTTACCTGTCAGTTTAAGTAGGCATAACTTACAGCAAGTCAGCTTCTAGAGTCTCATTTACACATACAACAGGAAATATGCTACCATTGCCTCAAATTGGAATCAACTGAAATATCTGTCATTCATAAAGTAGACAAATTATGCTACATTTTTACAATGGAATATCACATCACAATGAACATTAGCAACAGTAGATAGCCACGCATCACAGGTGAGTCACAAGCATAATGTTGGGTGAAAAAAGCCAGACGCAAAATACGACATATGGTGTGAATCCTTCCATATAAACTTCAAAAACAGCCAAAACTTAAGTATGGTTTAGAAATACATAAGCGGTAAAGCATAAAGAAAAGCAAAACGTAATTATCTCAACAGTCAGGACGTAAGATTCTTAAAGGGAGAAGATAAAAGTTACACTCATGGAAGGCACCATAGGAAAGTGTTCTATGTTGAAATGTGTGTGGTTTCACTACCACTGTATGTTTACCATTCATAGCTCTACGTATGTTTTATGCACTTTCCTACAGTTATCTAAAATATGAAAATATTAATTGGTTTTTGTTTAAAAGCAATTAAATACTTTGAAAGACAACATAATAGAGAGGTTAAAATGAGACTTTGAAATCTAACAAACCTGGATTCCAATTGCAAGTCCATTACTCAATCTTGTGACCTTGTGATGCTTACTTGCTCTCTAAGCCAGTGGCTCTAACCTTCGCTGCACTTTGTAATCACCTGAGGAGCTTTAAAAACTACAAAAACTGGCCGGGTGTGGTGGCTTACGTCTGTAATCCCAGCACTATGGGAGGCTGAGGCAGTTGGATCACCTGAGGTCAGGAATTCAAGACCAGCCTAACCAACATGGAGAAACCCTGTCTCCACTAAAAATACAAAATTAGCCAGGCATAGTGGCACATGCCTGTAATCCTAGCTACTCCAGAGGCTGAGGCAGGTGAATGACTTGAACCCGGGAGGTGGAGGTTGCTGTGAGCTGAGATCGCACCATTGCACTCTAGCCTGGGCAACAAGAGTGAAACTCCGTCTCAAAAAAAAACTACAAAAACCCAGTGCCACCTCCAGAGGTCCTGATTTAATTGATCCAGGTGAATGATGGCCTGAGCACTGATCATTTTGAAAGCTCCCAGGAGATTCTAATGGGCAGCATGGCTGTGAACCACTGCTGTAAGCCCCAGTTTCCTCATCTGTAAAACTGCAATGATGATGATGATGATGATGATGATGATGATGATGATGATACCTTGTTGGAGAGTTGTTATAAGGATGAAAGGTGATAGCGCGTGCTTAGGATAGTGTCTGGTAGTCAATGAAGTTTCACTCTTATCGCTCACCTTACAAACAAGTTTTGCAGTTTGATTGCAACTGATATTAAAGAATCGTAAGAAATAGATGGTACTTTTAAGAAATCAGATTTGATGACAACCTGGATGCAAAAGAATAAAAGATAAGAATACTGATTGGTACACTCAGGGAGGAAAACAAAGAAAAGGAAGCAGACCGGTCTTTTGACTATCAGCTGTCTTAGGAACTTTTCCCACACTGGGCCCCTGATACCAGTCCATGGCCTATTAGGAACCAGGCCACACAGCAGGTGGTGAGCTGCAGGCAGGCAAGTAAGCATTACCGCCTGAACTCCACCTTCTGTCAGATGAGGGGCGGCATTAGACTCTCACAGAAGCACAACCTCTATTGTGAACTGCGCATGCAAGGGATCTAGGTTGTGCACTCCTTACAAGAATCTGACTAATACCCGATGATCTGAGGTGGAACAGTTTCATCTCTAAACCATCCTCACTGACTCCATCCATGGAAAAATCCTCTTCCATAAAACCAGTCCCTGCGGCCAAAAAGGTTGGGGACTGCTGATCTAGACACAGTCTCTCAGTTATACTCTCTTGTAATTTTCCGAGTTTATATGAGTAATTTAAAAACCAGCAAACGACTTGGCTTTATGTCTTCTGGCCTTATTGTGGGTGGAACCTTGGAAATCCTAGTGCCTTATAGATATAATCTCTTTGTTTAAAGATTTTGTTTTCCAACCAAGGAAATAATTAAGTTTGAATTCTCTCATCCCCCTCTATGATGTTCAGCTGGTGTTTTGTTTGTTTTAGGACATGCTAATTTTTGCTGAGACTCCCTGTTGATGTGGTATTTGTTTGTTGTCATGAGCGTGTTACAGGGCGGGTTTGTGATATTCTAAACCAATCAGTAATCACTGCATTAGAAATCTTCCTTTACATAGACAAAATTAAAATTTTGCTTCTTAATCTCATACATCAAAAAATCTTTCTCTAATTCAATTGAGTTGGCCAGCTTGAAGTCCTGAAAAATAGTGCTAAATATCTGGAATTTAGGACTGGGTGCTGTGGATCACACCTGTAATCGCAGCACTTTGGGAGGCCGAGACAGAACTTGAGGCCAGGAGTTGGAGCTGCAGTGAGCTATGATCACACCACTACACTCACACCACTGCTTTGTTGATTAGGTTAATATTCTTCCCTTAAACCATCATTTAGCAAATGAACACTGAAGTAGAATATCCACCAGAGGCAAAACATAAAAATAAAAAGAATTTTAAAAAGAAGAGATCCCTTAAACAAGGGAGGAGGTTATGAAGTGATGAGAAAGAGTTGAGGGAATTTGTTGACCGGCCCAGCCCTCAGCTAGATTCAATCCAGTCCACCTGTTAAATGCCAAGAAAAATAAGTGCATTTTGCAGAGGCTGAGATCGCCAGCTCTCTCCTCTGACCTCCCTCCTTTCTGACCCTTTGACCTCCCCTGCAGGAGCCGCTTTGAGCAACTGTGCCCAGCACCTGGGAGGCAAAAGAACCCTGCAGAAGCCAACAAATCAACATTCCACCAGGAATTCTGTGCTGGATAATTCAACCAATTCAGCTGTTATCCTGGCCACACCCTCAGTCTGGGCTTCCATCCAAACCTCATCCTTCTTCACTATTGAAAACCAGAAGCCACAGCCCCCAGCCCTGTCTTCTAGCTCCCCACCCAGGCCCCGCTCTCTCTCTCTCTCTCAGCCTCTCCACTGTACCTCGTGAAACCCCGGTTCTATAAGGAACAAAATTCCTTTGGACTACAAATATTTCCTTGAGAATTCCCCCAACATTAATAAAAAAAAAACTTCTGGCCAGGCGCTGTGGCTCACACCTGTAATCCCAGTGCTTTGGAAGGCCAAGTGGGGAGGATCATTTGAGCCCCAAGAGTTCAAGACCAGCCTGGGCAACATAGTGAAACCTTGTCTCTACAAAAAATACAAAAATCAGCCAAGTATGGTGGTTTATGCCTGTGATCCCAGCTACTTGGAAGGCTGAGCAGGGAGAATCACTTGAGCCTGCGAGGTTAAAAGGCTGCAGTAAGAGGAGATCGCACCACAGCACTTCAGCCTGGGCAACAGAGTGAGACCCCATCAGGGAAAATAGAAATGAACTACTTAGCTTTCTTCCAAAACCTGCAATTCATGAGGAATAATCATCCTCTTAATCAGCAGGACACCAACATTTGGAGTGAACACGACCTTCTCCCATTTGCCTTCCACATGCCATCTGTTGCCAGACCTTGACAATTCTAACTCTAGGGACTTTGTGTAAGGGAATGGGGCCTAAATGGGCCCATGCTCAATTATTGATCATTCTAAAATTTTTTTGAGTTTGTATTATGAAAAGTTTCAAGCATACATTATATAGAGACTAGTAAGGCAAAAATCCCAACTACCCACCAGGTCTTCTTAACATTTTACAATACTGTATTTGATTCCATTTCCTTTCAGAATTTTTTTTAAATAAACACAAAATGGTTGAATGACTCTCCCTAGGTCCACATCACATACTCCACACAGTGTCTAAGACACAGAACATAAAAAGAATTATTTGCTCAATAGTACTTGGCATAAATGTATGAGCCTCTCTGAGTCCCAATCCCTTCTTTCCCTATGTCCCTTTCATCCTGCCTCCTTTTTGTATTTCTATCTGCATTAGTTGCCTCTCTCAACATTTTTTTCTTTGTACATCTGTGCTTGTCCATCTATTTCCCTTCTATTATCTTTCTCTCCAAAAGATTTCTTCTTTCCTTTAATAATAACTACAGCCATGTGTCGCTTACCCATGAGGCTATGTTCAGAGAAACGTGTTGCTAGGCACTGATGAAAGTTGTGTGGACATCACCAAGTGTACTCACACAAACCTAGATGGCATAGCCCACTACACGTCTGGTATATACGGTAGAGTCTTTTGCTCCTAGGTTACAAACCTGTACAGCATGTTACTGTAATGAACACTGTAGGCAGCTGTAACACAATGGTATTTGTGCATCTAAACATCTGCAAACGTAGAAGAAATACAACAAAAAATAGATGGTATAAATGATTTAAAATGGTACGTCTAGGGTACTTACCATGAGTAAAGCTCACAGGACTGGAAGTTGCTCCGGGTGAGCCAGTGAGTGAATGTGAGGGCTGAGGACATTACTTCACGCTGCTGTAGACTTTGTGAACACTGTACCCTTAGGCCATATTAATTGTTTTCTTCAATAATAAATTTTAGCTTACTGTAACATTTTTAACTTTCAGCTTTTTAATATTTTTCAATTCTTGTAATAACACAGCTGAAAACACATTGTACAGTTGTACAAAAATATTTATTCTATCACCTTTTTTCTATTTTTAACTTTTTTTTAACTTTTAAAACTTTTTTCATAACTACCAAGACACAAATACAAACATTAGCCTAGGCATACATGTGAAGATGGCTACAATGTCACTAGGCAATAGGGATTTTCAGGTCTGTTATAATCTTATGGGACCACCATAGTATACACGGTCCATCATTAACCACAACATCATGCAGCACATGACTGCATTTCATAAGCACCTACTATGTGCCAGATGCTGTTCTAGACCCTTGAGAAACAGACCTGTCAACCTTTTTCTCTACGTAGCTTTCCCTTTGCTGATACCTCCTGTTTTCTGACCATCTTTCAATCTGGATTTCTTCCCCCTTTTTCTTTTATCATCTCCACCCCTTCCCACACTTCCCTTGTCTAAACTGACTATAAAAGAAAGTAGAAGCATCATTTTATGTATAATTGTGCTTTTGCATGAGAATGAGTTCTCCATAGCTTAACTTTTAGAAGCGGGTTAAGAAATAATTTCCTATTGGGTAATATTCAGATTTTTAACAGCAGCTCTCAAGTCTGAAAAGCAGCTTTTATTTCTCACCAGGTACCCTGGATCCTGAGCATACCTGAATTGTCTCCATCTTACAAATTTACTTCCAGGCTTTTTCTTAACGCTGTTTCTTGTTTGATGGATGTTCTCAAACTGGATGTGTCAAGATTCTTCAGAGACTTGGCTGCCTCTGTCCCCACTTTCTCACTCGTGTCACCAGCATTTAGCAAATGCCTAGTGCACAGAAAGTGCTCAAGAAATGTTTATTGTATTTTTAAAAACATAATAAAAACTCAGTTATTCATTACTTGGTGCACCATGTTTTCTGTTAGGTGATAGACCACCCAGAAACGAATTCAACTCAAATTGACAGGCCAAAATGGAAAAAGAGGAGGTAAAAACAATAGACAAGAAAGAATTCACAACAATTGTCACCCTGAGAAGGAATGAGAAACTCTGAGATCCTTCCTTCTTAGGGGGTTAAAGAACTGTCAGAGATGAGGTAGAAGCAACTGCAAATAGTTGGCCTCCTTATTAATCCTTCAGGGGAAGAAAACTTATTCTAAGAACAAGGACTAACAGCTGCAGTTCTACCAGCACATTCCACAGAAGTTACAAGGAAACTGATGAGAATTCAAATACTCTGTGATAACAGTGGGACGAAGCTTCCAAAGAAAAACACTAGAAAAAAAGATGTGCAGACTTTTCTCACTCAGAAAAGCGAAGAATTAAACTGCCTGTATCTGGAAGACCCCAGTGAACCAGGGGTTAAAGAAGATGGTATTAAATGCCCATGTGAAGGTTTACACAAAGGGACATAGCAGCAGTATTAAATAACAAGGAAGTTAAAAATAATCATAGCTAACAACAATGTACTATGTTTTTCAAAACAGCTAGATGAGAGGATTTGAGATGTTCCCAACATATAGAAATGATAAATCAAGTGATGGATACTCTGAATATTGTGACTTAATCATTACTCGTTCTACACATGTGATGAACTACCATCTGTATGCCATAAATATGTACAAATGTTATGTATCAAATAATAATAATTTCCTCTCTCTAGACCCCTCCCAGGTCCAAACTGGTTTACAACATTTGAGCGAGCTAATTTATCTACACCAAGAGATAAAGTCCTTGATGTTCAACTCCCTTAGGAATTTAGTAATTAAGCTCATTTAGAAGATAAGTACTAGCTGTTTGAGAAGAAAGGCATTCCTGGCAAAACAAGGTTGTAGACTCCTGGAGCAGGTGAATCTTCATGAGGCCCAAATAGACCACATTTTTAGAAGATGACCATATTTGCAACACCTGCCTGCAATGAACTCACCTTGGGTGCTTGTTAAAACTTCAGATTTCAGAATTCAGAAATTTAGATTTCTGGAACCCAATTATTTTCTTTTAATTGAAGGTTTACATACAAAGGAATAGCTCGTGTTAAATAACTAGGAATTTTTTTAAAAGCAAACAAAACAAAACAACCTCCTGTTTAGGCATTATCCAAATCCAAACTGATTTGCAACACTTTTATGAGATCTAAGGTAAGGGTTCCTGGGGGTCAAATGCATTTCAGCAAATCTTCCTGATGAAGCAGAGTCTTAGAGGTCCAGAGACCACATTGCATGTATCCGCCATAAACCTCTCATGGAGCCAAAGCTACCTGTTCCGAGGTCTCCTGTTCTGGGAACATCCTCCCTTGACCACAGGCCTGAGGAACTGCGGGACGGAAACTCCTCCTGTATGCTTCACAGAGTCTTTTTCTTTGCTCTTGCATAGACCTGAACACTGGACTTTATACTCCTAACAGCTGCTGACATTTATCACATTATCCTATTTAATTGTCTCTTTCAGCAGATTTATGTACTTTTTTATTTTATTGTTTCATTATTCTATGCTCTTCTGGCTAAAGCTTTCATTTCTTGCTAAGTGTGTGTGTGTGTGTTTGTGTGTGTGTGTGTGTAGTTGTTGCTGTTGTTGAGACAGAGTTTCGCTCTTGTTGCCCAGGCTGGAGTGCAGTGGCGTGATCTCGGCTCACTGCAACCTCTGCCTCCTGGGTTCAAGTGATTCTCCTGCCTCAGCCTCCCGAGTAGCTGTTACAGGCACCTGCCACCACGCTCAGCTAATTTTTTGTATTTTTAGTAGAGATGGGGTTTCACTGTGTTGGCCAGGCTGGTCTCGAACCCCTGACCTCAGGTGATCCACCTGCCTTGGCCTCCCAAAGTGCTCGGATTACAGGCATGAGCCACCGTGCCTGGGCACTAGGTATATTTTTAAAATAATTCATCATCCTTCCTTTTTGAAATTTAGTGATAAAGCAAGGATAGCAAAATGTTAATTGTAACATCTAGGTGGTTGGTTGGTTGGTTGGTTGGTTGGTTTGTTGGGAGAGATAAGGTCTCACTATATTGCCCAAGCTGGTCTCCAGCTCCTGGGCTCAAGCAGTCCTCCTGTCTCTATCTCCCAAAGTGCTGAGATAACAGGCATGAGCCACTGCACCAGGTCTGGCAAATTTATTTTTAATTCCTGTGTTCACCATACAGTTGTTAAACTTTCTGTATGTTTGAAGCTTCTTATAATAAAATATTGGGAGTAAGGGATTCCAAAAGTATGAGAAAGCATAGAGTGAAAAGTAAACTCTACTCACTTACTTAAGTCTGGTTCTCAGAAGATATTCACTATTAACAGTTTCTTATGTATCCTCCCAGAAGTTGTCTGTACATATATAAGCACATATTTTTTTGTACCTGATGGCATGCATCATACAACATTAAGTGCATAAGAGCAAACCTGAAACTTGCTTTCAGTTATCAACACATCAGGAAAATCTTTTCAAATCAGTATGTAGTATACAGAAATCAGTCTCATTTTTTAGTTATATGAAATTTCATTTTATGAATATACTGTTGGCTCTCTGTTTCCTTGTGTTCTGCACCCATGGATTCAACCAGCTTTGCATCAAAAATTGTTCAGGGAAAGAAATGGATAGTTGTACCTGTACTGAATATGTGCAGACTTTTCTTCTTCATCATTATTCCCTAAATAATACAACTATTTACACAGCATTTACATTGTATTGGGTATTCTAAGTAATCTAAAGGTGATTCAAGGCATACAGGAGGATGTGTGTGTGTTGTGTACAAACACTACACCATTTTATATCAAGGACTTGAATTTTCTTGGATTTTGGTATCCTCAAGGGGTCCAGGAACTGATCCGCCCTGGGCACCAAGGGATGATTGTACATAATTCAATCAATGCCCTGTTGAGACAGACTACGTGAGTTGTTTCTAGTTAGTTTTGCTAACACTTATATATGCATAAATGTTACGGTGAACATCCTTATACTACTATCTTTTTATATTTATCCAATTTTTTTATAATACTTCAAGTTCTAGGGTACATATGCACAATGTGCAGGTTTGTTGCATAGGTATACATATACCATGTTGGTTTGCTGCACCCATCGACTCATCATTTACATTAGGTATTCCTCCTAATGCTATCCCTCCCCCAGACCCTCACCCCACGACAGGCCCCAGTGTCCAACTATTTTTTTTATAGAATAAATTGTTAAAATACTGGGTCAAACTTTACATTGAAATGTTTGAAAATATGAAATGACTCCTAAAAAGTCACACCAATTTATATTTTATGCCTGGCTTTCTACACCTTCAAATATATTTTGTATTTTCAAACTTTTTAATCTTTCCCAAAATGTTAAGTGGAAAAAATGAACTCTAATTTTAATTTTATTTCTTGCCAGTTGATGATCTTTACCTAAATTATGTTAATGTTTTCAACTGGTTTTGGTGGATTTATTTAAAAGCTCTTTGTGTATCAAAGAGATTAATTTGCTATATATGTAATAAAAAGACACTGCCAATTGGTCTTTCATTTTTTATGTAATTTATAGGATTGTTTGCATTGTAGAAGTTGAGAGTGAGGTTTTGCAACAAAAACAGTTTTTCATTATTTACAAACAATAAGTTATCATTACAATGAATTGGAACAATACATAAAATTATATAGAAAAATTCTTCTGAAAACCACCAACTTAGAGATAATCATTAATATTTTGGTGACCATTTTTTCTTGCATCACTTTTTATCCCTAAACACATATTGACATATGTTAAAAACTCAAAAACATGAGACATTATCATCTTTACTTTTATTTTTTATTTTATTTTATTTTATTGGAGATAGGGCCTCCACTCTGTTGCCCTGACTGGAGTATAGTGGCTCAATCACAACTCAGCAGACTATACAGCCTCAGACTTCTAGGCTCAAGGGATCCTCTTATTTCAGCCTCTTTTCTACTATTGACTGTAGTCCTAGTCAAGCAGCTAGGACTGCAGGTGAGCAGCACCACACTCAGCTAATTTTTTTCTTTTGTATTGCAGAGACAGGGTCTCACTAGGTTGTGTAGGCTAATTTCTAACTCCTGGCTTCCCACCTCTGTCTCCCAAAGCACTGAGAATACAGGTATGAACCACTGCACCCAGCTCACATAATCATTTTTAATGCAGTACTTTGGTTTTCTTCAGTTCCCCAGATAGCCTTTGCTTTCCTTTGTTTGCTTATTTTGCTGACACTCAAAAATTAGTCATAATAAAACTATTATTAATAATAATTAATTATTATATTAATAATAAAGTAATAAAATCATATTCAAATACAAACATACAGGTATATGTACATACATAGCAGGAGTTTAAGCCATTGATTGTTTTATAAAATGTACAAATGTATTACATATTCTTCTCTGCATCTTACTTTTCAAAATACCAGGAGGTTATCTACCTTTTGGATTAATGTGTCCTTTCTAACATTTTTGGCTTTCTATTTCATTAATATCAACTGCTATCTTTTTTTGAGACAGGGTCTCACTCTGTTGCCCAGCCTGGAGTGCGGTGGTACAATCATGGCTCACTGCAGCCTCGACCTCCCCAGTTCAGGTGATCCCCCAGCCTCAGCCTCCCAAGTACCTGGGACAAGAAGTGTGAGTGCCACTATGCCTGGCTAAATTTTGTATTATTTTGTAAAGACAGAGTCTTGCTGTATTGCCAAGGCTGGTGTTGAACTCCTGGGCTCAAGCAATCAACTGCCTTGGCCTCCCAAAGTGCTGGGATTACAGGCATGAGCCACTGCGCCTGGCTCAACTGTTAGCTTATCCCTAAATTGACATGCAGTCTTAAATAATAAAATGCTAGAGGCAACCACAGACAGATGGATTGTCTCTCCCCATTTTTCGTGAAATGTGTGAGACTAATTTAGCTAGATTCTTTTGGACTTCTTCCCAAAGTTGGCAAATGATGACTTTGAACAAATTTGATTTCTTTAGGTTTTTATCTCAATTAACATAGAACAATTTATTCCAGCTAAAATCACAATTAAGATAGGGTTTGGCTGGAGGTCTAAACCAGACTTCCTCAACTTCTCATTAAAATATCTAGAAAGAGACAAATGCTAATGACAATAATCAATATCAAATCTGAGAGACAACTTTTTTCCCAAATTAGGGAGGAATGTTCCTAAATTATAAGATTCATAAAGCTAAAATGAGAATTATAAACAAGGGCTCATGCTGACATATGATTTGCTGCTTTAAAAAGGGAGACTACCATCTTGAAAACCTGTAAGTAGAGATTTCACCACTTCCTCCATTGCTTACTCCTTTCTCAGAGACCCTGGGTTTAAACCAATCAGAAAACTAAGTAGCCTTCCATACACTGTGTGGGTATTGCTTTCTAAAGAATCCAAAAATTAATTTCTTCCGCTTCCCTTCCTCTTCATCCTTCTCATGCAACTTATATCCAAAGTTAAACAATTACAGACATCAAAAAGGGTGGAATTGAGGGTCAGTTATGCAGGACATTTGGGGAGGTGTAGTCCCAACAAGGAAAATACCATAGGACAAAAGAGAAATAGAGTGATGCAAATCCTGCATGCAGAATATTGTCCTTTTTTATGTTTATCCATTTAGTTATTGATACCAAATGGAAAAAGAAAGAGTTGGTGGAAACAGGAATACATACCTCGATCTGACACAGCCACATGAAATGAATATTGTAAAACATGGGAAGTTAGTCTAGTATGTACACATTTTAGCCAGTCCTCTAGCTAATTATCAGAAGGGACCCCAACTGATCCTAAGTTTTTAAATAAACAATCTGTTGATTGAGCTTTCTGTTGGAAACTAAGGCTATGAGATGAATTGAGGTGTATTATATTAAATATTAAGTTGGGGTACAGTTATGGGGAGATACTAAGTTGGCATTTGGTGATGTCATGACCAAGAAGACCAATGATGTTCTGAATCTATTCTCAACCATTCAAGTTCTCTGTGAATTCACTTATGACAGGGTTTCTCCAATCCCATTACTGGGCATATACCCAGAGGAATATAAATCATTCTATCATAAAGACATAGGCACATGCATATTCATTACAGCACTATTCACAATAGCAAAGCCACGGAATCAACCTACCCATCAATGGTAAACTGGCTAAAGAAAATGCAGCATATATACACCATGGAATACTACACAGCCATAAAAAACAGGATCATGTCCTTTGCAGCAACATAGATGGAGCTGGAAGCCATGATCCTAAGCAAACTAACACATGAACAGAAAACCAGATGTCATATGTTCTCACTTATAAGTGGAAGCTAAACATTGAGTACACCTGGAAACAAAGGAGCACCAGACACTGGGGTCTACCTGAGGAAGGAGGGTGGGAGGAAGGTGAGGATCAAAAAACTACGATCGGGTATTATGATTATAACCTGGGTGACAAAATAATTTGTACACCAAACCCCTGTGACATGCAATTTACCTATATAGCAAACCTGCACATGTACCCCTGAACCTGAAATAAAAGTTTAAGAAAAAGTGGCACTGTTGACATTTGGACTGAATAACTCTGCTGTGAGGACTGCTCTGTGCATTGCCGTATTTTGAGCAGTGTCCCTGGCTTCTACCTTCTCGATGTCAGTAGCATCCTTCCAGTGGTAAAAACCAAAAGTGTCTTCAAACATTACCAAATATTCCCTTGAGTTCAGGGAGACAAAATCACCCCCAGTTGAAAACAACTGTCTTAGGGAGATAAGTGTACATAATAGGCAAAGCTGAATAAAGCAGCATTTTATTACAGTTTAGGGGTTTGGCCTCAAAATCCAAGGTAACTTGCCAACAAATAGGATGCAGCATATGGGAAACTCCTTTTTATATATGAAATAGGCCATTTAAGTAATACTTCCCCACCCCCAAACCCAAATCTAAGTCTCAGATAAAAGCACTGCTTCCAGAACCAGAGGAAAATAATCAACAGCTTCTTTTTTCCCCAATGCCTGAATTGAACCTCCCCTTGGTCAGTCTATAAGACTGAGTAATCTAGCAATTGGATACAGGGATATTGGCAGTAGCTATGTCTGCAGTAGCAAAAGATCAGAAACAAAAGGAATGCCCATCTCAGGGAAATGTTTGAACAAAGCATCACAAATCCATACTGTAGAATATTATACAGTCTTTAAAAAGGACACAGTGAACAATACTGGTTGACTTGGAGGGTATGCCAATGATACATCATCAAGAGAGAAAAGAAATGTCAAGGCACAGAGAAGAGTACATAATGTTACCCCATTTTTAAAAAATAAAAGGACATATATGTGATTATTTGAGCATAGAGAAACAAATAAAAGATTACACACTAGTTGGTTAATATAAATTATAGTTAGGAAGAGTTTGGTGGAAAATGAAAAAATTAAAATGCCGTTTGATAACATATCCATAATTAGACCAAATGGATAAGAATAGCATTCATATGGAAGAAGAGGTAGTCCTGTGCAGAAAGTCAGAAATTCATAGAAAAAGAAAGAAACATATCCCTTAAACATATGAAAATATGCTCGACATCACTCATAGTAAGAAAAAAGTGAGCAAAAATACAATCAGCCTTCCATATCCTCAGGTTCCACATGAGCAGATTCAACCAACCATGGATCAAAAACATTCAAGAAATAAAACAATACAAAATAGTGATATGACATTAAAAATAATACAAATTTACAACAATATAGTATAACAACTATTTACATAGATTTTACATTGCATTCGGTATTATAATTAATCTAGAGATTATTTAAAGTATACAGAGATGATTTAAAGCATTAGGTATTATAATTAATCTAGAGATGATTTAAAGTATACAGGGGGTTGTGCACAGGTTATATGCAAATACTATGCCATTTATATAAGATACTTGAGCAACTGAGGATTTTGGTATTCACAGGTGCCCTGGAGTCAATCCCCTGCATGTACACTGAATTACAATTTCAGATTAGCAAAAAATCTAAAAGTTTGACAATACCTTTGGTGACAAGATATTGAAAAACAAGCACTCTTATTCATTTGATTATGAGAGTACAAAATGCAAATACTATTTTGAAGGGGACTTTGGCAATTTCTCACAAAACTACATATGCATTCACTAGCAATCCCTTATCTGGGAATTCATCCTAAAGAGATATCTTCATGCTTTGCTCAAGGTTATTCAGTGCGACACTATTTGTCTGGAATCAATGAATACACCCATCAAGAGGGGACTGATTAACCTCTAAGATAGCCACACACCACACACCGGATAACTATGCTGCCACAATGTTGAAAGATACACAAGAAACTATTAAAAATGGATACTTGGCCAGGTGTGGTGGCTCACACCTATAATCCCAGCACTTTGGCAGGCTGAGGCGGGCAGATCACGAGGTCAGGAGATCGAGACCATCCTGGCTAACATGGTGAAACCCCGTCTCTACTAAAGAATACAAAAAATTAGCTGGGAGTGGTGGTGGGTGCCTGTGGTCCCTGCTACTCGGGAGGCTGAGGCAGGAGAATGGCATGAACCCAGGAGGTGGAGATTGCAGTGAGCGCAGATAGCGCCACTGCACTCCAGCCTGGGCAACAGAGCGAGACTCTGTCTCAAAGAAAAAAAAGGATACCTGTGGGAGTAGGGATCAAGAAGATAGGGATGAAAGTAAGACTTCTCCAACTACACCTTTTTATATAGTTTCAAATTTTGAACCATGTAAATGATTTAAACATGTTCAAAAATTAAATAAAAAAGAAAAAAATCACTGTGCTTGTGCTCAAAGAGGAACAGGTGAACCTGTCAAATTGGCTACATCATCACATAAATAATTATTTCCAAAACTTTTAAGCATAGTATGCTGACTGCATATTCTTAGAGAAGTTTATTGAAAGAACAAAAATATAGATTTGTTGTGGTAACAGTATTTCTATTTTAATTTTAAACCCATTTGATGTATATTGTAGTAGAAAACAAATAAGTAAATATACTGCTATTAAGAACAAAGACATCAGCCAAGCATGGTGGCTCACACCTATAATCCCAGCACTTTGGAAGGCCAAGGCAGGTGGATCACTTGATGTCAGGAGTTCGAGACCAGCCTGGCCAACATGATGCAACCCTGACTCTACTAAAAGAAAATACAAAAATTAACCAGGCCTAGTGGCACGCACCTGTAGTCCCAGCTACTCAGGAGGCTGAGGCAGGAGAATCACTTGAAAACAGGAGGTAGAGGCTGCAATGAGCTGACACTGCACCACTGTACTCCAGCCTGGATGACAGAGCGAGACTCAAAAAAAAAAAAAAAAAAAAAAAAAAAGATATATAGTATAAGAACAACAGAGACAAGTAAACAAAGACAATAGCCAATAATGAAAACTTGATTTGGAAATATCAACATGACCTCATGATTTTTAAAAAACATATATTTTCTAGATCTACACACTAAAATATCCTGGAAGCAGATGATACAGTAAAATCAAGGAGTATACTTAACACCCAAATATTTGTTTCTAAATATTATTCTATCTAAAAAGAGCTAGGGTTCCTTGGAATGACTAATACCAGGTCTGGAATAGGTAAAACACAGGGGCCAGAAAGCAAAGACATTCTCAAAGGCCAGTGGGGCATGTCAGTCACACATAGAGCTAGTTTGAAGGGGCTCACATTGGCCACTTTGGGACAGTATGGGTGACATAATACACAACAACAGTAACTGAACTAATACATAGAATAAAATCCATGTTTGGATAATGGTGTCAGAGAGAGAAGAAGGAAAAGAGAGAGAGAAGAGGGAAGTGAGAGAGACACAGTCTCTTTTTTTTAAGAGGAGTCCCAGCTAATAACTGTAAAAGGGGTGATAGAATTAGAAAATCACCGTTTTCAACTCTTAGTGTAATAACACTCGTGTTAGCATCAATGAATGCTAAAATCCATTAGATGAAAGATTATTGGAAAACAGGATATTGGCCTGGCACCAAATACCATCCCACACATTGTGTCTTAATTGCAATAGAAAACATGTACCTTTATAATGGAGATATCTAACATTCACAACCTTAACCAAGTAACAAAACTAAAGTTGGCATCACTAGCATTGTATTAATAACAACATGGTTTTTATACCTCCTGATGGGATGTAATATGAAGAACACAGAATTACCTTTGACATATTCCTGACAAAAACGTTTAATCAAGAGGAAATAGACAACCCCAGAAGTAGACCGTTCTGCAGGACAACCGCCTAGAACTGAAAAGTCAGTGTCCCTGGGAAACAATATGTAGAACAAGAGACTAAAGAGAGCCAATAATCAATGTGGTGCTGAATCTTGATTGGATCCTAGTTTAAAAATACTTTGAGGGAAATTTTTGATATACTTGATTACAAACTGGATCATACAGAATACTGTATTATGAAATTACTACGAATTTTCCTAGGCATGACAATATTATTGTGGTAACTTAGGAGAACATCTCATGCTTAGGAGATGCATGCTGAAGTAATTAAGGGTGAAATGTCACATTATCTGAAACTTAGGTTCAAATGCCTGAGCAAAAAATAAATGTAGATCTATAGCTAAAGCAAGTAGCAAAAGATTAACAATGATTGAATCTAGGTGGAAAGTATCTGTTACATTGTGTTACTCTCTCAAATTTTGTGTATGATTTAACACTTTTTGTCACAAGAAGTATCAGATACACAAAAAAGAAATCGAAATAGCAATTACCAGTATTCTCCACAACCCCACCGGTTTTAGTTACGCGAGGTCAACCATGGTTCGAAAATATTAAATGAAAAATTCCAGAAATAAACACTTAGGAAGTCTTAAATTGCACACGGTTTGGAGTAGCATGATGAGATCTTGCACCATCCCACTCTGTCCCACCCAGGACTTGAATCATCCCTTTGTCGCGAGTATCCACACTGTCTACACTACACGCTCACTAGTCAGTTATTAGTTGTCTCTAGTTGTCTCAGTTATCCATTCTTCTGTCATGGTATCCAGTGCTCATGTTCAAAGAATCCTCACTTTACTAAATAATGGCCGCAAAGCACAAGCATAGTGACAATGGCAATTCTGATACGCCAAAGAGAAGCTGTAAGCTGCTTCCCTTAAGCGAAAAGGTGAAAGTTCTCAAGTTAGTAAGGAAATAAAAACATTGCATATTGAGGTTGCTAAAATCTACCATAAGAACAAGCTTTCTATCAGTGAAATTGTGAAGAAAAAAGAAATTCATGCCAGTTTTGCTGTTGCACCTCAAACTGCAAAAGTCCACAGTGCATGATAAGTGCTTTGTGAAGATGGAAAAGGCATTAAATCTGTGGGTGGAAGACCTAAACATGTTTCTATTAACAGCGATTGGGTTTAAGACTATCCATGGTTTCAGGCATCTGCTAGGGGTCTTGGAACATATCCCCTGTGAATAAGGGAGGACTACTGTACTGATTTTTTTGGAAAATAATATGAGAGGAAGCCAAAGCTGTGCTCAGAAGCAAATTACTCTACTTTTATAATTGTCCTTATTAGAAAAGATAAATGAAAATACATTTCCTTTCTTAACGTATACTTTAACCAAAGTGTATTTGAAATAGACCTTTAGAAGAATTTATACAAAATCTTCTCAATGATTATGAAGAAATTTAAACCTTCACTCTGCTTCTATGATCCACTGGTGCATGATCTTCTCATGGTAGGATGCACAAAACAGCACTAGGCTTCCATATGCCTCCTGAAGGTTTCATGTTCTCTCTCTACTTAAGCTCATATAAATGCTTTAGGATTTCTCTTTGTAAGGTGAGTACACTGGAGAATATTGGCAAAATTCTCCATGAAAAGGATAAAAATGAGGCTGAAACCATAATTAATAAATTGATCTAGAAATCATTCAGAAATGATGGGAAGAGAAATTAAGAGTACAAAACAGAGAAACAGCTGTTGTATGTACTCTTGTTGCTGTTTAATGTAAAGATTATGGATATTTAGAATAAAATTAACTTGAGAAACAAACCATACAGGACCTTCATCTGGATCATTTCTGTCTAATAACTGTTTGCTTCATACCATGTTTGGGAGAAATAAGTGATTCAAATGCGAAATAGAAATACAGTCATGTGCCACAACAATGTTTTGTTCAAAGATGGACCACATATATGGTGGTGCTCTCATAAGATTACAATGCTGATTTTGACTGTACTTTTTCTATATTTAGATATGTTTACAGACATAAATACTTACCATTGTGTTACTACTGTCTACCATATTCAGTACAGTAACATGCTGTACCAGTTTGTAGCCTAGGAGTAACAGGCTATACCATTTAGTCTAGGTGTGTAGCAGGGCTATATCATCTAGGTTGGTGTAATGTTGACCTAAAGAAAGAAATGGAGGCAAAATTAATATAGAGAGTTTATTTGGCCTAAGGTCGAGGACCACAGCCTGAGACACACTTCCAAGTTGCCTTGGGGAGTGCTCCCTTCAGCCTTTGCTACAAGCAGCGTTTTTTGTTTGTTTGTTTTTGTTTTTTGAGACAAAGTCTCGCTCTGTCACCCAGGCTGGAGTGCAATGGCACAATCTCAGCTCACTGCAACCTGTGTCTCCCGGGTTCAAGCAATTCTCCTGCCTCAGCCTCCTGAGTAGCTGTTGGGATTACAAGCGAATCCACCACACCTGGCTAATTTTCGTATTTTTAGTAGAGACAGGGTTTTGTCATGTTGGCAAGCAGGTATTTTAAAGGCAAAAGGGATAAGAAATTAGCTGACAGAAAGTTGTTTTACAGGAATTCTCCCTGGTTTACAGAAGTTACATGGGTTAGTGATTGGCTATGCATTGTTGAACCACAGGGTATAAGTTACGGTGTTCAGCATATTGCATTTTACGGCTCCTTGGAGAAAGTTAGTCCAGAGCGCACGTAAGAGGTGGCTTCAGGAGGTTATAATTTCACTGAAGCGGGAGTAAGACGTGACTGCTGTTGCATTTCAGTGCCTCTCTGGGCCTGATCACTAAAGGGGTTTCACATTCCTAGATTAAAAGTTTTTTATTTCTCAGAAAGTACACTCAATGATGTTAGCACGACAACAAAAGCAGCTAATGACACATTTCTCAGAACGTAATCCCATCAAACAACACGTGACTGTAAATGAATAGAACATACAACATAAGAAGTTTTTCTAATGAGAAAAATTACGATAAAAATAACAGCAACAATTAATGGAGTCATTTGTCTAATCACCTAACAAATGAAGATACAGTGGTGAATAGGCATGTTTTCTGAACTAAAAGAGATTGTAATCTAACCAATCAAATTTAGAAGGCAGAGTTAGCATTAGATTGTGAATACTTAGGAATCAGATAAGGGCTTAACTAACTTCTACATGTCATTGAGTCACAGGAATGTTCAAGGTGAACTAATATTTTCTTTAAAAAATAATAATGAGGCCAGGTATGGTGGCCCACACCTGTAATCCCAGCACTTTGGGAGGCCAAGGTGATCAGATCACCTGAGGTCAGGAGTTTGAGACCAGCCTGGCCAATATGGTGAAACCCTGTCTCTACCAAAAATATAAAAAATTAGCCAGGTGGGGTGGTGGGCACCTCTAATCCCAGCTACTCAGGAGGCTGAGGCAGGAGAATTGCTTGAACCCAAGAGGTAGAGGTTGTAGTGAGCTGAGATCATGCCACTGAACTCCAGCCTGGGCGACAGAGTGAGACTCCGTCTCAAATAATAATAATAATAATAGTAATGTATACGAGCAAAGGATTGTCTACAAGGCTGTTTATTGCAGCAGTATTTATAATAATTTACATATATATGTATGTGTTTCTCATATATATATATGAAATAACTTAAATGTTGGAATCATCCATATAGTGGAATAGCATGCATCCACGTGAAAAGTGTACTTAGCTTTGCTGCATAAAAAAGGCCGAGGTTGCAGTGAGCCGAGATCACGCCATTGCACTAACATCAAAAATTAAAATTTAAAAAAATCAGTTCACAAAATAGTACGTACTTATATATAACACTTTGCAATGTGCAAACTACATCCTGCTATGTGATACTTCCAACAACTCTGTGAGGTACTCTACTATCATCATTCTGTGGATGATAAAACTGGAGTCAGGAATCAAGTGATTCATCTGAATTCATGTAGCCAGTAAATGTGAGATCCAGGGCTTGTACTTAGAGCGTCTAATCTTAAATCACCTGACCTTTTCACTTTATCACATTGCCTAAGGGGGAAAGCAAGAGCACATAACACTGTACTTACAGGGAACGATGTTTACATAAGTAGGTAGATAAAATGTCTTTTGAATTACAACTGTAGTAGTGTACATCCCCAAATTATTCATTTATCCTCATGTTCAAATTTCAACATAATTGTAACGTACACATTTTACTGCATATTTACTAGGCACAGTCCAAATCTCTCTAATATGTTACAGAAGAAGCACTCAGTAGGGTATGTCTGGTGACTCATATAATGATTCATCACTCACTCAAAAGGCCATTTTTAGAGTAAGGATATTATTTCTTGTGAAATGATATCTTTAATTGTATCTATCAATGACTAATCTAAAAGCCCTAACTTGAAACTGTTTCTACATTAAGTTAGAATTGCACTTTCTCCTTCTGTCAATTCAATTTTATTTTCAACAAAAAGTCAAGCAGGAACGCTTGCTGCTAAATGTCCCATTAGCATTCTCTGACCTTCTCCACAGTTGTGCTGCAGCTGTGAACCTGCTGTGGCCATTGAGACGCACAAAAGAAATGGAAAAAGCCACTTAATGTTCTGGAGTGGTCCAAAATGCCAAGGAGCAGTCAGAGCATAGAGGGTGGGGGAAAAAAAAAAAAAGAAAAGACATTGCTGGACTATTAGAAATAAGAAAAGCAAGGTACTAAAGATCTGGAGCCACAAAAACATCTTTATCTAAAAAACAAGGACATTTCTGAGTAATTCTGTGACTTAAATATATATATACAAATCACCCCTCCCTAAAATAGACTACAATTTTTTTTTAAAAGGCACAATTATTCAACAAAAATAATCCATGTAAATTCCAGGGGAATGTTTCAACCTTAACAACTATTAAACCCACATATCACTGTTACTGAAATAATTGTGCAGTATGATGGCATAAAATGGAATAAATTTGGAAGGAAACATTATATCCCTTAATTTGAAGAGACAGAGATTTAGAGATGGGAGCTAAGGGAAAAAATGAGAAACATCCACTTGCAGCCATTCTCCTCCTCCTGTTATTTTCCCCCTGTCTAGAAACCATACCCTGGGACCTGAGTGTGAATATGATTTGACTGTGTTCCCACCCAAATCTCATCTTGAATTGCAGCTCCCACGATTCCCATGTGTCATGGGAGGGACATGGTGGGAGGTAATTGAATCATGGGGGCAGGTCTTTCCTGTGCTGTTCTTGTAATAGTGAATAAGTCTCACAAGATCTGATGGTTTTATAAAGGGGAGTTTCCCTGAACAAACTCTCTTATCTGCTGCCATGTGAGACGTGCCTTTTACATTCCACCATGATTGTGAGGCCTCCTCAGCCACGTGGAACTGTGAGTCCATTAAACCTCTTTTTCTTATAAATTACACAGTCTCAGGCATGTCTTTATCAGCAGTGTGAAAACAGACTAATAAAGTAGCCATATCCTATCATTGTTTTTTCCTCTTACAAACAGGTGTTGGGAACTAAGAAGGTGGTGAACAAGAGAGTTTAACTGACCCACTTCCTTCCCCAACCCATTCCTTTCTTGCTTGCCTCTGCCATGAAGTCTGTAAAAGACTCAATTTCCCTGCCTCCTGTCAGCTATCATGGCCATGAGGCACACTCCCAGACAAAGAAATGTAAGCAGAATCTCTTGGTGCTCCCTCTTTTCCTTAGCCTTCCTCTCACTATTACATACACAGCCTGGAAGTACAGCAGACATCACTGAAAATGGTAAGGCAGGAAGGCAGAAGGGCCCTGGATTTTATGGTATCATCGAGTCACTCCACTGGTCCTGGATTGACCACCCCTGTACTTACTAAAGCAACAGTAGAACCATTTTTAATTACTTGAAATTGAACACAATTCTAATACAATAAAATATCTCCTAGGATTCAAACCATTGTTCACTTGAACACCAACATTAGAGGAGCAATGACAAAAAAGAGGCAGGAAGAGCTGCAATAAGTTAGATATTTATTGCATATCTAACTCTTGCAATAAAGAGTTAGATATGCTCAGATATGAGATAAGGCAGTAACAATGGGGATGAAATAAAGGAGTCAGACTTAAGATATTTAGAAAAACTGGGCCTAACTTTCATCTATTCCTCCCAAACCCCATGGAAATGAAAAAAAGGAACATGGGAGAAAACCTGAATCCCTGCTAAAAATTGAGAAAGGATTCTTTTGTATGGGTTCTGAATGATTATGATGAAACCAGATGGAAAGATAATGCCTAGAGACAACATTGATGAGCCTCTAATGAAAAAAAAGTAAGTGGACAACATCCTGGCATACCCCTACTAACCTTCACAAATGTGAAGGAGCAAGGGTTGGGATGGGGTAGCAGTGAATAAAAGAGAAGCACTCCTTAGAATTATACCAGTAGCTGTGGGTAGCGCTACAGACTGAATGTTTATGTGTCTCCAGAATTCAAATGTTGAACCTAATTCACAACATGATGGGATTTGGAGGCGGGGCCTTTGGGTAGCAACTAGGTTCTGAGGGTGGAGCCCTCATGAATGGGAGCAGTGCCCTTGTAAAAGAGGCCCCAGAGAGATCCCATGCCCCTTCCATTATGTAATAACACAGCAAGAAGGTGCTGTCTATGAACCAGGAAGTAGGTCCTCATCAGACACCGAATCCACAGCACCTTGATCTTGTACTTCACAGCCTCCAAAACTGTGAAAAATGAATTTCTGTTTTTTAGAAGCCACTCAATCTATGGTACTTTGTTATAGCCTCCCAAACTGACTAAGATAGCAACAATCAAAAGCAACTATCTAAGGAGATTTCAAGCACTGTGCTGTTGTTCTGCCAAGAAGGAAGCAGGCAGTGTAGTAAGACTTCTCTGAAATGACAGCACTTCTCCCCAGTGAGGTAAGGCTTTCAAGGCAGTGGGCAGCAGAACAAGACTGGATGACAGAAAGAGCCATGCCGCATGGATTGCTGGGCACAAATAATTAGCACCAAGTACAACAGCTTCAGGGAAAGAGGAAGATAAATAAACACCAAGTTCTTACCCATGTAACAGCCTAGGATCATGGTCCCTCTTCACTCACTTCAATGTGCTGGAAATATACATATGCACCAGTTAGTCCTCCAGCTTAAAACCTGAAAAGAAAAATCTAATAGTAATTAGGTGTATAGGGAGTAGATCCAAGAATAATTCAGCCCCCTTGTTTGTGGATAAACAGGTAAACACTAAGGACAAATAGATCTATCTTTATTCAAGAAGATATAAGTAGAAGGAAAAAAAATAGCCTATGAAAATATTCTATGGAGGAAGCATACGCATTTGCAAAAGATTTGTTACAGGAAGAAAAACTTCCGGTGAATTTCTTTTGCTTTCCACAAATTTGAAAAAATATAGACTCATTAAAATTATAGACTCAAAGACAGAGGCTACAAAATAGGCAGAAATTTAAAAATAAATCTGAATTTGATACAGAAGTAATGTTGGGAAATAAGTAGTGTAAGAGAAGGCAAAATTTCATTGGAAGTAGTCAAGACCAAGTATATAATGTAGAAAATCAAATCAGTAATATGGAGGACAAACTTTGGAAGGTTTCTCGACTACAGAGAAAAAAGATCAAGAAGATGAAATGTCAAGAAAGGTGATGATACGGTTTGGCTTTGTGTCCCCAACTCAAATCTCATCTTGAATTATAATCCCATAATGCCCACTTGTCGTGGGAGGGATCCAGTGGGAGATAGCTGAATCATGGAGGTGGTTCCCCCCATGCTATTCTCATGATAGTAAGTTCTCACAAGATCTTCACTCGGTTCTCATTCTTCTTTCTCCTGCTGCCATGTGAAGGATGTGTTGCTTCCCCTTCTGCCATGATTGTAAGTTTCCTGAGGCCTCCTAAACCATGCAGAATTGTAAGTCAATTAAACCTCTTTTCTTCATAAATTACCCAGTCTTGGGTATTTCTTCATAGCAGGATGGGAACAAACTAAACAGGTGACAAATATAGATTACTGGTTTTAAGAAGTTCAACATTTGGGGAAAAGAACAAATAGAACAAAAGCAGTATTCAGAGAAATAATAGAAAAAAAACTTTAATGATTCTGATTTTACCAATTCAGGCAAATCTGCTGAGAAGATATCTCAACCGTACTCTGCAGATGTTTTAAGATTTCATGAGGAGAAGAATTCTGCAACTACTCAAAGGGGAAAAAGTGGATTTATTACTACTTGCTATGGTTTAAATGTTTGTGTCCCCCTAAAATTCATATATTGCAATTCTAACTCCCAGAGTCATGGTATTAGGAGACTGGGCCTTTGGGAGGTGATTAGGTCATGAGGGCAGAATCTTCATGGTGGGGATTAGTGCCTTTGTAAAGAGACCCGAGAAAACTAGCTCATCCCTTCCATCACATGTAGACACGGCAAGAAAGCACCATCTATGAATCAGAAGATGAGCCCTCACCAGACATCTCCTAATCCGCCGGCAGCTTGATCTCAGGCTTCCCAGCCATTAGAACTGTGAGAAATAAATTTCTGTTGTTTATAAGTCACCTGGTCTGTGGTATTTTATTATAGCAGCCCAAATAGACTAAGACACTACTGGTCGAAATCCTTCAGCGTGCCAGGCCTGGTAGCACATACCTGTAGTCCCAGCTACTCAGGAGGCTGGAGTGGGAGCAACGGCTTGAGCCCAGAAGTTCAAGACCAGCCTGGGCAACACAGCAAGACCCCAACTCTAAAAGAATTTTTTTTTTTTTTGTACACCTTCTCACTCTGTCACCCAGGCTGGAATGCAGTGGCGTGATCACAGCTCACTGCAGTCTTGACCTCCCTGGGCTAAGGTGATCCTCATACCTCAACTTCTTGAGTAACTGGGACTACAGGCACACGCCACCACACTCAACTAATTTTTGTATTTTTTTGTAGAGACGGGTTTTGCTATGTTGCCCCGACTGGTCTCGAACTCCTGAACTCAAGTGATCTGCCTACCTCAGCCTCCCAAAGTGTGGGGATTATAGGCGCGAGCCACTGAACCCAGTCTAAAATGATTTTTTTATTTTTAATTTAAAAAAAAAAACCCTTCCGCTGCAAGTGAAAGAAACCCAACTCAAATTAGCTTAAGAAATGTTTTGATTCATGTAATCTGGGAAGTCTAGGATGAATTTTGCTTCAGAGTCAGCTGACTCTAGGCTTCAAATGATACCTTCAGGGCTGTCTTTCTCTTTCCACTTCTCAGTTCTGTGTGCCGCTGCTTACCTTCATATTCATGTTCATATTCTCCCTCTCTCCCTTGATTTCACTCTTGCTCTCTCCCCATCCTCTCTCTCTCAACATAGCTATCAGTAATCCCAGACTCACATTCCCTCAATTATCAAACCCAACAGAAATAACTATTTCTCCCAACTCCTTGTATCAGCTGCAGGGAAGATTCTGGTTGGCCCCGGCTGAGTCAGGTTCCATCCAAGAAGCAGTCAGCATGTCTAGTGATTGCAGTGCTTTGATTGATCAACCTGCATTATGTACACACCCTGTGGGAGTGCAGGGTGGGGTGGGGGCCCGCATGGCATCATTATTGACAGGCTTAACGGGATCATGTAGATTTTCCCTAAGGAACCAGAAGAACTGGGTAGGGGAAAAAAAAAAAAAAAAAAACTATCACAGTCCACTAAAGTACAAAGAAAGCTCAGTCTGGCCCCAGATACTAGTCCACAATAACAAGTGCTGTACAGCAATGCTTTTCTGAGTTTTCTGGGGGAAAGGCAGTAAAAAGAAATCTGTGTACAGGCAACACAATACATGTGAAAGTAACAGAAAAGCATTCTCAGGTATGCAAAGGCCCCAAAATGACCTTTCCTGGAAAAAGTTACTCAAAGAAGAACTCCAAATAAATAAGAGATAGTAAAAATAGACAGCTAATGAACAATAATTGTGGGTACAAACCCAGCAAAATATAACAAAAACCTCACTTGTTTCTTACTCTTAAACATTTTCAGTTTAGAGAAAGTAGATCCAGAATGAGGCCAAAGAACAAGCATAGAACAAGGAAGACAGAGATCGGGATGAATAGTTCATGGTAAACAGTATGCTATTAGGATATAAGACTTAAGGACGTGATGGCTCATGCTTGTAGTCCCAGCTATCTGGAGGCTGCAGCAGGAAGATCACAAGAGCCCAGGTGTTCTTGGGCAACATAGCAAGAATGAATCTCTAAAAATGAAATAAAATAAATCAGATTTAAGAGATTGCTACTTTAGTGTATGATAATGAAGCTAAGGTATAACCCTGAAAGTGGGTGGTTGAGAGTCATTCAAGCTTAAAGTGTCAAAGAACTGTGAGGATAGAGTCTTGGGAGATTGTTCCATGAATATGATATTTGCTCAGATGACACAAGGAGTCTGGATGGAGAGAAGACTGAGCCAAGTACCAGAGTAGTTCATGAATATGGTCATAGGGCTCACAGTCATGGATGACATGCATGAACTGAACTTAGAAAACGGTTTACCTAGATAGAATGAATTTCACAAGAAGGTCATTTTCCCATGCAACTGGAAGAGCAATGGGTTGTAAATGCAATGTAATCAGGGAGGATGTTGATCTGAGTAGTAGCTGAGACTGGGGTGAAGGAGCAGCCTCTTGAGAAGGCTACAGGGGAAGGGGTCGCTCCTCAAATGAGAGCATCATTTAAATTAAGGCAGGAAGTGGAAGGATCGTTCAGAAAAGACATAAAAGATAACAGAGTTCGTTTAGCATGGAGTGAATGTGCCAAAGAGCACAGAGGAGTCCTTTGGAAAGGGGAGAGTCATGTGGATTTGCATAAAGGAAGAGCACTATAGCATGATACAAGAATGCAAGCAAGTATGGGAAAGATTAGGTGACAAGAAGGGCTTGCATTTGAGGGTAGCCAGGGTTGGAAAGGATGAAAAACTGGTAGGATTAGAACTCTGCTATCAGTATGTTGCAGGGCAGGCTGACAATAAACAGCTTGCCGAGGTCAGCATGTTTGTCTCCCATTCCTTCCCCCAACTGTTACCTGCAGTAAAAGATTACTAGCCTAGGACAGAGCATGCCCATTAGAGCCAGCAGTAGCAATACAGAGCTCTCTTGTTTTCATGTCCTAATCCAGAGGTCATTATTCGGTCTTAGAATAAGGAACCAGTCCCGTTCTCAATCTTGATGTTTTCCCTCACTCCTGCCAATCATATTTTTCATTTTCCAAAAGGAAGCCTTTGAGAGGTTGTGTTGATCCCTTGTATTCTCCCATAGTGACCAGGCAAACAACCACCAGGATCTGGCTCCAGCTTCACCACACAGCCCCAGTTCTCAAAACACTGAGAGTTTCCTGTGCCAGGTGTTTCATGTTCCTGTACAAAGTAATTTTCATTCATAGAGTTCATTCAGAGTTGATATGTCTCACACAGTCTACCTTATTTTGCTAAAAGGATTCTCATACTGCATTTTATTTTTTAAAACACTAAAACTTTACAGATAAAATGTTTCATTGAAAAAGCATAACTTCAAAGTAGACAATTTTCTGTACTGTTATGTACTATTTAGAAAATCCAAAGGATTGTAAACACCATACACATATCATTAAACTTGGAAAATCAAGAATGTCAAAAAGATTGTTCAGCACAACACTCAACTGTTGGCAAAGATGTGGAGAAATTACAACCACCATACATTGCTGGTAGGAATGTAAAGAGATGCAGTCATTTTAGAAACAGTTTGGTAGTTTCTTAACATGGAATTACCATATGACCCAGCAATTCCACTCCTAGGCATATACTCAAGAGAAACTTATACACAAACGTTCATAGCAACATTATTCATAATAGGCAAAAACAGAAACAATCCTAATGTCCGTCAACTGATGCTAGATAAATAAAATGTGGGAATTCCGGAGCAAGATGGCTGAATAGGAACAGCTCCAGCCTCCAGCTCCCAGCACGAGCAACAGAGAAGACAGGTGATTCCTGCATTTACAACTGAGGTACCGGGTTCGTCTCACTGGGGAGTGCCGGACAATCAGTGCTGGTCAGCTGGTGCAGCCCAACCAGCGAGAGCTGAAGGAGGGCAAGGCATCGCCTCACCTGGGAAGTGCAAGGGGGAAGGGAATCCCTTTTCCTAGCCAAGGGAAACTGAGACACACAACACCTAGAAAATCTGGTAACTCCCACCCCAATACTGCGCTTTACGAAGGGTCTTAGCAAATGGCACACCAGGAGATTATATCCCACACCTGGCCAGGAGGATCCCACAACCATGAAGCCTCCCTCATTGCTAGCACAGCAGTCTGCAATCTAACTGTAAGGCAGCAGCGAGGCTGGGGGAGGGGCCCCTACCAATGCTGAGACTTAAGTAGGTAAACAAAGCCGCTGGGAAGCTCGAACTGGTTGGAGCCCACAGCAGCTCAAGGACGCCTGCCTGTCTCTGTAGACTCCACCTCTGGGGACAGGGCATAGCTAAACAAAAAGCAGCAGAAACCTCTGCAGATGTTAATGAACCTGTCTGACAGCTTTGAAGAGAGCAGTGGATCTCCCAGCACAGAGGCTGACATCTGAGAACAGACAGACTGCCTGCTCAAGTGGGTCCCTGACCCCTGAGTAGCCTAACTCGGGGACATCCCCCACTAGGTGCAGACCGACACCTCATACCTCACATGGCGGGGTACACCCCTGAGACAAAGCTTCCAGAGCAAGAATCAACAGCAGCACTCGCTGTTCAGCAATATTCTATCTTCTGCAGCCTCCATTGCTGATACCCAGGCAAACAGGGTCTGGAGTGGACCTCAGGCAATCTCCAACAGACCTACAGCTGAGGGTCCTGACTGTTTGAAGGAATGTAACAAATAGAAAGGACACCCACACCAAAACCCCGTCAATACGTCACTAGCATCAAAGACCAAAGGCAGATAAAACCACAAAGATGGGGAAAAAGCAGGGCAGAAAAGCTGGAAATTCAAACAATCAGAGCGCATCTGCCCCTCCAAAGGAACGCAGCTCATCACCAGCAACAGATCAAAGCGGGATGGAGAATGACTTTGACGAGTTGAGAGAAGAAGGCTTCAGTCAATCAAACTTCTCAGAGCTAAAGGAGGAACTACGTACCCAATGCAAAGAAACTAAAAATCTTAAAAAAAGAATGGAAGAATGGATAACTAGAATAATCAATGCAGAGAAGGCCATAAATGAACTGACAGAGATAAAAATCATGAAACAAGAAATATGTGACAAATGCACAAGCTTCAGTAACCGACTCAATCAACTGGAAGAAAGAGTATCAATGATTGAAGATCAGATGAATGAAATGAAGTTAGAAGAGAAGTCTAGAGAAAAAAAAGGAAAAAGAAATGAACAAAGCCTCCAAGAAATATGGGATTATGTGAAAAGACCAAATCTACGTCTGATTGGGGTGCCTGAAAGTGAGGGGGAAAATGGAACCAAGTTGAAAAACACTCTTCAGGATATCATCCAGGAGAACTTCCCTGACCTAGTAAGGCAGGCCACATTCAAATTCAGGAAATACAGAGAACGCCACAAAGATACTCCTTGAGAAGAGCAACTCCAAGACACATAATTGTCAGATTCACCAAAGCTGAAATGAAGGAAAAAATGTTAAGGGCAGCCAGAGACAAAGGTCGGGTTACCCACAAAGGGGAAGCCCATCAGACTGACAGCAGATCTCTCGGCAGAAACTCTACAAGCCAGAAGAGAGTGGGGGCCGATATTCAACATTCTTAAAGAAAAGAATTTTAAACCCAGAATTTCATATCCAGCCAAACTAAGCTTCATAAGTGAAGGAGAAATAAAATCCTTTACAGACAAGCAAATGCTTAGAGATTTTGTCACCACCAGGCCTGCCCTACAAGAGATCATGAAGGAAGCACTAAACATGGAAAGGAACAACCGGTACCAGCCATTGCAAAAACATGCCAAAATGTAAAGATCATCGATGCTAGGAAGAAACTGCATCAACTAACAAGCAAAATAACCAGCTAATATCATAATGACAGGATCAAGTTCACACATAACAATATTAACCTTAAATGTAAATGGACTAAATGATCCAATTAAAAGACACAGACTGGCAAATTGGATAAAGAGTCAAGACCCATCAGTTTGCTGTATTCAGGAGACGCATCTCACATGCAGAGACACACATAGGCTCAAAATAAAGGGATGGAGGAAGATCTACCAAGCAAATGGAAAACAAAAAAAAGCAGGGGTTGCAATCCTAGTCTCTAATAAAACAGACTTTAAACCATCAAAGATCAAAAGAGACAAAGAAGGCCATTACATAATGGTAAAGGGATAAATTTAGCAGGAAGAGCTAACTATCCTAAATATATATGCACCCAATACAGGAGCACCCAGATTCATAAAGCAAGTCCTTAGAGACTTACAAAGAGACTTAGACTCCCATAAAATAATAATGGGAGACTTTAACACCCCACTGTCAATATTAGACAGATCAACGAGACAGAAAGTTAACAAGGATATCCAGGAATTGAACTCAACTCTGCACCAAGTGGACCTAATAGACATCTACAGAACTCTCTACCCCAAATCAACAGAATATATATTCTTCTCAGCACCACATCACACTTATTCCAAAACTGACCACATAATTGGAAGTAAAGCACTCCTCAGAAATGTAAAAGAACAGAAATTATAACAAACTATCTCTCAGACCACAGTGCAATCAAACTAGAACTCAGGACTAAGAAAATCAATCAAAACTGCTCAACTACATGAAAACTGAACAACCTGCTCCTGAATGACTGCTGGGTACATAACAAAATGAAGGCAGAAATAAAGATGTTCTTTGAAACCAATGAGAACAAAGATACAACATACCAGAATCTCTGGGACACATTTAAAGCAGTGTGTAGAGGGAAATTTATAATACTAAATACCCACAAGAGAAAGCTGGAAAGATCTAAAATTGACACCCTAACATCACAATTAAAAGAACTAGAGAAGCAAGAGCAAACACATTCAAAAGCTAGTAGAAGGCAAGAAATAACTAAGATCAGAGCAGAACTGAAGGAGATAGAGACACAAAAATCCCTACAAAAAATCAATGAATCCAGGAGCTGGTTTTTTGAGAAGATCAACAAAATTGATAGACTGCTGGCAAGACTAATAAAGAAGAAAAGAGAGAAGAATCAAATAGACGCAATAAAAAATGATAAAGGGGATATCACTACCGACCCCACAGAAATACAAACTACCCTCTGAGAATACTATAAACACCTCTACACAAATAAACTAGAAAACCTAGAAGAAATGGATAATTTCCTGGACACTTACACTCTCCAATGACTAAACCAGGAAGAAGTTGAATCCCTGAATAGACCAATAGCAGGCTCTGAAATTGAGGAAATAATTAATAGCCTACCAACCAAAAAAAGTACAGGACCAGACGGATTCACAGCCAAACTCTACGGAGGTACAAGGAGGAGTTGGTACCATTCCTTCTGAAACTATTCCAATCAATAGAAAAAGAGGGAATCCTCCCTAACTCATTTTATGAGGCCAACATCATCCTGATACCAAAGCCTGGCAGAGACACAACAAAAAAAGAGAATTTTAGACCAATATCCCTAATGAACATCAATGCAAAAATCCTCAATAAAATACTAGCAAACTGAATCCAGCAGCACATCAAAAAGCTTATCCACCATGATCAAGTGAGCTTCATCCCTGGAATGCAAGGGTGGTTCAACATACGCAAATGAATAAACGTAATCCAGCATATAAACAGAACCAAAGACAAAAACCACATGATTATCTCAATAGATGTAGAAAAGGCCTTTGACAAAATTCAACAGCCCTTCATGCTAAAAACGCTCAATAAATTCGGTTTTGATGGAATGTATCTCAAAATAATAAGAGTTATTTATGACAAACCCACAGCCAATATCATACTGAATGGGCAAAAACTGGAAGCATTCCCTTTGAAAACTGGCACAAGACAGGGATGCCCTCTCTCACGACTCCTATTCAACATTGTGGTGGATGTTCTGGCTAGGGCAATCAGGCAAGAGAAAGAAATCAAGGGTATTCAGTTAGGAAAAGAAGAAGTCAAATTGTCCCTCTTTGCAGATGACATGATTGTATATTTAGAAAACCCCACCATCTCAGCCCAAAATCTCCTTAAGCCGATAAGCAACTTCACAAAGTCTCAGGTTACAAAATCAATGTGCAAAAATCACAAGCATTCTTATACACCAGTAACAGACAAACAGAGAGCCAAATCATGAGTGAACTTCCATTCACAATTGCTTCAAAGAGAATAAAATACCTAGGAATCCAACTTACAAGGGATGTAAAGGATCTCTTCAAGGAGAACTACAAACCACTGCTCAGTGAAATAAAAGAGGACACAAACAAATGGAAGAACATACCATGCTCATGGATAGGAAGAATCAATATCGTGAAAATGGCCATACTGCCCAAGGTAATTTATAGATTCAATGCCATTCCCATCAAGCTACCAATGACTTTATTCATAGAATTGGAAAAAACTGCTTTAAAGTTCATACGGAACCAAAAAAGAGCCAAGACAATCCTAAGTCAAAAGAACAAAGCTGGAGGCATCACAGTACCTGACTTCAAACTATACTACAAGGCTACAGTAACCAAAACAGCATGGTACTGGTACCAAAACAGAGATATAGACCAATGGAACAGAACAGAGCCCTCAGAAATAATGCCACCCATCTACAGCCACCTGATCTTTGACAAACCTGACAGACACAAGAAATGGGGAAAGGATTCCCTATTTAATAAATGATCCTGGAAAAATTGACTAGCCATAAGTAGAAAGCTGAAACTGGATTCTTTCCTTACTCCTTATATGAAAATTAATTCAAGATGGATTAGAGACTAAAATGTTAGACCTAAAACCATAAAAACCCTAGAAGAAAACCTAGGTAATACCATTCAGGACATAGGCATGGGCAAGGACTTCATGTCTAAAACACCAAAAGCAACGGCATCAAAAGCCAAGATTGACAAATGGGATCTAATTAAACTAAAGAGCTTCTGCACAACAAAAGGAACTACCATCAGAGTGAACAGGCGACCTACAGAATGGGAGAAAATTTTTGCAATCTACTCATCTGACAAAGGGCTAATATCCAGAACCTACAAAGAACTCAAACAAATTTACAAGAAAAAAACAAACAACCCTATCAAAAAGTGGGCAAAGGATATGAACAGACATTTCTCAAAAGAAGACATGCATACAGCCAACAGGCACATGAAAAAATGCTCGTCATCACTGGCCATCAGAGAAATGCAGATCAAAACCACAATGAGACATCATCTCACACCAGTTAGAACAGCAATCATCAAAAAGTCAGGAAACAACAGGTGCTGGAGAGGATGTAGAGAAATAGGAACACTGTTACACTGTTGGTGGGATTGTAAACTGGTTCAACCATTGTGTAAAACAGTATGGCGATTCCTCAAAGATCTAGAACTAGAAATACCATATGTACCATATGACCCAGCCATCCCATTACTGGGTATATACCCAAAGGATTATAAATCATGCTGCTATAAAGACACATGCACATGTATGTTTATTACGGCACTATTCACAATAGCAAAGACTTGGAATCAACCCAAATGTCTATCAGTGACAGACTGGATTAAGAAAATGTGGCACGTATACACCATGGAATACTCTGCAGCCACAAAAAAGGATGAGTTTGTGTCCTTTGTAGGTACATGGATGCAGCTGGAAACCATCATTCTCAGCAAACTATCACAAGAACAGAAAACCAAACACCACATGTTCTCACTCATAGGTGGGAAATGAACAATGAGATCACTTGGACTCTGGAAGGGGAACATCACACACCAGGGCTTATTATGGGGAGGGGGCGGGGGGAGGGATGGCATTGGGAGTTACACCTGATGTAAATGACGAGTTGATGGGTGCTGACGAGTTGATGGGTGCAGCACACCAACATGGCACAAGTATACATATGTAACAAATCTGCACTTTGTACACATGTACCCTAGAACTTAAAGTATAATAAAAATAAAATAAAATAAAATGTGATCAATCCATATAGTGGAATATTATTTGGCAATAAAAAGTAATGAAGTACTGATACCTACTACAAGATGAATGAACTTTGAAAACATTATGAGGTGAAAGAAACCAGACACAAAAGACCACTTACCATGTGATTCTGTTTATATCAAATGTGCAGACATTTTAAAAGTCTATAGGCAAATTTCCAGAATAACAAATGTATCTATCGTACACCTTAAATGGGTGAATTTTATGAAATATTAATTACATCTCAAAAAATTTTTTAATATCAGAAATGAATTCTATAGGTATTGTATCATAGGTCTAGCAAATGGCAGACATCTGTTTTAGTTAGTTTGTGTTGCTATAAAAGGAACATCTGAGGCTGGGAAATTTATAAAGTACAGAAAAGAGGTTTATTTGGCTCATAGCTCCACAGGCCGTGCAAGAAGCACAGTGCTGATGTCTGCATCTGGTGAGGGCCTCAGGCTGCTTCCATTCACAGCAGAAGGGGAAGGGGAGCTGGTGTGCAGAGATCACCTGCTGAAAGAAGAGGCAAGAGCGAGAAGGAAGATGCCAAGCTCTTTCTAACAACCAGCTCCTAAGGGAACTTTCTCAGGACCTAATAGAGCAAGAACTCGTTTATTACCTTGAGGAAGGCACTAAGTCATTCAGGAGAGATCCACCCCCACGAACCAAACACCTCCCACCAGGCCCTGCCTCCAACATTAGGAATCAAATTTCAACATAAGACTTCATGGGGCCAAGCAAACCATATCCAAATCATAACAGCAACCAATAAATGTTTTCCGAATGAAAAAAAGAAGGAATTAATGGATTTATATTGACAAGAGTTACAAACTATGCCTTAGTGAACTTCAGTGAAACATTACTTTTACTATGAATTTGAGATGGACGAGAACTAAGGCAGACACAAAATTGAGTTTTGCAAAAGTAATATCAATACCTCTGGGATGTACCAAACAATTCAGACAAAATAGCCCTGGGATTTTTTATTTTATGTTCAACCATCTCAGCCACCAGTAAATAATATTCTCCTATAGAGATACCTAGCATGACAACGTGAAAAATTAGTGAAAATCACTGACTTCTGTCTTCAGAATTCTTTAAGATGACTTCATATTTATTCTTCAGATCTATGCACCTCTCATTATTCCTAGTTCATCAACCTCTATTGATCTCAAAGTTGGGCTCAAATCCATGCTTAAAGCTTCTAAATCTAGCCTCATGCCTGCTTTTTGCTTTTATGACCAATCTTGGATGTGCATCTTGGTCTCAAATAAAACACTGTCCCTCAGAGTTTAGCCTCTGGCATCATACACAACAGCTATGAAAAAGAGATATTACACCCCAAACTAGCCTCCCCTACAGGACAGTGTGATCAAGCATTATTCCAGAAAGCAACTCCCTCCCAAGGCTTTAACCTCATTATTCCAGAAAGCAACTCTCTCCCATGGCTTTAACCTCATTATTCCAGAAAGCAACTTCCTCCCAAGGCCTTAACCTCATTATTCCAGAAAGCAAGTCACTCCCAAGGTTTCAACCTATCACTGTGCATGAAGACAGCAGGTGATGTAGCACCTTCAGATTCCTACATGCAAGGATTAGACAAATAGAAAACAGAGGAAGTGTAATATTTCAGAAACCCTGTAGATCTAAACTCATCATAGAAATTATACCCCAAGAACAAAAAGAAAATTTATCAGTCCTTCTCCAATTTAACATTGATGACACATAGTCATCTATCCCATCTACCTATTCCATGAATGTCAACGTACAAGCAACTAGAATCAGAAGCCCAATTCTTGAAGAAGGCTATCCTATACTTAATGCTAACTATCAGCCAACATAATATTGGACATGAAATGCTTTCATGAACTACTACTCCTAGGGAGATATTTAATAGAGTTATTCTGGAAGTATCACTGTGTTGTAGAATCAGATGATGAATTAACTTTTGGCATCCAAAAAGGGGGTGAATTGCTACCAAAAGAAACAGCATAAAAATCTTCCCCCTTTTAACCCTAGAGTAAAATTTCTGAAACCAGTCTGCACATTAGAATCACTAGGGAGCTTTAAAAATGTATTGATGCTCAAGTTTCACTCCCAGAGATTCTGATTAGTCTTGGATGGGACCTGGGCATCTGTATGTTTTAAAACCTTCCCTGGCCGAGTGTGGTGGCTCATGCCTGTAATCCCAACATTTTAGAAGGCCAAGGTGGGTGGATCACCTGAGGTCAGAAGTTCAAGACCAGCCTGGGCAACATGGTGAAACCTCATCTCTACTAAAAATACAAAAATTAGCCAGGCGTGGTGGCACGTGCCTGCAATCCCAGCTCCTCAGGAGGCCAAGGCACAAGAATCGCTTGAACGCAGGAGACAGAGGCTGCAGTGAGCCGAGATCGCGCCATTGCACTCCAGCTTAGGTGACAGAGAAAGACTCCTCTTCAAAAAATTTAATAATAAGTAAGTAAATAAATAAAACCTCCCCCAAGTGATTCTGATGGTCAGCCAGTGTTCAGAAATGCTGCCATAGAGTATTGGAGAATAAAGACCCAGAAGAGAATTAAAAATAGGATGGTGAACTCTGGTAATGGAACATTAGACCCAACAAACCCCAATGTTAACATCAAGCATATGGTGAACATGTTACTGGACAAATTGTAGTGCATCAAAATTCTGTACTGAAAGTGAACTTAGAGCATTTGTAGATGCAAAGACTAAGAACTGTGTACAAATCCTGATAAGGCCACAATGTGAAATAAGCAAGGGACATTCTAATGCAAACATGGAGAAATGCAGGGAAAGCAACGCCAGACTGGATAAGAACCAAAACTATTTGACTTTTCAGAGTTATCATCACATATTGGGCAGGGCGTGATGGCTCACGCCTGTCATCCCAGCACTTTGAAAGGCCGAGGCAGGTGGATCACTTGAGGCTAGGAGTTCAAGACCAGGCTGGCCAACATAGTGAAACCCCGTCTCTTCTGAAAATACAAAAATTAGCCAGGCATGGTGGCACACACCTGTAATCCCAGCTACTCAGGAGACTGAGGAAGGAAAATCACTTGAACCCGGGAGGCAGAGATTGCAATGAGCTGAGATCACATCACTGCACTCCAGCCCGGGGGACAGAGAAATAGTCCATCTCAAAAAAAAAAAAAAAAAAAAAAAGAGTTATCTTCACATACTGAGGAGGAACTTGAACTGGTATCAGAATCCCATGTAATAATATTTTATTCTGCAGGAGTTGGATTTTATGAAAAAATATAATATTTTACACATATTTATGTGTGGATGTGTTTGATTAGGAACATTAGTTCTTATTTCAAAGTATGGATTCTGAACTTCTGTCGTCATCCTCCAAAGTTCCATAAAATTTATTATATGTAAGTAGTTGGACTCTGCCTGACTCTTTGAACCAAGACTTGGTGCTCAAATGGACAAAACAATTACTCTGTCTATGGCACTCTGTTAAATTACACTCACTGAAGGCATCTTGAAAGATCCCTTCAAGTCTTGCTCTAGCAAATGCAGGCTGCAGACTTTAAGCCTTGAGATCATCAAGTCCTTGGTTTCTCTGCTTTTTAAAATGCTTTCAAAGTTCTTTGGTATGATTTCAGTAATATCAAGATAAAATACTAGTTTTATCTAAAATGTCTGGGAAAGCTCATCCTAAATAAAGAGACTGCGTAAACTCTTTTTCCATAATTCCTAAAACATGGCTTGAGGTTGCTCAATGAAACAAGCCTTTTGTTTTAATATTTTCCAGCCAAGAGGTTTTAGAAAATTGAGAAGATTCTGAGTAAAGTCATTTTATTTTAAAATGCTTTGGGGTTCAGAGAGGGAACAGGACCAAGTTGGCACTCTTCGAGGTAAAAGAAACATTTTGGTTCCAAAAGAGGGGTGAGTCCAGTAAGAAAAGACAATGATTCTCTTGTACTAAAACCTGCCACAGAGGAAGCACACTTGGGAGGTCACTTCTCACACTGTCCTGCCCGGTCAACTTTCAAAAGAGAGAGGGAAAACAGAGGGGTTGCAGAAATTGTACACCACAATGCGCTGGAAGGCCTCATCCATCAGATAACAGCTCGCACGTTCCTGACTCTGTGTCATAAAGACACCAGACTTTCTGCTATTTTTGCCGTAGCTTCTCCCAATCTACTGTTTGCCCCACCTGTGTTTAGTTGTGACTTTTTAAAAATTAATTTTTAACATCCTGTAATTTTTCCTTAGTAATAAACATGTTCCTTTGTTCCTTTCAGATCTCTCTATTTTTTTCTGAGCTTAGAAAGTCATCTATACTTTAGAGTTTTAATACATATTCAGCATGTTTTCTCCTGTGGTTGATTTATACTCAGTAGATGTATTTATTATTATTACAAATATTCTTCTTATTTTTGGTAGGCATGAATCTAATTTTTCAAGTTACCAACTATTAATAAATGCCATGTTTTAAATATTTTTATTACAAAAGAAGTACTCATAAACATTGAAACCATACAGTTTATGAAGAAAATATTACTAATATCTCTCCATTGTTCTTCTGTTCCCATTATCTTGAGGCAAACACTATCACCCATAAAGAATGTATTTTTCCACATCTCTATGAGTTACAAATATATACACATGTGTGTATACACATATACAGGTTTTTCTAATAAAAATAGTGTTTTGTATGCTCAAATTTGCCCAAGAGAATGCCCCAAAATTCACTATAACAAGATCTAACTAGCTGTTTCCTCCTGTTGTCACTTGTTCAACCCTTAATCTCATTAAGATCAACAATTACTTCCCCACTGTCAAATCCAATGGCCACTTTTCAGTCTTTACCTCATTTTACCATCTCACATATAGCACCTTACAATCTAAGTCCAGCCTTCTTTTCCTAAGTCCTTTAACTCTCTTGCCACACTACCTCGTCTCATTCTCATTATTTCCCCCACTTTCTCTTTGATTCTCCTTCTTCATCACTTTATACTCTCACTGACATACCTGATCATTGCCCATGATACTCAAGATGAGGAAAAAGTATAAAATATGATGTTTCTGACCTACTTTTTAGAAGGTGAGGAACATGAAAAGCATTTCGTTGTCTTGGACCCTAAGGTAGTTATGTAAGTGATACCACTAGCTGTTTTAGAATAGTACTGTGGACTAAAATGCCACGTCCAAATGAGAAACAGTTCAAATATCACGTGTGTGAAAGGAAGCTCCAAATGGCTCAAAACATCTGTGGATAATTTATGCTTTTTTTTTTTTTTACTTTTATTTTAAGTTCAGGGGTACATGTGCAGACTTGTTACATAGGTAAACCTGTGTCATGGGGATTTGTTGTACAAATTGTTTCATCACCAAGGTATTAAGCCTAGTACCCATCAGTTATTCTTCCTGGTCCTCTTCCTCCTCCTCCCAGCCAATACCCTCCAAAAGGCCCCAGTATGTGCTGTTCCCCTCTATGTGTCCATGTATTATCATCATTTAGCTCCCGCTTATAAGTGAGAACCCATGCAAGAACTAATGACAAGTTGCCTCACAGCTACTTTGTCTTTACTGAATTCAATAATCATTTGGTGAAGGTCTGCTATGTCCTGAATTCTGACCAGAGGACTAGAGAACAAGGGGGTAAAATGTGACTTGCACCTTGAGGGATAAGAAGGGCATTGCTGGATGTATTAGTCTGTTTTCACACTGCTGATAAAGACATATCTGTGTAATTTATAATGAAAAAGAGAAAAAGGCTCACAGTTCCACGTGGCTGGAGAGGCCTCACAATCATGGCAGAAGGCTAAAGGCATGTCTTACATGGCAGCAGACAAGAGAGAATGAGAGAGAGGCGAAAGCAGAAACCCCTTATAAAATCATCAGATCTCATGAGACTTATTCACTCTCACAAGATCAGTATTGGGGAAGCTGCCCCCATGATTCAATATCTCCCACCAGGTCCCTACCACAACATGTGAGAATTATGAGAGCTATGATTAAAGATGGAATTTGGGTGGGAACACAGAGCCAGACCATATCATTCTGCCCCTGGTCCCTCCCAAATCTCACGTCCTCACATTTCAAAACCAATCATGCCTTCCCAACAGTCCCCAAAAGTCTTAAGTCATTTCAGCATTAACTCAAAAGACCACAGTCCAAAGTGTCATCAGAGACAAGGCAAGTCCCTTCTGCCTATGAGCCTGTAAAATCAAGAGCAAGTTAGTTACTTCCTAGATACAATGGAGGTACAGGCATTGGATAAATACATCCATTACAAAAGAAAGAAATTGGCCAAAATGAACTAAAGGCCCCACGCAAGTCTGAAATTCAGTAGAGAAGTCATATCTTAAAGCTCCAAAATGTGAAATTCAGCAGAACAGTCAAATCTTAAAGCTCCAAAATCACCTCCTTAGACTTCTTGTATCATATCCACAGCATGCTGATGCAAGAGGGGTTCCCATGATCTTGGGCAGCTCCGCCCCTGTGACTTTGTAGAGTACAGCCTCCTTCCTGGTTGCTTTCATGGGCTGGCATTGAGTGTCTGCAGCTTTTGCAGGTGCACGGTGCAAGCTGTCGCTGGAGCTACCATTCAAGGGTCTGGAGGATGATGGTCCTCTTCTCACAGCTCCACTAGACAGCACCCCAGTGGGGACTCTGTGTAGGGGCTTCAACCCCACATTTCCTTTCTGCACTTCTCTAGTAGAGGTTCTCCATAAGGGCTTCACCCCTGAAGCAAACCTGTGCCTGGACAGCCAGGTGTTTCCATACATCCTCTGAGACCTAGGTGGAGGTTCCCAAACCTCAATTATTGACTTCTGTGCACCTGCTGGCTCAACACTTCATGAAAGCTGCCAAGGCTTGGGCTTGAACTCTCTGAAGCCATGGCCCAACCTGTACCTTGGACCCTTTTAACCAAGGCTGGAGTGGCAGGGATGCAGGGCACCAAATCCCTAGGCTGCACACAGCAGGGGGGCCCTGGGCCCAGCCCATGAAACCATTTATTCCTCCTAGGCCTCTAGGCCTGTGATGAGAGGGGCTGCCACAAAGGTCTCTGACATGCCCTGGAGACATTTTTCCCATTGTCTTAGGGATTAACATTTGGCTCCTCATTACATATGCAAATTTCTGCAGCTGGCTTGAATTTCTCTGCAGAAAATGGGTTTTTCTTTTCCATCTCATCTTCAGGCTGTGAATTTTCCAAACTTTTATGTGCTCTGTTTCCCTTTTAAAACTGAATGCTTTTAACAGCACCCAAGTCACCTCTCGAATATTTTGCTGCTTAGAAATTTCTTCTGCCAGATACCCTAAATCATCTTCCTCAAATTCAAAGTCCCTATAGGGCAGGGGTAAAATGCTTCCAGTCTTTTTGCTGAAACATAGCAAGAGTCACCTTAACTCCAGTTCCCAACAAGTTCCTCATCTCCATCTGAGACCACCTCAGCATGGATTTCATTGTCCATATCATTATCAGCATTTTGGTCAAAGCCATTCAACAAGTCTCTAGGAAATTAACTTTCCCACATTTTCCTGTCTTCTTCTGAGCCCTCCAAACTGTTTCAACCTCTGCCTGTTACCCAGCTCCAAAATTGTATCCACATTTTTGGGTATCTTTACAGCAGCACCCCACTCTACCAGTACCAATTTGCTGTATTAGTCCATTTTCCTGCTGCTGATAAAGACATACCCAAGACTGAGTAATTTATAAAGAAAAAGAAGTTTAATGGATTCACAGTTCCACGTGGCCAGGGAAGCCTCACAATCATGAAAGAAGGCAAAAGACACATCTTACATGGCATCAGACAAGAGAAAATGAGAGAGAAACAATAATGGAAACCTCTTATAAAACCGTCAGATCTCATGAGACTTATTCACTACCATGAGAAAAGTATGGAGGTAGCTCTCCCCATGATTCAATTATCTCCCACCAGGCCCCTCCCACAACACATGAGAATTATGAGAGCTACAATTCAAGATGGGATTTGGGTGGGGACACAGAGCCAAACCATATCACCAGGTGAGTGCACTGGGAGAATGTCTCAGTTATCATACAAATGAAGGAGACCCCAGATTTGTATTTCAACTGTGATCTCTCTGTTACCAATGGCCAGCTGGGCATCTGCACTGGATGTCTCATGTTTTCAATTCTAGGTTTGCCCCACAAAGCTTCCTCTAATCTGTCATGCCTATCCCAGTTGGTAGTCCCTCCAAACAAGTTGCTGCAACAGCCAGAAACGTTCAAGTATCTTTGTCACTTAATCTTTCTAACCTTTTGTACCAAGTATCATTGACTTGGCCACTAATATTGGTCCTCTCTTAAGTATTCCACAGCCAGAGTCTTAGTTTGAGACCATTTCACGTATTATCTAAATGATTGCAGATCATCCTGTTTCCAGTCTCTTCTATCTCCAAACCATCCTCTATGATACTATGCAAATGAATTTTCTAAAATGGTAAATCTCCCCATGTTAGCCCTCTCATCAGGCCATTCACTGAGTACTCTTGCCTATAGGACATACATGAACTCCTCGTCAGATAATACAGTCTGGTTTCAATTAGCTCTTTAGACTAATCTCCAGTCACTTCTCTTGTGCAAACTATATTCTAACAACACAAGCTGCACCCAGCTTCTCAAACAAGTCATTATGTTCTCAATCCACTTTCTTTTTCTTTTTCTTCCCCCTCAAAAAAAAAAAAAGAAAAAGAAAACAGGAAAACTTAAAATTTATTGAGTATGCGCTATGTTTCTTGCCTTTGTTACTCTTTTAATCTTCATAAAATCCCTGTAAGGTAAGCACTATCGTTATTTTTTACAGATAAGGAAACTTGTTTCTCAAAGACATTCTTCCAATTTACTCACCCAGTAATGCCCTTCTTATCCCTCAAGGTACAAATCACATTTTATCATCTAGTTCTATAGCCTTCCAGTTAGAATTCAAAGCATAATAGACATTCAACAAATGATTATTAAATTTAATAAAGACAAAGTAGCTGTAAAGCAACTTGACATTTGTTCTTGAAATGAAATTAAGAGTGAATTTATCCACTGAAATTTTGAGTAATGTAGAGCTTTCTCCCCCACACATGATATTTGAACAGTTTCTCATTTGGACTAGGCATTTGTGTCAACAGTACTATTCTAAAACAGCTAGTCATATGGCTTACATAACTACCTCAAGATCCAGAGACAATGGAAATATCTTTTATGTTCATCACCTTCTAAGAAGTAGGTCAGAAACACCATATTATTACACTTTTTCCTCATCTTGAGTATAAAGATAACCACTACTTCCCATTGCCCCAAAATGTCCCTTGTGAAGAAGAGCATGGCTAAACTGGCTTATACTCCCAACATTACAGAAGAATGAGACTGGCTCTACCTTTTACCATTGCATACTTCAGCTCAGGCAAAGAAAACCCCTGGCCTTCTCTAGCCATCTTCCTTCTCACAGACGAAGACCTTTCTGGAGCCAAGGGTATAGGCTCACTCTCAACCTGCATCTCTGCCTCTAGACCAGGCTTCTCGTACCTGGACCCCAAAATTCTCTGCCAAAGTGTCCCTGAGCTCACGTCTAGAGCCAGAGAAGGCCTCTTCCCTAGGCCCTGTCTCTTGAGGGCAGACCAACACCAATGAAAAGAACATCCTTAGGCCCAGGGAATGGCCAAAAGAGAGCCATTTGTGGAGATGCGAATGGAGCTTGTAAATATGGGCTGGAGTTTCCACACACATGTGCATGAGACCTCTCATTGTATAAGACAAACCTAGAGTGAGAAGAGAAGGCAGAGCCAGAATATGGACTAGGTGACAGGTTCTCCCTGCTGCTATGTTCAGAAGCAAAACCTATAGAAGTCCAAGACCCCTGACCTTCCAAGTTATTATGAAGACATATTAGTCAAGGTAGGTGGACAGAAGGTATGTTACTAGCTTGAAGTATCACTTGTAAATATTTAGATAGCATAGCATGTGGACACTCACTTCTATCCTTGCACTGGGCTCCACCAATTTTAGAAGTGGGCCTGAACTTACACCTATAGAGAACTGTACGGGTAGTGCAGGTCTTTGGTGCATGCAACAGAGAAAGTGAGCAGAGGCAGTATCAAGAGTCAGGCAGGCAAAGGGGGAAGAGTAGTGAAAGTCTCTGCACACACATGGCATATCCAGGAATTAGCTCTTAGATAAAACAGATACGAAAAATAAATTCTGAGTGTAGAGTTAAGTTTTGAGCCTCAACTAGAGACAGCGTGAGGAAGCAGCCATGAAGAGTCCTAAGAAAGAAGTCTGGGCCAGCATCCAGGAGAACATGCCAAGCCGGAAGAAATAGGCAGGAAGCCAATTCCACACCAGGCATCTTCTGACTCTGGGAGTGCCACTCATGATGCTTACAATGTGAATGGTGCCCTGGGGTTTGTACAATGCTGCAGCAAGGCATAAAGGCTAGCAACAATAATTCCATGTTTCTACAAATATAGGATGACCCTCCAAGTGACAGCAATGCCAGCTATTCCTCTTGTGCTTGTGTCAATGAATATCAATGAATAGGGCCTGCAGTATAAGATTCTAGCAACGGAAGTCTCCAGAGGTTGTGGGAACTGTTGACTGGGCCCCCTTGCTGAAATAAGATTACATCAACCACTTGTAAATGCCAAATTCCACAATTGTAGGAAGGCCAACTGAGTAAAAGCTGATTGGGTATTCTGTCTAGCCTGTTCCATATCCCAAGAGAAATGAAGCAGGGGACACCCTTTCTAAGTCATGCTCAAAATCAAGAAACACAGATAAGTCAATGCCCAGTTCTGTCTAAAGACGGAAAATTTTCCAGTCAGAATATATATGCTAACAGAAAAATCCTTGGACAATCTCTCAGGAATTCCAATGTGTGACGGAACGTATGTTAGTGAAGCTAAGTGTAGTCAAAGTGTTGATTCTGGAATCACAAATCCAAGTTCCTGGATAGTAAGCAACAGAAACTAACTAAAGCTAGTGTAAGTGAAAATGATGATGATGATGATTGATGATGATGGAATGATTTGGAGGAGCTCTCCGAATTGAAGGGGAGTCCAGCCAATCAGACTTGGAAAAGAGAAACCCTATAAACACACCAAGGGATCTCATTCAGAAAAAATCTTAGGGTACTAGAAGGGTGGATAAGTTTCAATGATTCTCTGTACTTTTTTCCTCTAGATACAAGAGTCGTATTTCAGGGGGGAAAAAAAGCATTCAATTGGCCTAGTCAAGACTACTCATGTACCTAGTGTATAGGTACTAGGGAAAACAGGACACCTTGACCAACAGTCCTACAAAACTGCATCAAATAGGGAAAGTAAAATTCCCCCCCAAAAGAAGGTGAAATGGACACAAGGCCGCCAAAAATTGGTAAAGGTCGTTGCAGCTACTTATTACATTTGTGAATTTAGGTACATCATTCACTTACTTGGACTTTCTGCTAAAATGTGACATCACAGGTCAGAGATCTTTGTCTCACTTTCTCGTTGATGTATCCCAATTGCCTCAAGTGGAATCTGACACATGGAGGATGCTTCATGAATATTTGATGAAAGAATGACTCTCTCCAAGACTCAGTTCCCACATTTGAAATGGAGATGCCTTGTAGAGTCCATAAAATGTCTAGTACATTGCTATAACAGAGTAACTGCTCAAAAAATTCTGATTATAGTTACTGTTTTTATTAGGATAAATATTACTAGAATAATTTGCTATAAACAACATAGAAAAATTCCACTGTTAATATATCCAGGTCACTCTATGGGATCCCAACACAAAACAAAAATTATTCATTATGAATTCAGTGAAGCCTGTTACCGAATCCTGGGACAAAGTAAATGATTTGACCGATGATGTAGTCGTATGAACAGAAATGAAAGAGTGAACTTAAGAAGATTCACATTGGCGCCACACTTAGACTGCCAGACTCCCTGAAACTGCATGTTCTCAGGGAGCCTGGCAGTCTAAGAGTAGCACTAAGTGTCATTAGTGCCAGACCCAAAATATAATGACCTGATTATCTCTGGGCCTTCAATAATGATGTCATTCTTTTCTTTCATTCTTAGTTGATTTACTCTTCCTTACTACATAGCAGATATTCCAATAATTTTCATCAGTCTCTGCAAGCCCCCATTTCTACCTGGACTCCAAATCATATTCCCCTTGCTTTTTCCTGGGCATTATTTCAGCAATCATCTCGTCTTTACTGGGTCTTCAATCCCCAACCCACCCCCACCTTTTCATGTTTCCCTTTTCTCAGACTACAAAACAGCTCGCTATTCCCTTTCCTAAAACTACTTTTATGACATTTATTCCCCTTCAATTAGTGTACCTTTTCTGCCTTTGCTTTCATTGACAATCTGCTTTGCAAGTTCTCCACACTCAATCTCCTCTTCCCACTCACTCTTCAGTTCATTAAAACTGTCTCCTGCCCCCTCCACCCTTTTGAAGCTTTGAGACAGAAGTGGACCCTGCTGAGTGCTAGATCCAGGTCTGCTACTTCCATGGCCCCCACCCCAGTCCCCTCTTCAGTATCTGACCATTCAATTCTTGTTGTATTTTCTGGCTTGTTCTTTCAGCAAACATACATTGAGTACCTACTAGTCACCATCCTGGGTACCAGAAATATAAAAGTGAATAAGATCTAAATGCAACAATGATCTAAATGGAATGTGGTATCCTGGCATGAATTCTAGAATAGTGAAAGGATATTTGTGGAAAACCTGGTGAAATCTGGATAAAGTCTGTAGTTTAATTAATAGCATTGTACTAATGTAACTTCTTAGTTTTAACAAATGTACCATGGTTATGTAAAATGATAATGTTAGGGAAAGCTGGGTGAAGGATATACGGGAATTTTCTATAATATCTTTGCAACTTTTCCATAAACTTAAAATTATTCCAAATTTTAAAAGTCTTAAAAATTGAGTAAGGTATGTTCCCTGCCATCAGTGATCTCACAGTGACACAAAATCTTGGGATAAATGAGGTAAATAGCGGGGGGAAAAAAAAAAAAAAACTATGAACTACCGATTCTTCCTTTGAAAGTGAATGCAGAAGCCAATCTGCCTTTTTCCCCATCAGGGGAATTGTGCAATTTTGTATGCGTCTATGTATCACACTGTAAGCATTTCAAGAGGACAGGACAGAAGGGTATCCAAAGGTGAATTTTTACACAGTTCTAAATAATACATTTTGAGGCTTTGGGAGGTCTCAGATTGATCGAAGCCAACCCTGGCTAAATCACTCCACTTTCTAAGAAGTTGAATTTAAACATATTACTTACATACTTTCTTTGTTCTTCTCAAGGCAAATAGTTTAATGTTCGAGGGAGTAGCAGGCCAAATAGAGGTGATTTTTTTTTTAAGCCTTCTTATTGTCTGGCTGCCAGGGTTCCTGGAAATGGGATTTTTAATGAGCTTTTTTTTTTTTTTTCCTGGAGAAGACTTTGATGTGGTTGAAAATTTATTCTCTCTTGCGTGTAGGCAGGGCACCAATTAACCCACACAGAGTGCCCTTGCTGTCCTCCCAGCTTGGAGTTTATTACACTTACCATGTAGTGTATAAAACTATTATCCCATCTCCTTTGTGCTTCCCTCCTGTGGACTCAAAGCAATTTCTTAAGCAGCTTTCTGCTCTCTCTCAGTCTTTTAAATATCTCCATTTTGCTTTTTATACATAAATAATCTTCTGATTGCAATGGAGCTGGAAGAGAGAGGAAAGGTGAAATAGGAGAGCTGCTTCTTCCACCAGCTGATGGAGCCAGGAATAATGGTGGTTTTAATCACTTCAAAATCCATTTATGCAGAACCTACAAGATGATAGACATAAAGGTACAAAGATGAATAAATAAGAAATGGGGATAAGGACTTGCAATTTTGTGGTGGAAAGTGTCACATACTGAACTACAGAACAAAGCAGAAAGAAATGAAGGCTACAATCATTTCCCTGTTTTTTTTTTTTAAGTGACAGCTACATTAAAGAATTGTTTTTGTATACAATAGCATTGCTCTTGGTTAAATGGGTATAAAGCAATTCTGTGACTCTAAGACCTTCAGTTTGATGGTTGGAAAAAGAACTAAGAAAGTTAAAGAAAAGTAATTTAAATTTGAAAGTTTGGAAGCATCAGGCCAAACTGTGCAGGGCCTCAAGTTGCCAGCATTCTCTTCCCCACTACTGCTCCAGTGTGCTGACTCAACATCTCTCTTCCTTCTCCATTTAGGGTTTCAGATTTTTCTTTTTAATAGAGATAGGATCTTGCTTTGTCGCCCAGACTGAAGTGTAGTGGTGTGATCATTGCTCACTGCTGCTTACACTCTGGAGCTCAACCTCCTGCCTCACCCTTCAGAGTAAATGGGACTACAGGTGCACACCAGCAAGCCCAGTTAATTTTTTAGTTTTTTATAGAGATGATGGTCTCACTACGTGGCCCAGGCTGGTATGGTTTCAAGTCATCCTCCTGCCTCAGCCTCCCAAAGCATTGGGATTACAGGAATAAGCCACTATGCTTGGAGAGGAAATTTTAAAAAAGAAAAAAAAAACAATTTTCATTAAAAAGTTCAGTTCTGGCTGGGCACAGTGGCTCATGCCTCTAATCCCAGCACTTTGGGAGGCCAAGGCAAGCAGTTCACCTGAGGTCAGAACTTTGAGACCAGCCTGGCCAACATGGTAAAGCCCTGTCTCTACTGAAAATACAAAACTTATCCAGGCATAGTGGCATGTGCCTGTAATCCCAGCTACTCGGGAGGCTGAGGCAGGAGAATCGTTTGAACCCAGCAGGCAGAGGTTTCAGTGAGCCGAGATCACCCCACTGCACTCCAGCCTGAGTGACAGAACAAGACTCCACCTCAAAAAAAAAAAAAGGTTCAGTTTTCACTTTGGGAGGCCAAGGAGGGAGTATTGCTTGAGTTCAGAAGTTTGAGACCAGCCTACATAGGGAATATAGTAAGCGAACATAGTAAGAATCCCATCTCTACAAATAATTAAAAATTAGCCAGGCATGGTGGCTGGCACACAACTGTTGTCCCAGCTATTCAGGAGGCTGAGATGGGAAGACGGTTTGAACCCAGGAAGTCAAGGCTGCAGTGAGCCGTGATCATGCCACTGCACTCCAGCCTGGGTGACAGAGTGAGACCCTGTCTCAAAAAAAAAAAAAAATAGTTAAAGAAGTTCAGACCTTCATGACATGGCAATACCTATCTGCAAGGGAGGCTGGTAGATAGAGTCTGTAGCTGAGCAGTCACCTGGCCTTCTGCAACTCCTATCACTAATAGGAAGGTGGAGAGAATGGATACTTGGCGAGAATTGGCAATCTCTGCTGGGGGGGAAGAACGAAGAGAGTTAATGTCCTGTATTGAAATTTTTTTTCTTCAGTTTAGACCTCTCTCCTGGTCTGTGAGCCTATATATTCAAAATACATACAGACATTTTTCACTTGGATATCCAACAGGCACTTGAAACAGCATACACGTGGCAAACATTGCTGAATGTCCTCTAGTATTTGATCTCCCCTGATTCCTTTAATAATGGAACACCAGAATTTTAAATGGGACATAGCTGCCCAAGTGAAAACATTTTCCAGCCTCTCTTACATCTAGCTATGGCCTTTTGATTAAGATTGGCCAACAAATGTGAGCAGAGTGGATGTAAGCAGAAATGATGAGCTCAGCCTCTGAATCATTCCCCTAAAGAGAAGGTGTGTGTGCAGTGTGTCCATGATAGCCAGGACTGGAGCAATTATCCCAGATCTTGATATAGAAACCACATGTTGTGAATGACAGGAAAAAAAGGTAGAAGGAGCCTAGGTCTCCAAAAGTTTTCAGCTGCCTGAGCCACCTATTCTGACACTTAGAGAACTGAAAGATAAACTTCATCTTTCTTTAAACAATTGTATTTGGAGGTATCTATCATAACTACTCAACCAGGAACCCGAACTACCTCTCTAGTGCCCCTAAGTATATGACCACAAAAGTTTCTCAGTTTCCCAACCCAGAACAAACAAGTCATCCCTGACTTCCTTTCTCTTCTTCATGTCCAATACTAAACATACCCATTTCTGTCCATTTTACCTCCGAAATATTTTAGTCCGTCTTTGTTCTAATCCTAACTAACAATGCCTGGGTCCTGCTTCTCATGTTTGGACATGTTTATAGTTGTTCTTCACACCTCTAGCCTTGTGTACTGTCAATCCATTCTTCCAAGGCACAAATGAAATCACACCTCCTTCTGTCTGAAATCCCTCGATGACTCCCCATTCTCTACAGAATCAAATCCAAGCTCTTTAGCAAGACACTCAAAGCTCTTCACGATGTGGCCCCTGTTCAGCCAGCTGATCTCTCATTATGGCCCCAACACACCACACTACTTTCTATATCAGCGCTTTTGCATATACTATTGCCTCTGCCTGGAATGTCTCTGCACTTGCCTGTCTTCATGAAAAAAAAAAAAAAAAAGTTTTCTTCTTTAAAACCTAGCCAGATATTGGCTCCAACGTGCTGCTGCTTCATTTTGTGCATGATTGGATTGTTACATTTCTCACATTCAGCAATACATTGTTCTTTTATATCCTGTAAGTTCATTGAAAGCCCAGGCTGGAGTGCAGTGGCGTGATCTTGGCTCACTGCCACCTCCGCCACCTCCCAGGTTCAAGCAATTCTCCTGCCTCAGCCTCCCGAGTAGCTGGGATTACAGGCATGCGTCATCATGCCTGGCTAATTTTTGTATTTTTAGTAGAGTCGGGGTTTCGCCATGTTAGCCAGGCTGTTTTTAGTTTTGTTTTGTTTTGTTTGAGGCAGGGTATTACTCTGTCACCCACGCCAGAGTACAGCGGCGTGAAGTCAGCTCACTGCAACCTCTGCCTCCTGGGCTCCAGCGATCCTCCCACCTCAGCCTCCCGAGTAGCTGGGACCATAGGCACGTGCCACCATGTCCAGCTAATTTTTTGTGTTTTTAGTAAAGACAGGATCTCACTGTGTTGCCCAGGCTGGTCTCAAACTCCTGAGCTCAAGTGATCTGCCCACCTTGGCCTCCCCAAGTGCTGGGATTACAGGGATGAGCCACTACACCTGGTCATGAATCTTATTCATTTCTGAATAGCAAGTTGTGAGATTCAACATGAAATAGATTGATAGATGAATGGACAAATGGAAGAATGGATGAAAACAGCAAATGAAAGAAGATTAGAAAACAGATTGAAAATACAGTGTACCACCAGACCTGGCAGTAGCAGCTATCGCAGGCTGCCTTATGAGTAGCTTACTCTGAAACTCAGCTATCTAAAAGCAACCTTCAGCATCATCTAAAAGACATTTCCAGTTACCAACTGAACAGGGACCTTGGGACTATATTCATGCTTTCTCCTGAAAACAAAACAAAACAAAAAAAGGAACTCGGGAAACACAGATTATGAACACAACCATGATCATTTTTTAACTTTCTAGAATTATTGCCTTGGTTATGTTTTGTCTGTCTCCTTACAACAGGAAAACTCAAAGCTACAAGGACATATTTGCTTCCTTTCAGCACACACACACAAAAAAGACAATAAGATCTGAAAATACTAAAGCTCATGCTGATGAAAATCTGAAGGCTATTCAACCCCAAAAGAGAAAGTAGGCAGTGGCAAGTAAGAATACAGTCTGAGTCCCTGGGGATTTGAGAGGACAATCAAAGGTCCCCAGCTCATCTTGTCCTTAACCAAGAGTTCCCAGAGTTTTCTGATGAGTGCTTTAAACACATGGAAGTCTACCTGCTCTTTTTGCAAATTCAGAATTGCAAATTAAACAGTTATGTAGTTATGTAAGTTTATATAACTATCCAGTAGCAGGTTATGTAAGTTTATACAACGATCCAGTAGCAGAACTAAGACTATATTGTCAAAACACATAGAAACAAATGGACTCAGTGAAAACCATCCTGGAAATTACCAAACTACTTCAGAAAAAAAAAAAGAAAAAAAGATGTGTAAGGATTTTACGTAATAATATAATCTCTTCAAAGCTCACAATACACAACACAGATACTCTCCAAAAGCTTATGTGAAGGGTCGGGGGAGGACTGGCGGTTTCAGTGGAACAGCATTGGAACATGCTCAATCTAAATTCAGATGGGTTTGGGCATGACTGGATATTTGGTGGAATCGCCCAGGCAGGGCTATTTACTAGAAAAGTGAGAAGCTTCTTTGCTAAAAACCCATCATAAGGAAAGGAAATATGTGGCACGCACGCTTAGGCCAAGCACACTGGGTAAGGACCAGAAGGAAGGTGTCATTTTCAGTAGAATGTTGTATATGCAACTCAGATTTTTCTCCAGCACGATCCCTTTCCCCTAAGGGTCTGTGCTGGAGCCCTGTGGATACTAAATGATAAACAGAAAAGGGCTGGATTTAGACACCTATGAGGACACTAAAACACAAGGCAGAATTGCTCTTTAAAGAATTTAGTCTGTATAACGAAGTGTGGGTCAAAGGAACCGGAGAAAGGGCAAAAGGTATTTTCTGTAAGTAGCAAGCTGGCTTTAGGTGTAGGGAAGGAGGACTCAAGGGAGAACATCTCTCACTAGACCTGGGAATGTCAAGGACTTGAGAAATAAGCCAGACCAGCCTCCTCCCAGCATAGAGAAGAAAGACCACTTAAAAAACATACTGTGGTCATAGCCTATAATCAATTTTTATGTTTTTCCTTTCTCTTTAAAAGTTTGTCATTAGCAATTTTTCATATGCTTTACAGCCTTCATAATTTTTCACCCACTTCACAATAGCCCATTAAATGACTATGCTGAGATTTGCTTAACCACCCCCCAAATTTAAACATTTACACCGCTTTGAATGTTGTAAAGAACATATATCTTCAATAGCCTTTCCCTGAATCAATGCATTCTAAATTCCCAGGAGGAGCTGGATATTGAGTCAAAGTAAATAAACAATTTTCATTCTCAATAAATACATATAATCAAATCAGCTTTCTATGATGATTTTTTTCCTTCAAAATGTGTTCTTACCAAAAATAACCAAAAAAAATCATTTTCATTACTTTCTTTTCAAATTTGGGGTATTGTCATTTTAAGAATTTCAACTTCTATCTTACAATTTTTCTTCTTTTCTTTGTTATCTCATTAAGTGGGGAGTGGCATCTTATTGCTCCCTTTCCCCTGATTTCCAATGGAGATGTTTTTTCACATTTACTTAACTTCATTATCTTTTGAAATTATCTTATTTCCTTTGCTCCTTAAAATTCCGTTGAACTCTGCCCTCTAATAATTTTTCTTAAGTTTTAGATAACTCTAAATACAATATTTAGACTTTGTGCCCAAGTACAAAAGGAATCATAGATGCAGATTATAAATGAATGTAAAATAATATCTATATAAACAATGCATAAAATAAGTTGCAGTTTTTATAATTTTATACTGTCTTATTGGACAAGGGGGGTTGATTACAGATGTGATCAATTGTTGATGCTTACTAATATGATGTATACTATTTCTGAACAAGATGGTAAAAGATGTAAGAACCTAAAAAATATTATGTATAGATTTTATATGAATGTATACACATAAAAGCACAACTCATGAATGAAAAACACATGTCGTCATAATAATAGTTACCATTAAAGAGTAACTTCTAGGTGCCTGGAACTTTATTTAACCTTTTTTTTTTTTTTTTTTTGAGACAGAGTCTTGCTCAGTCACCCAGGCTGAAATGCAGTGGCACTATCTCGGCTTACTGCAGCCTCAACCTCCGGGCTCAAGTAATTCTCCCACCGCAGTCTCCCAACTAGCCAGGACTACAGGGACACGCCACCATGCTCAGCTTTTTTTTTTTTTTTTTTTTTTTAAATCTTTTGTAGAGGAAGCATTTTGCCCTGTTGCCCAGGCTGGTCTCAAAGTCCCGGGCTCAAGCGATTCTTTTGCCTCAGCTTCCCAAAGTGTTGGGATTACAGGTGTGCATCACTGCACCTGGCCACAGATTTCTTATTCTTATAACAAGGTAGATTTTATGAATAAGGAAACTGAGGTTCAAGGTCACACCGGCTAGCAAATGCTAGCTAGAGCAACAATTCAAACCCTGGTCAGTATGATTTCAAAGTCATAACCTTCCCATGACGCTCTTCTTCACCGCTGAGTTGCAAGGTAAGTCATACAAAAGAGTTAAAAGGCCATAACACTCCATTTCCTGCTCAAGTCTTACATTCAGAATTTACATTCTGCGATGTGTAATTTTATGGCTTTAAAAAAAAAAAAAAAAAAGAACTGTGGCCGGGCGCGGTGACTCATGCCTGTAATCCAGCACTTTGGGAGGCCGAGGCGGGTGGATCACGAGGTCAGGAGATCAAGACCATCCTGGCTAACACGGTGAAACCCCGTCTCTACTAAAAATACAAAAAAATTGCCGGGCGCAGTGGCGGGCGCCTGTAGTCCTAACTACTCAGGAGGTTGAGTCAGGAGAATGGCCTGAACCCGGGAGGCGGAGCTTGCAGTGAGCCGAGATAGCGCCACTGCACTCCAAGCTGGGCGACAGAGCGAGACTCCGTCTCAAAAAAAAAAAAGAATTGTATGCTAGCTTGGGAATATGCGCAGTCAAATCAGATTCTAATTATCCAAATACCGCAGAAATACTAAGACCCCGTAACTTTACATTTTGTTTCTACCTATCAAAGTATGCCCTAGATATTTTTGTTTCATTCAAAACAAGTAGAAATTCCACTTTCATATAAAGAACACCAACCAGAGTGTGTTAGGATGCGCTCTTTCTCCCAAGTGAGGGAGAGAACATCTGCCTAAAGGCTTCTAGGATTCACCACGTTTGCATAATAGCTTGACCTCTGTTATCTAAATATTGACATTTTACCCTTTTATGGGATTTTTACATATTCTAGATGGAATGTAATAATTAAAAACATAAGCATCCTTTACAATTGGGAAGTGATTTCTCTGTTTTCCAGTTTTAAGGAAAATCTCATAGAATTAATATTATGCAACAGATAGTTCCTGCTTTAGTAGCTTAGGATATAAAACAAAGTTACTTATTTTTGAATCCTTCATCTCTCTTTAAAGCATGCCTTTTATTCTTCCTCCTTCAACACACCACTGTCACATCCAAGATAAGTCCACCAACCTCAAGAATTTACTGTTCAATTCAAAGCTTCATTCTTGGTTACAAATGCCTTTTAGGGAGAAAAAAAAAACTTTTATTTTAGGTTCAGGGGTACATGTGCAAGTTTGTTAAATAGGTAAACTCATGTCACAGAGGCTTTTTTTACAGATTATTTTGTCACCCAGGTGCTAAGCCTAGTACCCAATGGTTATTTTTTCTGATCCGCTCCCTCCTCCCACCCTCCACCCTCAAGTTGGCCCCAGCATCTGTTATTCCCTTCTTTGTGTCCATGTGTTGCCATCATTTAGCTCTCACTTATAAGTAAGAACATGCAATATTTGATTTTCTGTTCCTGTGTTAGTTTGCTCAGGATAATGGCCAATGGAACAGAACAGAAAGCCCAGAAATAAGTCCACACACCTACAACCATCTGATCTTCGACAAAGCTGACAAAAACAAGCAATGAGGAAAAGACTCCCTATTCAATAAATGGTACTGGGATAACTGGCTAGTCATATGCAGAAGATTGGGCCTCTTCCTTACACCATAGACAAAAATCAACTCAAAATGGATTAAAGACTTAAATGTATAACCCAAAACTATAAAAACCCTGGAAGACAATCTAGGCAATACCATTCTGTACATAGAAACTGGCAAAGAGTTCATGACAAAGATACCAAAAGTAATTGCAACAAAAGCAAAAAGTGACAAATGGGATTTAATCAAACAGAGCTTCTGCACAGCAAAAGAAACAGAGAAGACAGACAACCTATAAAATGGGAGAAAATATTTGCAAACTATGCATCTGACGAAGGTCTAATATCCAACATATATTAGGAATTTAAACAAATTTACAAGAAAAGAACAAGCAACCCCATTAAAAAGTGGACAAAGGACACAAAACAGGCACTTCAAAAGAAGATACAGATGTGTCCAACAAGCATATGAAAAAAAGCTCAATATCACTCGTCATTAGAGAAATGCAAATCAAAACCACAATGAGAGACCATCTCACACCAGCCAGAATGGCTATTATTAACAAGTCAAAAAATAACAAATGCTGACAAGGTTGTGGAGAAAAGAGAACACTTATGCACTATTGGTGGGAGCATAAATCAGTTCAACTGTTATGGAACGCAGTGTGATGATTCCTCAAAGAGCTAGAAACAGAACTACCATTTGATCCAGCAATCCCATTACTAGATGTATACCCAAAGGAATAGAAATTGTTATAAAGACACATGTACGCATATGTTCATTGCATCACTATTCACAATAGCAAAGATATGGAATTAACCTAAATGTGCATCAATGGTAGACTGGATAAAGAAAATGTACATATACACCATGAAATACTAGGCAGCCATAAAAAAGAGTGAGATCATGTCCTTTGCAGGAACATGGATGCAGCCAGAGAGAAAATTTTGTCCACCAGATGGACCCATACTCTACTGCCTCTGGGGTTGACACTGCCACATGAGGTCACTAGTGAAGCCCAGGTGGTTCAGTAACTTGGGTATGATCCAGCTTTTTTTCTTGCTAGATTTATGGTAAAATTGGCCCACACATGTATCAAAATCTTGCAAGCCATCAGTTTTTTTTTGTTTGTTTGTTTTTTTGTTTTTTTGTTTTTTAAGACAGAGTCACACTCTGTTGCCCAGGCTGGAGTACAGTGGCACAATCTCGGCTCACTGCAACCTCCGCCTCCCAGGTTCAAGTGATTCTATTGCCTCAGCTCCCCCAGTAGCTGGGATTACAGGCACACGCCACCATGCCCAGCTAATTTTTGTATTTTTAGTAGAGACGAAGTTTCGCTATGTTGGCCAGGCTGGTCTGGAACTCCTGACCTCAGGTTATCCACATGCCTCAGCCTCCCAAAGTGCTGGGATTACAGACATGAGCCACCGTGCCCAGCCAACCCATCAGTTTTGTGATAACTGTGGTCCACTTCCAGGCATAGAGCCCTTAGTTCAGGCTTTTCTACCAATGGCAACAGATGTCATCTGAAGTTTATTCACCCAAGTAGTGGAGAACCCAAGGCTAAAAGATAAGCAATATGTGTAGGCAGATTGTGAGTACCTGGACATCATTAACCAATAATTTCCCACTTGTACAATTGTTGACTTTATTGGGCAAAAGATAGAGGAAACACAGCCACATGCTTGGATGTGGTCCATATCATTTGGGTTCACAGATTCTTAGAGCTCTCAACCAATAGCCCAGACTCAAGCCTGTGCCTTACTTATTTTGACCTTATACACACCCACAAGCAGTCATTTTCCCCAGGAAACACTCAGCACAAGGATGACTGGATCCAAGGGGGTTTCAGATCTCAGCACCTGCTATCTAGGATTTATTCATTCTCTCTCTCTCTCTCTGTGTGTCCCTCTGTCTCTCTCTCTCTCTCCCTCCCCTCTCCCCCACAGAGCCTGCGATCAGAATGTATAATTTCTTCTCACTCTCTAGATCTGCCCCCTCTTTCTAGCTTCTGTATGGCTTTTTTTTTTTCATGAAATATCCAACCATGTTAAAATTGAAAAAGTTTCTTTCAGAATCTGTTTTATATCAAATGAAATTAATTGTAATGAATTGTAAATGTGGCAATGAGCAGATAAATTCTTATTGTCCTTAAGTCCATCCTGAGAATAGGTTCAAGAGTTTGAGATGTGATGAGACAAAACATGCTTTCAGACATGAGAATTTCAAAATTGTACAAGAAGATAATCAAAACTGTGAATGTATATTAAAGTTATGTACTTCAACCACAGCAATATACATATACTCTGGCCCACTGTTCATGGTAAGAACCTGAATGAGCATTATCGGAGCTCTTCAAGGCATTGTCCCTCACATTAAAAAAAAAAAAATGCTGTCTCCATAACAAGAAGGAAGCATTAGTACCTCCAAAAAGAGGACTTTTGGAACAGAAAGTTCAGAAAGTGACTACCAAGGGACCTTGATTTTTTATTTTTAAAAAATGCACAAGAGTCAGAAATGTTTGGCAACATATTAATGAAAGTCAGCCTGCATAACTTCAATTGGATACTGCAAATTGTTCCATGCGTTGCCAACAAAAACAGATGGAGAGTATCATTTCAAAGAAAGAGGTAATGAAACTTCCCTTGAAGGAATTGCTTAAGAAAAATGGTAACACTTGGTGACAGAGTAAGCTTTAAGGGCACACATCATGTGACATGTAAACGGAAGAAACACAAAAGCAAGGACACGGAGTAAACTAACTCACTTCATTCCTAATGCATATCACTCTGTTACCTGGGAACACCAGCTTCTCACCTAGCCACCATCAGGTTGTCAGGTCTCTCATGACATTGCCATTTAGAAGGAGAGAATGACCTGGCCATCTGCCTTATCTGAGGTCTATTCACCCAAGTGATGGAGAACCCCAAAATAAAAGGTAAGCAATACAGGTAGGCAGATTATGAGAATCTGGACATCATGAACCTAATAATTTGCCAGTTGCTTAATCACTGCCTGGCCAGGTGCAGATTCCAGCACTTTGGGAGGCCAAGGTGGGCAGATCGCCTGAGGTCAATAGTTCAAGACCAGCCTGACCAACATGGTGAAACCTCGTCTCTACTAAAATCCAAAAAAAAAAAAAAAAATTAGCCGGGTGTGGTGGTGGGCACCTATAATCCCAGCTACTCAAGAGGCAAGGCTGGGAGAAGTGCTTGAACCCAGGAGGTGGTGGTTGCAGTGAGCCAAGATCATCCAACTGTACTCCAGTCTAGGCGACAGAGTGAGACTCTATCTCAAAAAAAAAAAAAAAAAAATCACTGGATCTATTAAAATAAAACTCCAATGGCAAGAAGATTCTTATGACTCATGGGTAAGGAGAATTTTCTCATTCCAGTAAATGAATTTCTGACACATATCCACAGCTGTTGTATAGCCATAATTAAGACTGGAAATTAGGGAATTCAATTTGAGATGATAACCTATCATTAATCATTCAAAATAAATAAATGCTCCAAACAAAACACATCTTTGTGTGGCATTTTAGAATAGGTAGGATAACAAATGTTACTGACTCCCTATCATCCTTGACCAACAACTCCAAGAATTCAATCACTCTTTCCCACATCGATGCCCTGTTTCATATGGTTTTCCCTTGTTGTCCACTATCAGCAATATCACTGACTCTGTTCCTCCATTTTATCCTTAATCTGCTAGCATCACTTCCAACACCGAAAGCCATTTGATCAATTTGTGTTTGTTCCATTATGGAACCGTTGAAAAAGTCATTCTAACTCTAGGCCATCAAACTGGGAAAACTGGCTCTAACCTGGTTTTGCTTCCAGCTGCCTATATGGCCTTGAGTGAGTTACAACACTTTCTGGGTTGTCAATTTTCTCATTGTTAAAGTAAAGGATAGGACTAGATAACTCTAAGACCCCCAGCCAGTGATCACATTCTTATTCTAAAACTCATACCAGTATCAAAGTGTTTCCAGCTCTTAAAGCACTTCCACTGCATTCATCATTGAATTTAGCCCTTATACAGGGCCAACCTATCTGGTTGGTAAGGTGGAAACTACTAGCCTCATTGTAGAATGAGGAAGATGGGGCTCAGCATTCAATAAGCTTACTGGTACCACACTGCTTCTTGGTAGCAGGTCTTCTGAGTCCTCTGTACATTTTCCATTTCACTGAGCTCTTCCATAACAGACTGGTAAGATGAATGGAAGCTCCCGATGGGCATGCTTGAGGGACGAGGACGGCCAGAGCTGTAGCTAACGACTGGGTTTTGTTGGCTGTCTGCCTTCAACTGGACTTTTTCTTGATGAATGCCTGAATAAGGTGCACTGGCAGAATTCTGAGGAGGCACAAGGGAAGGGATTGAGGAGTTTCAGGCAAATGGTGGGAAAGAGAAAGTGAAAAGGGGAGAAATAGAGCAGCTGCTATGTGGAGTGAAACTAACTTTACAGAAGAAAGATGCTTACAGAGGACTTTTAGGGAGTTTTGTTCTAAGGTGTGCACTGAAACCCTTCCCCCATCTTCACAAGAAAACAACAGTAAGGATCATCGTTTTTTAAACGTTTTTGAGTTAGACTTTTGTATTTTGCATTGATTTTTAGATGTATGGATTTCTCCGATGAGTTCCAACATTTGAGTTATAATAAAAAGCAAAACACATTTACACTATTAACGTTACCAATGAGCCAAAATCAGGCAAAGCAAAAAGTACAGCCTCTCCCAGCTCCCTCACTCACCCCCCACCCCCGCCACACACACATACTGAAAGGATTTGTGAGTCATTATTGTGACCTAACAAATGTAATGCTTTTCTCATATTTTTACTGTAGAAACAGCAAATTGTAGGCCCATTGACTGGCCAGTACACCTGGGAGATGTTGTTCAGTATAGATTGTGACAGATCAAATAACAAGATATAAAAATGCCCTTCCATCTGACCCCAACTGAGTGCTGAACCTGCAGGTGCTGAAACTGGTCCCCATTATCTGAATGTTAAGGATTCATCTGGAATGTGAGAAACCTCCAATGACCTAAAAACGAATCTGCAGCATAAAACTAAGGAGAGGATTTGAATTTTCTGACCTAAATAAGTCTCCTTCAATCCCAAAATGTCTCCTAAAAGGCGATATTTCCCAATCTGAGAAATTTGAGATTGTGGAGGGCTGCAAGCTGTCTGCAAATCAATATGGTATACACATTCTTTTCAACTAATAAGTACCTAAAATACAACCCCTTTCCTAACCAAACTTGAAAAGCTTGTAAATCCACTGGCATATGAAGAAACACAGTTAAGTCCAACTTAGTGTCAGATCAATGTAAAGAAATTTTTTGTATTTCATAGTTTTAATCTGTTTTCCAAATCCACTCATGAAATTTGCCATGCACAAGGAACAACACAGTATTCAGCTAATTTGTTTGGCAGATCAGTAAACTACTATTTCACCTTGGGCAATCGTTTTTTTAAAAAAGCACATTCAAAGGAATATGCTTTTAACTTCCGTAATACAATGGAAGCAAAGCAGAATATCACAAACTTCTTATTCAATATGGTAGAATTGTTACATAGAGAACATACAAATTCTGTATAGTTACAGTGAAACCCAGAAGGTCTATTTCTTTGGATCCACACATGAGGAGAGAGAAACTTAAACTTTCGCAGTTCCTATTACTTTTATTTTATTTTTTTTTAGAGACAGGGTATGGTTCTGTCACCCAGGCTGGAGTGCAATGGCTCGATCATAGCTCACTGCAGCCTCAAACTCCAGGGCTCAAGCAGTCCTCTCCTCTCAGCCTCCAAAGTAGCTAAGACTACAGACATGCACCACCATACCAAGCTAATATTTTTATTTTTATGTAGAGATAGGATCTCACTAGGTTGCCCAGACTGGTCTGAAACTCCTGGCCTTAAGCGATTCTCCCACCTTGGCCTCCCACAGCACTGGAATTGCAGTGGTGAGCCACCATGCCTGGCCTATAATTCTTAAGAAAAGATAAATAGGCCGGGCGCGGTGGCTCATGCCTGTAATGCCAGCACTTTGGGAGGCCGAGGCGGGCAGATCGCGAGGTCAGGAGATCGAGACCATCCTGGCTAACACAGTGAAACCCCGTCTCTACCAAAAATACAAAAACAAAATGAGCCGGTCATGGTGGCAGGCACCTGTAGTCCCAGCTACTCGGGAGACTGAAGCAGGAGAATGGCTTGAACCTGGGAGGCAGAGCTTGCAGCGAGTTGAGATCGCGCCACTGTACTCCAGCCTGGGAGACAGAGCAAGGCTCCGTCTCAAAAAAGAGAAGAGATAAATAAACTGAAGCTCTGAAGATGAAGTTAAATGTGTAAGGTCATTCAACTATTACATAATTGAGTGTTATTTACACTTGAGGTTCTCTGGTGATTAGTCTCCCGTGCTTTTTCACTAGACTACAATGCCACCTTTTCCTCGATCATAATGACTGTTAGCAAGATGAGTTATATGTTCAACAAGGTACAAATATGGGCACAATTTGTCTTAGGTTTACCTCATTTTCTTTTGCCTTAGTAAAAGCTCTAATTTAGTAGGTCTGTGGTGAGGCCCACGAGTCTGTGTTTTTCACAGTTTCCCCAGGTGATTCTTAGGGGCAGCCACAGTTTAAGCACCTTGTTCTAGATGGTGCCATATCAAGGACGGTGATACTGTTTCGTCTATGCCAATGTGGCTTGCTGAAGGGTATAAAACCAGTTCTGCCGAGCAGGTCCCTCTGAACATCTGAGCCACCTTTCAAGATAGTAGCAGGGTTCTCACCTGAGATAGAGGATTTCTCCACATGGGGTAGCCTCACTTTTATCCTAATGATACAGCCTGAGAAACAGAGGGTTTGACCTCTGGTCTGGCCTTCATAGCAATCCTAGCACACATTCAGTAGAGAAATCAACTCTCTCAAAGATGGATCTCCAGGCCTTTTGATGATCTTTCTCCCTCTGCCTCAAATGCTTCAGGCTGGAAGCATTGGAATGCATTGGAAGCATTGGAATGCATTCACACAGAGGCCAGCGTCTTTCTGGGAAAGGTTCTGCTGAGCTTCAAGGCAACCTTGAGTCACTCCTTTGAGGTGGCTCAATCATTTCCTGCCACTTAGCCATGACATATCTCAAAGTTCATCAACTATCTACAGATAAAGTGTCCATATAGATATATAGATATATACACACATATATATTTATATATGTACACACATACATACATATACATACATATACAAACACATATTCTAAGATTATTACGTGAGATAATTCCTTTAAAAAAAAAATCAATTCTTTGGCCAGCCAGTGTGGCTCACTCCTGTAATCCCAGCACTTTGGGAGGCCAAAGTGGGAAGATTTCTTGAGGTCAGGAGTTTGAGACAAACCTGGGGAACATGGTGGGACCTCTGTCTCTACAAAAATTTTAAAAGTTAGCTGGATATAGAAGCACGTGCCTATAATCCCAGCTACTCAGGAGGCTGAGGCAGGAAGCTCTCTTGAGCCCAGGAGCTCAAGGTTATGGTGAGCTATGATTACACCACTGCACTCCACTCTATCCTGAGCAACAGACTGAGACCCTGTTTCCAAAAACAAATTAAATTAAATTAATTCGTTGCATAGAAAAGGAAAGCTTTTAAGCAAAAACGTACTTTTGTAAGATAACATGTGATTACCCGTAAGATAACAGATGAAGTAATGAGGAAGAAGAACACAGAGGAAAGGGAAGAGAAGCAGTGTGTGCTTTTTACTCCCAAATGTAAACTGATGCCAGCAGAAGCCAATGACAAGAGCCAAAGAGAAAATTATGCTCCCAGAACTACACCCCCATCTCCACCTTCTACCATGTATCCAAACCCTACACTAATGTTAATTCTAGTTCCTTACTCAAATTTTATCTTATAGTTTTGATCCACTCAATTCCTATCACATAAACACACTTACGAAAATATGTGTGAAGTGGGGCATGGTGGCTCACACCTGTAATCCCAGCAGTTTGGGAGGCCAAGGCAGGTGAATCACCTGAGGTCAGGAGTTCAAGGCCAGTCTGGAAAACATAGTGAAACCCTGTCTCTACTAAAAATACAAACATTAGCCGGGTATGGTGGCGCATGCCTATAATCTCAGGCTACTCAGGAGGCTGAGGCAGGAGAATCGCTTGAACCCAGGAGGCAGAGGTTGCAGTGAGCCAAGATCACACCACTGCACTCCAACCTGGGCGACAGAGGGAGACTCTGTCTCAAAAAAAAAAAAAAAAAGCGTGATATGAAAAAATCCTTTCTTAGTGGAGCTGGATGTTCCTTAGGTTTTGTCTTTCACCTTGAGACGTCAGTCCCACTGCTGTCCACAATGTTTCCGCCATGGACATTCTCAAGTCCTGCGCCCCGCTTCCAGCCAATCAGTCCCCTTGGATTCCCTTTGCAGAAACTATCAAATCCTGGAGCATTCATTGGAACAGTTGTATTTTAGATGCTGTCACAAGGGAGTAAGTAGAAACCAAAGGAGCTGAAACTTCATCAACCTCTAAGCTGACTCACTCTTTATTTCAGAGTTCAGATACAAGTCATACTTATTTCGCTTTAGCTAAGCACATCTTCATGGTAGCTGGCTGATTTTTGTTCAAGTAATTTACATCTATTTCCTCTTATTAAGTCATTTGCCCCTCCTTTAAGTCTTTTTAGGCAGTTAGTAGTCCATTGTTTTCTCTTGGGACCTATTTCCTTCAGCTTTTATACTTTTTGGTACTCTAATATCCTGAAACAGCAAAGTTTCCAAAGTGACTAACTTAACCTAAGATGTTACTCATACATCAGAGGAATCGTTTTCAGAAATGTCTTAAACAGCTTGCTCCTTTCTTCAAATAAATTTTAATGCAGACACTTGATATATAAAACAGGTAAGTGTGGAGTGCCTCAGTTTTCAGGATAAGAGAACTCAGACAGGTAGGCTTGTGCTCATTCTTGACCCCCGAGGCTGCCCAGAAGGATCTTTCTAGAAATCTAGGAACCTGTAGAGCACATTTTAAAAACACTTGTGCTAACAGAATCTGAATTATTTAAATACTATATGTGTGTATATGTGTGTAGATAGATAGAAGATAGACAGATAGACAGGTAGATAGATAGATAGATAGATAGATAGATAGATAGATAGATAGATAGATAGATAAACTTCTACCCTGATTTGTAGACCATACCATGCCTGGAGAGATCTAAATATTCAAAATTAAGTGAATAACAAATAAATCAATATAGAATCAATGAAAAGACAGTGCAACAAAGAAGGAAGCCAAATATAAGGCATGAAAACTCAGGAGAAAAGTAGACTCTAAAAAAATAATAAAATGACTTCCAGAAGAATCAGAAGAAAATTATGATAACAGTTTCCTAGTATTCCCAGAGTTATAAGAAGACATGACCTTTGTAAAACAAAAACTCCAAGTTTGAATGGGGAGTATAGTTTAATGAAGAAAGAGATGCAGAAGGAACTAGCTGAAATGAGAAAAACAAGTACAAAAAATTCTAATATTTTATAAAAAAATTAAAATCTCCATTGAAGAAGGTAACGAGCAGATGTGACACCGAGTAAAACTGAAACAATGATATTGAAGACAAACTTGAGAATCTATCACTGCACAGAGAGAAAATAAGAACAAAAATTAAACAATGACAGGAAATATAATATTTTTAAAAAACAGAAAAGTCAGAAACATTAGGATCCAAAAACGAACTGAACAAAAAACATAAAAGAAAGAAAAAAAATCTCTGGAATTAAAAAAATAGAAATCCTGAGTCTATTCAAAAACAGTGTTCAGTATGTTCTGGGAAAAATTATTGAACTAGAAACCCAACACAAAAGGCAAATTATTTTAATTACATGAATAAAAAAATACTATAGAGTACAAGAAGAAGAAAAGTTTATCTAGAAATGGAAAAAATTCAAGCTTCATCACATGTAAATTCCGGAAGAAAATGGAAGTATGTCTGCCAGATTTTGAGGGGAAAAACATAGTGAACTAAAATTCTAAACTTTGTCAACTTTCACAAACAAAAGCAACAGAAAAAACTTCTCATGCTAAAGATACAGCAAGAATTCCACAAATGCACCTTTGATAGAAATGTCTTAAACTACATTCTGAAGTTAAAGTAGTTGAAAGAGGATTCAAGAAGTCAAAAGTCAAAATATAAAAGCACTAGTGTCAGTATAGACAAGATAACATGACAATAGAACACATAAAATAACTACAAAACCTGTTGCAAATAAAATTTTAAAATTTCACTTAAAGCAAACATAAGACTGCCATTTATGGTATCATAATGGACTAAAGACCATGATTGACCCTGCTGGTGAAAATGACTAAAAATGCTAGATTAAACGTATGTATTTTTTAATTAACTCTTTTTCTTGAGATGAGGTTTCACTCTGTTGCCCAGGCTGGAGTGCAGTGTGACTCAATCATGGCTCACTACAAGCCTGCCAGGCTCAAGTTATGTTCCCACCTCAGCCTCTGGGGTAGCTGGGACCAGGGATGCACCACCACACCCAGCTAATTTTTGTATTTTTTGTAAAGATGAGCTTTCACTCATGTTACCCAGGATGGTCTTGAACTCCTGGACTCAAGTGATCCATCTGCCTTGGCCTCCTAAAGTGCTAGGATCAGAGGCATGAGCCACCATACCTGGCCCTAAATAAATAAATATATACACATATAGTTTTTAAACTTCTTTTTAAATACTCAATAAGCTGATAAGAAAATAGACAACCTTTGGACAATAAAAACTGAAAAGAACAAAAAAATACCTAAAGGAATAAGTGGAGAACTAAACCTGGCTTTGTTTTGGGGCATTTTCTGAATCCAGGTGACCTTAGGCTTCTGTTTTCACAGGCTTATGGGTTGCAGAGGACAGAAGACAAAGCTCACCTATGATGCACAGTCTCATGGAAAACTGGCCAAATAACAAGTGGGTTCCCAAAGAACTACTTGTACATCAGTGTAAGATGAATAGAATCAAACACCTCACACACCAAGGGCATAAGAGAGAAAATTGCCTGTTTGAAACTTTGGATGGGGTAAAGAAGGTATGCAAATTCATTCCACAGGCTAACCGCCTCGGGAATCTGAAATTTTCTCTATCTAGATGATCTAACCAACCTGAGAACTTAATTTAAAGTTATCCCCCTGGGTTTTCAGTGTCCCTAGGCTCATGGAAGAAGCAAATGTTAATATTTTTTCAATGAACCAACCCTCAGCAAAAGCCTCAAAGAATTCCCACCAAAGGTATTCCAAGGACCATGAGCAGCTTACAGTCAAAAATTACAAAATACAAAAGGAAAGAAGCTACCATCTGAGAAAGCCTGCAATAATAATAGACAATAAAATCAGTCCTGCAAAGAGTTTGGAATTACTGGTAATAGAATATTTTTAAAATATGTTGATTTCAAATATATTCAAAGAAATGAAGTGTTTTAAATATGATTAAAGAGCAAGGGATTGTAAGAGTAAGCAGATTTGAAAAAGAACCAAATTGTGCCTCTAGTATCAAAACATAAAATAAAATCATTGATATGAAACAAATTCCATGAAGGAGCTGAACCAGAAGATTAGACACAGATAAAAGTATTAGCAAAAGGTTAGACAGAATTAACTTAGTATGCTCCTTAGAGAGACAAAAAGACGGAAAACAATAAAAAGAAGGTTAAGATCTAGCAGTTAAAGTGTAATATACATGTAAATGGAGTTTCATAAAAAGGGAGAAATGGAACGGGGAAGAGGTAATACCTGAAGAGATAATGATGAATAATTTCCTAGAATTTATAGAAGAAATCAATAGTGAATCCAAGCAGGATACAAAATAATAAACATATAGCTAAATTCATCATAATAAAATATCAGGATATTACAAACCAGGAGAAGATTTTTCAAACAGGAACTAGAGTGGAAAGACAAACTAATGCCAAAAGAGTAACAACATTAACTGACATCTTAACAGCAAAAATGGAAGGCAGGCAGTAAAATAATATTCTCAATATGATAAGATGAAATAACTCAACCTAGCACAGCAGATCCAGTGGAAAAAAATTTCAAGAGCAAGTACAAAATAGACATCTTCAGACAAAACAAAACTTCGTAATTTGCCATCATTAAAGAACATTCTAAAACAGAGTTGTCCAACAGAAATATAATGTGAGTAATCTGTAAATTAAAAGTTCTAGTAGCCACATTTTTAAAGCAAAAAAGTAAATTTAATTTTAATAAGAGTCTGCTTAATCCAATATACCCAAAATATTATCATTTCAAAATGTAATTGATATAAGAATCAGGGCAACAGCGTGAGACTCCGTCTCAAAAAAAAAAAAAAAAAGAATCATTAGTGAGATATTTTGGGTTTGGTACTTCCTTTGAAACACAGTGTGTAATTTACACTTATGGCAAATCTCAGTTCAGACTAGTAATATCTCAAGTGCTCAGTATTCACATGACTAGTGATCACTATATCGGTCAGTACCGTGCTGAAAGATACACTTTAGATAGAAGGAAAGTGATTCCAGATGGAAGGGCTGATGTGCAAGAAGGGAGGTTGAGGAAAGCAAGGGGTAAATATGTGGGTACAATGTTCTAAACAACACTGACTATATAAAACAATAATATGTAGGCCAGGTGTGGTGGCTCACACCTGTAATCTCAGCACTTTGGAAGGCTGAGGCTGGCAGATCACTTGAGGTCAAGACCAGCCTGGCCAACATGGTGAAACCCCATTTCTACTAAAAATACAAAAATTAGCTGGGCATGTTGGTGCATGCCTGTAGTTTTGGCTACTTGGGAGGCTGAGGCATGAGAATCGCTTGAACCCAGGAGGTGGAGGTGGCAGTGAGCCGAGATCACGCCACTGCGCTCCAGGACGGGCTACAGAGACAGACTCTGTCCAATAAAACAAAATAAAATAAAACAATAATATTTGTATTCTGAGCCAGAAGTTAGGGAAAGATCTGATCAGGTTCTATTTTGGGCAAGAACGCTTCATGAACATGTATATTTCATATTGCCTGACATTAAGAGGTATACAACATCTAGTCAATGACAGCAGAACTGGATCAAGGTGAAACAGATCAATCACAAAGTTATGTTTTTCCTGCTTTTTACCAAAAATCAATCTGTGGGGTGAAACCTTGGCAAAAGATACAAATAAGAAGTCCCTGAGACAGAGGCATGTGTGGTGTATTTGAGAAATAGTGAGAAGTAAGATTTTCTGTAGTGTAGTCCTTGACTAAATGGATATCTGATCAGAATCATTTATCTAACATTTTAAAAATATATTATGTATTATAATCACTAAATAAATTATTTTTAATTATTGAAAAGAATTTCTTCAGAATTATTACCCAAATACCTTTGCAGCAAACAACTATTGGTACTAGACCCAGATCCCCCTGAAGTCCTTCTGCCATTTGTTTGTATCCACTTCGACACACCCTGAGCTATTCTGTGCTTCTACTTCCATGGGCCTGCACCTATGACCATCTTCAAAAGACTGCCCTCAGCCACGGATGCCACTTGGCCTGCCTGTGCTGTGAGTTGGGAAGATCTGAGAGTTTAAGACTCCTAAGTATACTTCAACAATGTCTGACTTATGAAGGTCCAGCCCCCTTGCCTCAAACTGGAACAAATTCTGAGCTATAACTTAATCTCCACTGTTCATCTGTACAATATAACTGAGGCTACAACTTTGCCTGAAATTTTACCCTTGGCTGGATTCCTTCCGTTCCCTGATCTGCTTCTCTTACTTCTTTACAAGTTTTTCCCAGGGAGCAATTTCCTAATATAATTTGCACATAAATCCTCGATTCAGTGTCTGCCCCTGGAGTAACTCCTACAAGACTATCCCTGATGTTGAGTGCCACATTACATCCAGAATGTGTACGACAGTTATAATCAAATTCTATATGCTTATATGCAAAACTAAACATCCACAAGAATTTGTTCTACTCTCATTTGAAGTCACTGGGTGAATTACTAGTAATTCACTGTGAAAAGTCCAAGACTGATCCATGAGTGGCAGATATGTAACAGTCAGGATACAACACCGTACACATCACAGCATTAAATCACACTCCTACATGCAGTATTAGCATTATTGAAAACTCAGCTGTGAATCACTTTTCTAGATGTGTAAAACTTCTATGGTTCTTGAATACAAGCAAATTGGTCACCATTTCTAAAGACTGAATGTGGCACTTATTGTTTCAGAGACAATGGGTCCAGTGTTTGTTGCTCAGACTACATGTTTCAAAGGGAATCTTTGTCTGGTTAACATGAAAAAAATTAGAGTCTATATTTATTGGAAAAAGAGCAATTCAGCAGCCTTCACTCAAAGAAACAAGCCCTGACAGTCTTAAGTTACAGCTGTTGAGTAAAACCATGGGTAGCCATTTAGTAGGACAAACCAGAAACTTCTGAAAGGGGCCGAGGAGAACAAGTAAAGAGAACCAGCTTCTCACCTTTCTTTAACCATCTTTAATCACTGAGAAACTCTTCTCACAATTACACAAATGCTTTTTAAGCACATTTCTACAATAACTTTTCATAAGCCAAAATCTCTCCCAGTGACGCTGTTTAAATATTTACAAATATAATACACGATGACTTGAAGTGCTACAAGTATTGTAGAGAAATCTCATCAGATTGCACTCCACTGTTTTTTAAAAATATCTTGGAAATTATCTGCTGATGTTCAGCATTATCCTTTATAGGAAAATGTGTGTGTGTGTGTGTGTACACATACATATATATATCAAGAATGTAAACAAGGTCATTAATAAAACATTTCTCCAACCTTATGTTATGAGTGTAATGTTGTGCTGTTGGGCAGGGCAAAATGCACCTGTCATATACAACAGATATTCCCAGGAATGCTAAAAAGTAATTGGCCATACTAATGGGATATTTTTAAAGCCAGTGCCAGAATACCTCACAAATGTTCTTCTTAAACTAAAGTTGTCTTAAAAGAGCCAATCAAGAGAAGGACTAGTTTCAGGCTCATCAGAAGCATTCATTTACAGACATACAATCAACGTGCCAATTAAAATCACTTATCTCTATTCATCAAGCCTTACTCTACTCTTTGATATTGTGTGTTCTTTAATACAATCCATTTCTATAATTCAATTTGGTCTCTCCAAACCGTTTTAGAAAATTTTATTATATTTTTTAGAGTAAAAGATAGTAATTCCAGTAGAAAGGAAGAAAAAATTCTCTTAAAATGCAATGTTGTAAACACTAAACACATCAAAATACACATAGGGATTCAGCATGTGGCAAATTCTATGTTTTTATAACCTTAGAATGGCTTGGTTACAAAACAATTGTATATGTCTGCATATTAAAACTTAAATAAATGGCCAAAAGATAAATAGAAAGCTCGAAAAATTGTAATCGAGATTACAAAGGTCTTATTTTCCTAATATATTTAAATATTAGTAAGAAAAAGATGAAGTCCAATTAAGAATGGGTAAAGGATATGAAAAGACAATTCACAGAAAAAAAGTGAAAATGACTCTTAAAAGGTGTTTACAAGGCCAGGCACAGTGGCTCATTCCTGTAATCCCAGCATTTTGGGAGGCTGAGGTGGAAGAATCGCTTGAGCCCAGGAGCACAAGACCAGCCTGGGCAACATGGCAAAATCCTGCCTCTACTGAAAATACAAAAACTAGCCGGGCATTGTGCCATGTGTCTGTAGTCCCAACCACTCAGGAGGCCGAGGTGAAAGGATCACCTGAGCCCAGGAGATTGAGGCTGCAGTGAGCCATGATTGCACCATCGCACTCCAGCCTGGGTGACAGAGTGAGACCCTGTTTAAAAATAAAAAATAAAAAAGAGTGCTTTCTGTCACAAAACTACACTAAAATATTTTAACCTATAAAATAACAAATGATCAAAAAAATCAATGCTGCTGAAGTATATAGGTATTGCTGATAAGAACATATTCATGTGCACATGTGTGTATGGAATTATAGAGAGAAAGATATATATTTATATTTATAATAGTTATAATAGCTACATTGCCCTCCTATCCTCTACAGAGGGCAATGTAGCCATATAACCATTAAAAATGCACAAAGACTTTGATCAGCAATTTCTTCCAGTAATTTATCCTAAAGATATATCCTAAATGTGTGAAAAGATTATATTAACATCTATATCTATATCCATATTCATATCCATTGGTCTCTCTCCATAGAAAGATACCCAAAAATCTATCAGAGGCTGCCTCTGGGAAGGACAATGGATAGTGGAATACAAAGAAGAAAGAAAAACTATTTTCTTTACATGCATTTACTACACTCGTTTGTACCCTTTGGACCTCAAGCCCTACTACCTTTTCAAAATTTATTTTTTATATTTTTTCATATTTTTTAAATTAAGAAAATGCATTTTTATTACAATGCCTTTCTTTAACTTTTCCTTCACACTAATTAATGTAATCAGAAATTTAAACTATCTTTTTTCCTGTCTTTATTGTATCTATTTATAGGGTATGATGTGATGTTTCAATACATGTATATATTGTTACACTTAACAGGCTATTTACCATGTCCATCACTTCAAATATTTACCATTTTTGTGGCCAGAACATTTAAAGTCCTAAAGTATGCAGTGCATTATTATTAACTATAGTTATCATGCTGTGCAACAGATCACCAGAACTTATTCCTCCTGTCTAATCGAAACTTTGTATATTTTGACAGTATCTCCTCTTTCCCTATCTACCTCCCCAGTTCCCAGCCTCTGGTAACTCTCATTCTACTCATTTCTACAAGTTCAACTTTTTCAAAACTCCACATATAAGTGAGATCATGCAGTATTTGCCACCCTGGGCCTGGCTTATTTTACTTAGCATAATTCCCTCCAGGTTCATCCATGTTGTTGCAAATGACAGAATTTTCTGCTTTTTAAAGGCTAAATAGTATTCCATTGTATACACATACCACGGTTTTTTAATCCATTCATCCACTGGTGGGCACTTTGGTTGTTTCCATACCTTGGCCATTGTGAATGATGCTGCAATGAACACGGGAAAGTAGCTATGTCTACAACAGGCTGATTTCATTCCCTTTGGATATATACTCAGAAGTGGAATTGCTGGATCACATGGCAATTCTATTTTTAGTTTTTTGAGGAACCTCCCAATGTTTTCCAAAAGGGCTGTACTTCATGTAAGTATGAAGTACTTAAATGTTCTAAATATGAATATGAAGCATTAAAGAAATACAGGCTGTACTTCTGTTGATTATTTTATTCATTTCTTTGATCTAAAATTATTCATAAAACTTTGATTAAAATATTCTGGAGTATAAATAGCTCAAATTTATTCTAGGTTTTAAACAACATATATGTTTTTTCTTTGACATCATAATGCAAGAAATAAGCATTCCCCCTTTCTAATTTTTTTTTTTTTTTTTTTTTTTTGCCTTTGTGATACTTTTCTAGGGTCATGTGGGAACACACAACAATGCAGCAGATTGGACTCATTGTTTCTGTATATTACATCATTGCTGCTCTTAAGTGAATGCAAAGAGGAGCACACTAGACCCCATTGAATACTTTGCCAACTTGGCTACTCCACATTAATGCATCATTTAATTCTTACAAAGCCACTATGATGAAGGTATTATTATCCTCATTAATGTGAGACTCAGAGAATCAAATACACCCGCTGGGCTGGGATGCAAACCCAAGTATATTTGGTGCTTTAGTGGAGAGTGGACATCGGGTCAACAGGAATCACAAAAAACGGGTTGTGCACAGCGACTACATAAACAGATGTGTGTTTTTAATAAACGGTTTTTAATGGAAGTCAATGAGGGCATATCATTTCTAAAATATTTGTAAAATGATAATTATATTAAGTGTAGATAATAAAACAGACAGATCTGACTCTATTAATACAAAAGGTCAAAAATTAATGTAAGAATCTTTTGAAGTACAGCTTAAATAATATTGCAAACAGTTTAGATGCTATGTCAGCTTTACTACTGAGAAAGTTCAATCATCCTGGCCAATTTTTGTAAATTTTTGCACTGGTATATCATGATAGTGGTCAAATATTTGTGGCTTATTTTATCCCAAATCTGCACATTTAATTCTGTGTTGAATGGATTTGGGATTTTAGGTTTACTTTTCAGTATCTGGTTTAAAGGAAAAAGAACTCTCCATCACAGCAGGCACCAAACTTGAGAGAAATAGCAGGAAGAACTTAGAACGTAAATTCTTTCTTAGTCCCAAAAGAGACACTGTTCCAGCAAAACTCAGGTCAGAGGGCTGGGCACTGCTGGGGCAAGTCACGTGGCTGATCTGAGATGAACTTGTTTTGTAAAGAAACAGATGATTTCTAGCTATGAGGCTGTTGTTCCTGTAACTTTTTAGCAACAGCTAAATCCATTCCAAAATGACAAGCAACAGAAAAGAACATTCTGAATAAACTACAGATGAATGGAGTTTTCTCCTGCCTCCTTGGGAATATTATGAGCATCTTACAAAAGGGGTCATATCCTGTTTCTTTCTCTGGTTGCTACAACTGTGGTTTGTATATTGGCTGTATCACTAATGTGAATTTATAATCCAAAAATGCCAAAAGAAAAAAAAATTAGCACTCCTTCACAAATATGCATTTTTTCTTTCCCCACCTTCCAACAAGCACTGTTTTAATTCATCATTATTTTTTTCTGTGCTGGAAGCAAATCCACACGTCTTTTTCATATCCTACTGTTAGCACAGAAGGTGAAATACTGACATAAATGAAAGGAGTTGCAAGTTCAACATTAATACAAAACAGGCAGTGTTGAAAGCGTTTATAACTCAACAGTGCCCCCTAGTGTGGATCCAAAAGATATCAGGCTGGAGAAAAGTACATTCGAAGACATTAACGAATTTCTCCTTTTAAACTATCAAGGAATTTGTCTGTTGGGGTAAACCTATTTACTTTATCAAGAAACATATATTATTTTCAACTAATAATAGGGCATTAAAATATTCACATTCTGAAGTCATAAAAAAGAATAAGTTCATGTCCTTTGCAGTGACACGGATGAAGCTGGAAGCCATCATTCTCAGCAAACTAACACAGGAACAGACAACCAAACACAGCATGTCCTCACTCATAAGGGGGAGTTGAACAATGAGAACACATGGACACAGGGAGGGGAACATCACACACTGGGGCCTGTCAGGGGGTGTGGGGCGAAGGGAGGGAGACCATTAGGACAAATACCTAAAGCATGTGGGGCTTAAAATCTAGATGACAGATTGATAGGTGCAGCAAACCACGATGGCACATGTATACCTATGTAACAAACCTGCATGTTCTGCACATGTATCCCAGAACTTAAAGTAAAATTTTTTAAAATGAAAATAAACAAAAAAATCACATTCAAGTGGGAGGCAATGGCATCAAGGTGTATGGAGACAATGAAAAGTACCGATGCATGTTTCGAAAGAAAGAAAGACAGAAGGAGGAAGAGAATGGATTGCCACCAGAGCATACCAGCTAGAAGGAATAGCAAGAGCTTGGGTAACAGTAATATGGTATTATTCTCTGAGCCAGTACCCAGGGCTGTTTGTTTCCTTGTAAGAGAGCTCATATCATCAAAGTTCTTCTTGACCACCTGCTAGCTCTGATGACCTCTGGCCACCAGTGCTCCTCGGTTTTCTATGCAATAATTTACGCTTTTGTTCCGCCAAGGCTTGGGAAGTTGGAAATTAGTCTTCTTTGCTTAAATAATCATAGCTCTTTCCAGAAGTTTCTGATCCCTGAGAATTACAATACTTTGGAATCATAAAAAGGAATGCTATGAAGCCAGACAAGAAGGTACTCAGCCAAGCCAAAGACTCCACCTAACAACCCTGGAGTGTGTCATGCTTTAAAGAATTTCTCCTTCGTGGACCCAATTGATGTCCCAAGATGGAACATCTATCGTGCACGTTGGCTCTCATAACTTCATTCTCCTCTTGTTTCACCAAGAATTTATGTTGACTACTTATCCCCTCATTGTTTGGATCTTCATGTTCTCAACATTCCCTTCACTATTTTAAAGAGGACTTTTTTCTCAGTACTCTGTTGCATTAAGTTTTATCATAACTCCTGTATGGAAGATCAGCAGAATCTACATTATGTGAAAAGAGAAATCTATGCCTGATAGAACAAGGCAAACTCTCATAGTTACACACTACTTGTAAATTAATATCAAAATCCCACTGGATATGATTTATAGTTTATTGCATATGATTCTGCTTATGTTGACTATTTAACAGATTGTGCGTAGACCTCTTCTCATTTTTGTATCTTCAAAAAGCTTAAAGACTCCTTCCATGTACTGCTTTGGAAATATATTTAGATGAAGTCAATCATGCTTGGGATATTGATTCAATATCCCATTTTCAAAACAGGAGGGGTGTACAGGTAGGGAGACTCATTCTGTCTTAATAGAATTAATTCTTACTTACGTGTGTGTATGTTCTGTATCATAAAACCAGAAGACACAATAGTGAAAGATCTTCCGCAGTTTTTAAACCAGTACAAAAGTCATATAAAAGATTGCATGTTTTCAGTAAATAAAGTGTATTAAAGCTGTTGAATTAAAGGCCTGTCTTTAGTAAAAGCAACATCACAGAGAATTAAGAATTTCTTTTTGTTCCAGCACAGTAAACAGATATGTGGCAATTCTAAACAGAAAAGACAAAGCGGATGAAGAACAGCAAATATCATCCAGACTGAATCCAGACAATGTGGAAATAATGAGTAAGAGAACACTGGGACAAAATTTGCTTCTTGACCATTGGGCAAATTGAAATTACTCAAGAAGAGAAACAATGAGTATTCAGAGAGAGACAAAGCAATATTAAAATTATGACCTACTCTCATAATACCTTGCAGTAATTAAAAATGATATGTATCTGTATTTATTCAACTGAGGAAAAGTCATGCGACATGAAAAGGCAAAAATATTTATATATGAAACATTTTTATGTTATTTTGAGATACCATGTCCTGAACCCTGTCAAGGCAAACAAACCGGAAAAAAAGCCAAATCCGAGAAATTAGAAATTATACAGAGTGCTTTCACTTATTTGTGGGAGCTAAAAATTAAAACAATTGAACTCATGGAAATAGAGTAGAATGATGGTTACCAGAGGTTGGGAAGGGTAGTGGGGGGTGGGAGAGTAGAGATAGTTAACGGGTACAAAAAAATAGTCAGAAAAAGTGAATAAGATCTAGTATTTGATAGCACAACAGAATGACAATAGTTAATAATAATTTAATTGTACATTTAAAAATAACTAAAAAGGTATGACTGAATTGTGTGTAACAAGAAGAAAGGATAAATGCTTGAGGTGATAGATACCCCATTTACCCAGATGTGGTCATTACACATTGTATGCCTGTAGCAAAATATCTCACATACGCCTCATAAATATATACACCTAATATGTACCCACAAAAAATTAAAATAATTTTTAAAATTATGCAGGGAAACAAGGTATTTTAAGAGAAGTAAAAGAAGATCTTGCATTCCTGAAACATGAAGTCCCATCTGGGACATTGTTAGAAATACATATTCCCACCTTCCACTCCAAACCTACTGAATAGAATTTCTAGGGTGGGCTGGGGTATCATGCTTTCCCAACATGATTATTAGTGTACTAGTTTGCTAGGGCTGCCATAACAAAATTCCATAAACTGGGTGGCTTAAACAACAGAAATTTGTTTTCTCACAGTTTTGAGACTAGAAGCCCAGGATCAAGGTGTCAGCAGGCTCGGTTTCTATGTTTTTGTTTTGTTTTGTTTTGTTTTGAGATGGAGTCTCATTCTGTTGCTTAGGCTGGAGTGCACTGGCATGGTCTCAGCTCACTACAACCTCCACCTGCTGGGTTCAAGCGATGCTCCTGCCTCAGACTTCCGAGTAACTGGGATTACAGGCACCTGCCAGAGCGCCCAGCTAATTTTTTTTTGTATTTTTAGTAGAGATGGGGATTCACCATCTTGGCCAGGCTGCTCTTGAACTCCTGACCTCGTGATCCACCTGCCTCAGCTTCCCAAAGTGCTGGTATTACAGGCATGAGCCACCGCACCCTGCCAGGCTCGGTTTCTTATGAGGCCTCTTTCCCAGGCTTGCAGATATCCACCTTCTCGCTGTGTCCTCACATGGCATTTTCTCTCTGTGTTTGAGCATCTCTGGTGTTTCTTTGTAATGCCTAAATTTCTCCTTCCTATAAGGATCCTCAGCCTCCCAAAGTGCTGGGATTACAGGCATGAGCCACTGCACCCAGCCCATTGCTTGTGTGAAATAATTTTTTTCAAGGATGATGTACTCTAGAAATACTTGCATAAAACATGGTATAGCCCCCATTTTTTGTCATCATGTCTTGTAAATTGGAATGCTAGTCTCTAGATGTAAATTTCATCCATTGCTAACTTTGGATGCTAGCTTTTTTCCAGTTTGTTTGCCTTGACAGGTTTCAGGACCCCCTATCTCTAAGTAATATAAAAATGTTTCATATATAAATATTTTTGTCTTTTCATGTCACATGATTTTTCCCCAGTTGAATAAACACAGATATACATCATTTTTAACTATAGCATGGTATTCTATTATGAGAGTACATCATAATTTTAATATTGCTTTGTATGAATCAGAACCTCATATTAACTTAATCACCCCTTTAAAAGCCCTATTTCCAAACAGTTACATTCTGAGGTACTAGGGACAAGGGCTTCAACAGATAAATTCTGGGAAGACAAGATTTAGCCCATAACACCAGGTGATGCTCAAACACAGTAAAGTTTGAGAACTATTATAAGATGACTTAAGAAAGGTCCAGAGAGATACATGCCAAACTAATTAGAGAAATTAACTCTACGAGTAGGGCTGGGATGGGGTGGCAATGGGGTCAAAGGAGAACTCTGGTAAAGCATATCGCTATAGTGTTTTTTACAAGAATATATTGGTTCATTGCTTATGCTAGCTATTTATTTACTTACTTACTTATTTATTTAGAGACAGGGTCTTACTGTGTCGCCCAGGCTAAAGCTTAGTGGTGGTATCACGACTCACTGCAGCCTTGAACTCCTGTGCTCAGGCAATCTTCCCACCTCAGCCTCCTGAGTAGCTGGGACCACAGGTGCATATCACTATGCCCAGCTAACTTTTTAATTATTTGTAGAGACAGGGTCTCCCTATGTCACCCAGGCTGGTCTCAAACTCCTGGGCTCAAGCGAACCTCCCACCTCAGCCTCCCAAAGTGCTGGGATTACAGGTATGAGCCACTGCACCCGGCCCATCACTTATGCTATTTAAAAATATACCCAAAGGATTATAAATCATGCTGCTATAAAGACACATGCACACGTATGTTTATAGTGGCACTATTAACAATAGCAAAGACTTGGAACCAACCCAAATGTCCATCAATGATGATAGACTGGATTAAGAAAATGTGGCACATATACACCATGGAATACTATGCAGCCATAAAAAAGGATGAGTTTATGTCCTTTGTAGGGACATGGGTGAAGCTGGAAACCATTATTCTGAGCAAACTGTTGCAAGGACAGAAAACCAAACACCGCATGTTCTCACTCATAGGTGGGAACTGAACAATGAGAACACTTAGGCGCAGGGTAGGGAACATCACACACCAGGGCCTGTCGTGGGGTGGGGGCAGGGGGGGATAGCATTAGGAGATATACCTAATGTAAATGACGAGTTAATGGGGGCAGCACACCAACATGGCACATGTATACATATGTAACAAAACTGCACGTTGTGCACATGTACCTTAGAACTTAAAGTATAATTTAGAAAATACAACAAAACCTGAAATAATTCTTTTCAAGGATAATGTACTCAGGAAATATTTGCATAAAATATGGCATAGCCCCCATTTTTTATCAATATGTCTCGTAAATAGGAATGCTAGTCTCTAGATAGAAATTTCATCCATTGCTAACTTTGGTCTACGGCTGAAAGACAACCAATACTAGAAGGGAAGTTAAAATGGATTTTGATGCCATGCCTAAATTCGTTTCCTCTAAGCACAGCTGGCAGGCAATCTGGTACTAGGAGTAGCCTCCTATGGACCAGGACTGCTCAGAATAATTACTAAAGTAGGTACCTTCCATTTCAACTTAGCAGACACAGTGGAAACAGTTCTGACCCATGCAGGGTAGAATGGAAGTAGCCCTTGACTTGTCCTGGGCACTGTGCTAATATTAATACAATGTTTAGGAATCATTCTTCCCTAACAATTGAACAATAGAGCATGAAGATAAAAGAAAATATTTTGGTTAATCTGCAGGTGCATTAGAGGCAGAGGAATGGAAGATGGGGAAAGGAGCTGGAGCCCTACTGGGAAGGACTTCTTTGCTCGGGGAGCAGTAAAATGCACGCAGCCCACTCCACTTAGCCTGTCTCTCACTCTCGGAAGACCTTCCTGTGGCCTTCTGGGAGAAGCAGCCACTTGGCTTCGCTCTGCAAATAGCCCAAGAGTATGCCTTTGTTGACAAAATATACCAAACCAACACAGTCATAATGCTTTTCTTTTTATTTGGCACCTCAGTTCATCATGACAGTATTCCCACTACACCAAGTACGAGTTACAGACTAATCCTCACTGTTCTGGAGGGAGCTGAGTTTCAAGAGACTTCATTATGGGTTAGAACCAAGAGGCACCGCTGCCCTGGAATTGTGCACAGGTTAAATAAGATACCATGAGACTCAGACCTGGGGGTAGGCAATAGCGTAGGAGTGTGTACAAATACAATTGGGACTTATTAGTAAGAGAACTTTTCTTCTCAGAAAGTTTCCTGAGGGGAATTTGAAGTGGATTCAAGGTGAAATTGATTTCTTCTTTTGAGTAACAGTGAAATATTGAGAAGTGAGAGTAGTTGAAAGTATTCATAAAAGGGCCCATAAAGAGTGGCATAAAAGTGTCACTCTCGGCTGGGCGCGGCGGCTCATGCCTGTAATCCCAGCACTTTGGGAAGCCAAGGCCGGCAGATCACTTGAGGTCAGGAGTTCGAGACCAGCCTGACCAACATGGAGGTTTCTCTACTAAACCTTTCTCTACTAAAAATACAAAATTAGCCAGGCATGGTGGCACATGCCTGTAATCCCAGCTAATTGGGAGGCTGAGGCAGGAGAATCACTTGAATCCGGGAGGTGGAGGTTGTGGTGAGCTGAGATCGCGCCATTGCACTCCAGCCTCAGTAACAAGAGTGAAACTCAGTCTCAAAAAAAAAAATGTCACTCTCAAGTTTAAGAAATTTATTTCACTCTCAAAATATCACTCTCAGGTTTATGAAATTGCAAATACTATGAAGTTTCATAGGGGGATGAGAGTGAGTACAATAATGTTTCTACTGGAAATGGTGGACTTTGCTCTAGAACTATGGTCCCCCGAAATGTGGCCTTTGGACTACATGCATGGTGTAATCACCTGGCGTGCTCATAAAGTGCAGTTGCCTAGGTTTCACCCCAGGTCTATTGAATCAGAATTACTGAGAATGAGGCCCAGAAGTCTTCATGTATAACAAGCTCCACAGGTGAATGTTATCCACGCTGAAGCACAGAAAGACAAGAAATAAATGTCTGGGCTTCCACAATCCACAAAAACAATCTATGCAATCCCTTCTACTTAGTGCTGATTTCTGCCAATCTCAAAGCAGAACTCTTATGCATTTGGAAGAAATTCACCTCCTTCCCACAGGCAGGGCTATATTTTCCTCCATTACTGACCCAGTCCCTAAATCAGCCCACTGTGCTCTGCTCCGCAGCTCCCCACGCCTTTCCTGGGGCAGGAGCAATTAATATAGGATAATGTAATTCAGATTATTTGGGGCACATCCTTCAGGGTAAGCTCTGGCTGCTCCTCTTAGCAGAAGTGACCATTTTATTATCTCAATTGGTGTAATATCCATGTCCTGGATTGGAGCCTTCTCTAGGTAAAAGAAACTGCCTCTATTTCTTAGCACCCAACAAAATAGAATATTACAATTACAGTAAACTAAAGCAGCCAGAAAGCATTAGGCTGTAGCATTCAGTTTAGCTCATGTCAGAACAGAGAGGATCATTACTAGGTCAAGCCGTTTGAAAGACTACTCCATATGCATATTGAATGTATCATGTGTAGTCCAGTTTATGGCTCGGTTATTAGCTCACCATCAGATCTGCTTTCACACTGTCGTCTTCCCCAGAGTCATCCTTGTATCATCCCTATGCCCTTCCAGCTAACGCAAGTGTCTAGAGTAAAGAGATGTGAGGGTCTACAAAAGTTAATATCTCAATGGTGATTGACCGTTCTCATGTATTATGAATGACAGCTCATAGGCATGTCCCATATTTCTGCAAACTGATCCATGCTCTTCCTTCTAGGTTTTATATCCACTATCTGGCTGTATAGTGCAAAGTCTGTCCTCATATCCTTGGGTGAGTTAGAAATGCACATTAATTTTTTAATAAAATGCTAATAGCACTTGAACCATGCATAAAATGGCTTCATTTCTCTAGGACTAGTGAGATTAAGCTGGCATTTTGGCTACATTTGTATCACCCATATCTGGAACAAAGATGCCATAAATATTTCAATAAACTGCAATAGAATTTATATTCATCCAGTGACAATTTCAACACATTCTGCTTAAGAAGATAAACTCTTTAATAAGTAGTTTCCTATGAACCTACAAAGCTCTTCCAGGCATAGCTATACTGCCCAAATACATTAGCAGTTCCCTATAATTAATTTCCCAGCACCATCTCCATGAACCACGCAAAGACATTATGGCTCCAGAGATGTCCATACCAAAATTAGAAAAACCTTAATGGGCAAACGAAAGCTATTTGCTTCTAGTTTTATTTCCCACAAGTGTCTGATAACACCCACACCACTCCTTAAATCAAGCACTAAGAAACACCAGCTCCCAGAAAGCCAAAGCAAAACATCCTCAATTTGTTTTGTTGACAAATCTCAGATTATTTGTTCAGTGTGCTTTAACCTTAGTAAGATTCTTGAACCTTCCGTCTCTGATAAAGTCATAGTTCTACAAGGATTTCTAAGAGGTAGTGGGGTTCTTAACTCTCTATCTGGGGCTGCCTCTCTTTCACACAGCCCTCATTATAGTCCTAGGTAATACCTTTCACCTTCTTTACATTTCTTGGGCATCAGAGAATCACCAAAGTTGAAATGTTTCTATTTAACCTTCCTACCATATTCCTGAGGCCAATCTTCTGACTTAGCTGTGCTGGAATTCTATCATCTAATGGTGCTACAGTTTCAACATTTTTCTCCCCATTCAAATGCGTTTGTTGGAAGCTTAATCCCCAGTGCAAGCGTTGGAAGGTAGAACCTATTAGGAAGTGTTTCGGGTAGGGTCCTCGAGAATGGATTAATGCTGCTATAAAAATAACTTGCAAGAGAGGATTCATTCTCTTCTGTTCTTCCACCATGTGAGGAACAGCATTCATCTCCTCCGGAGAATGCGGCATTGAAGGCACTATCTTGGAAGCAGACATCAGCCCTTACTAGACACCAAACACGTGAATACCTTGATCTCAGACTTCCTAGTCTCCAGAATTGTGTGACATAAATTTCGGTGTTCACAAGTCTCAGGTATTGTGTTACAGCAGCACAACAAACTAAGATAGATAGTCTCCATCGGCACAGAGGGCACATATAGGAAATGTGGTAAGATATCGTTCTCTTATGTATCCTCATAACAGTGAGCTAATACCACAAGCACAGAAATGCAATCAAGACCACAATATCAATTTATATTTATTCATATTGGCAAATATTTAAAAGTCTGACATACCAAGTATACATAGCATGTGTATTAACAGAATCTATAGATAGCATGTGTGTTAACAGAATCTATAGATAGCATGTGTGTTAACAGAATCTATAGATAGCATGTGTGTTAACAGAATCTATAGATAGCATGTGTGTTAACAGAATCTATAGATAGCATGTGTATTAACAGAAACATTAGTGGTTGGACTATAAACTGTTAATGGCCACTCTTGAAACTAGTTTGGGATTATCCTTTAAAAGTAAACATTCACATTTCATACAAGCTAATAATTCCATTCAGCAAAAACCAACAGGCACTCTTTCACATTTATACCAGAAGAAATGTTCAAGATTGTTTATAATGACATTGTTCGTGATAGCAAAAAACAAACAAACTGAAAAAATAGCCCCAATGCTCAAAACTGGAAAGTGTATAAATTTTGGTATGTTCACACAATGGAATATTATGCAGAAGTCAGAATGAATACCTACTCGCACAAAACATAATAGAGATGCCTCTTAGACAAAGAAGATCCTAAATACACCTCATTATATATGACAAACCATATAAAAATAAAGCAAAAGAATGATAAACACAAAATTCAGAACAGTGTTTACCTTAATAAGAAGGTCGAGGAACAGGCTGGGAATGAGCCTATAGGTAGACACAAGTTATTTTGTCAATATTCTAATTTATATGCAAATGAATGAGCTCATGACTCTTCATGCTATTATCCAAAATAAATGAGATTTGAATAATGAAATTATTTAATGAACCAAGGACTCCAATTACTACAATTCTATTCACCCATGATCCATAAAGAAAATGAAGAAAAAGAAAAACTCCAGTGAGTTCTACTAAATACTTAAGGAAATATAATTCCAATTTTTATACATACTTTTTCAGAGAATAGAGAAAAGGAAACACTTCTGAATTCATTTTATAGTACTAGCATTCTTTTATATCCAGACCCAATAAATCTAGCCTGAGAAAGAAAAATTACAGACAAATATTGCAAGTTCTCACCCATATGTAGTAGCTAAAAAAGTTAATCTCATGAGGGTAGAGAGTAGAATAATACTTACCAGAAGCTTGGAAGTGGGGGGAGTCAGGGGATGAGACAGGTTGGTTAATGGGTACAAACATACAGGAACAGATAGGAGGAACAAGTTCTGCTGTTCGATAGCAGAGTAGGGTGACCATAGTTAACAATGTATTGTATATTTCAAAATAGCTAAAAGAGAGGCCTTGAAACGGCAGTGGTTCACACCTGTAATCCCAGCACTTTGGGAAGCCGAGGCAGGTGGATCACCTGAGGTCAGGAGTTCAAGACCAGCCTGACCAACATGGAGAAACCCCATCTCTACTAAAAATACAAAATTAGCCAGGCATGGTGGCACTTGCCTGTAATCCGAGCTACTCAGGAGGCTGAGGCAAGAGAATCGCTTGAACCCAAGAGGCAAATGTTGTGGTGAGTCGAGATCGTGCCATTGCACTCCAGCCTGGGCAACAAGAGCGAAACTCCATCTCAAAAAAATATGCCCAACACATAGCAACGATAAATGCTCGAGGCAATGTGTATCCTAAATACCGTGACTTGATCATTACACAGTCTATGCACAGAACAAAATATCACATGTACCCCATAAAATATACAAATATTATCTCAATTAAACAATTAAATTATGAGCTAACAAATTGCACAGAACTAAAGAAAAAAATGCTTTCAAAATTCACAATAAGTATATGGGGTTTTGTCCAAGTTAAGGAAATTTGTGTCTATTTTAAGTTTGCTAGCAATTTTGTAAAATCATGAAAGGATGTTAATTTTATCAAATGGGATTTTTTTCATCTGTTGAGATGCCAATATAACTTTTATCCTTTAATCTACTAATGTGGTAGTTGATGTTTTTATTAAAACAACTTTGCAGGACTGGGTGTAGTGGCACACACCTGTAATCCCAGCATTTTGGGAGGCCGAGGCAGGTGGATTGCTTGAGCCCATGAGTTCAAGACCAGCCTGGGAAACAGGGTGAACCCTGTCTCTACAAGAAATACAAAAATCAACTGGGCATGGTAGCACCCACAGTAGTCCCAGCTACTCAGAAGGCAGAGGTGGGAGGATCTCTTGAGCCTAAGAGGTCAAGGCTGCAGTGAGCTGAGATTGCACCACTGCACTCCAGCCTGAGCACCAGCGTGAGACCCTGTCTCAAAAACAAAACAAAACAAACAAACAAACAAACAAATGCATATCTGGGATATGTTTTACATGTAATACAAGTTTTACATGCATTACCTTTTTTTATACGTGATTAGATTTCGTTACTTGTTTAATTCTGATTTTAAAACTTTTTTTGTTGAGGTAAAATATACATATATAAGTTTTCACTTTTACCATTTTCAAATGTACAGTTCTGTGGTAATAGTAAATAAATACACGTATATTCTTTTTGTTTCCCTTCATTCCTCCCTCCTCCGCCTCACAGCCTCTGGTAACCACCAGTCTATTCTCTATCTTCCCGAAATACTGAGAACATGCGATGTTTGTCTTTCCATGCTTGGATTATATCACTTAATATTATGGCCTCCAATTCCATCCATATTGTTGCAAATCATAGGATTTCATTCATTTTTATGGCTGAATAATATTCTGTTGAATATAGATACCACATTTTCTTATCATTCATTCACTGATGGACACTTAGATTGATTCCATAGCTTGGCTATTGTGATTAGTGCTGCAATAAACATGGGAGTGCAGATATCTCTTTGATACACTGATTTCCTTTCTTTTGGATATATGCCCAGCAGTGGGAGTGCTGGATCATATGATAATTTTATTTGTGGTTTTTTGAGGAACTTCTATACTGTTCTCCATAGTGCCTGTACTCATTGACATTCCCACCAACAGTGTACAAGGGTTCTCCTCTCTCCACATTCTCACCAACATCTGTTATTGTCTGTCTTTTGTATATCAACCATTTTATCTGCCTGTTTATCACATTGTGGTTTTGATTTGCATTTCTCTGCTGATTAGTAATGTTGAACATCTTTTCATACACGTGTTGGACATTTCTACATCTTCTTTTGAGAAATGTCTGTTTAGTTCCTTGGGCTATTTGTTAATCAGATTACTTGTTTTTTTGTTATTGAGTTTTTTGAGCTCCTTATATATTCTGGTTATTGATCCCTTGTCAGATGGGTAGTCTGTAAATATTTTCTCCCATTCTGTGGGTTGTCTCTTCACTTTACTGATTGTTTCTTTTGCTGTGCAGAACTTTTAAACTTGATATAATCAAGCTAACTTGTCTATTTTTGCTTTGGTGCCTATGGTTTTGAGGTCTTACACACAAAAAATTTGCCCAGACCAATGTCCTGGAGCATTTCCCCAATATTTTCTTCTAGTAGTTTCACAGTTTTAGGTCTTAGATTTACATCTTTAATCCATTGTTATTTCATTTTTGTGTATGGTGAGAGATAGGAGTCTACTTTAATTTATCTGCATATGGATATCCCGTTTTCCCATCCCCATTTATTGAAGAGACTATCTTCAATGTTATTGAAGAGAACATTCCCCATTGTATGTTCTTGGCCCCTTTGTCAAAAATAAGTGAACTGTAAATGTGTATGTTTGTTTCTGGGTTCTCAGTTCTGTTCCATTGGTCTATATGTCTGTTTTCATGCTATTTTGGTTACTATAGCTTTGTAGTAAAATTTGAAATCAGGTAGTGTGATACCTCCAGCCATGTTCTTTTTGCTCAGGATTGCTTTGGCTACTCGAGGTCTTTTGTGGTTCCACATAAATTTTAGGATTTTTTTTTCAGTGAAGAATGTCATTGGTATTTTGATAGGGATTGCGTTGCATCTGTAAGTTGCTTTGGATAGTATTGTCATTTTAACAATATTCTTCCAATCCATGGACTTGGAATATCTTTCCTTTTTTGTGCATCCTCTTCAATTTATTTCACCAGAGTTTTATCATTTTCCTTACATTCCTTTCACTTCTTTGGTTAGATTGATTCCTAGATATTTTCCGGTTTTGTAGCTATTGTAAATGGGTTATCTCTGACACTTGCATTTATGTTCTTGAATAAAACCGGCCCATGATTTTCATTTTTTATATACTCTTCCTTATATTTTGGTATCAAGATTTTGATAGCTTCACAAAATGAGTTTGGAAGCATTCTCACTTCTTCTATATCCTGGAATTATTTTTTCTAAGATTAGAGTTACTTATTCCCAAAATTTCTGGTAAAATTTACAGATATTTTAGTGGGCCGGGCGCGGTGGCTCAAGCCTGTAATCCCAGCACTTTGGGAGGCCAAGACGGGCGGATCACGAGGTCAGCAGATCGAGACCATCCTGGCTAACCCGGTGAAACCCCGTCTCTACTAAAAAATACAAAAAACTAGCCGGGCGAGGTGGCGGGCGCCTGTAGTCCCAGCTACTCGGGAGGCTGAGGCAGGAGAATGGCGTAAACCCGGGAGGCGGAGCTTGCAGAGAGCTGAGATCCGGCCACTGCACTCCAGCCTGGGAGACAGAGCGAGACTCCGTCTCAAAAAAAAAAAAAAAAAAAAAAACCAAATATTTTAGTGAGAAAAGTTTTTAATCACTACGTAAGAAACTCTCAAGTATTCTCTTTCATACTAAATTATGACAAGTTATATTTTTCTAACAATGTGGTCTATTTCATCTAATTTTTCAAAGCTTCTGACATTAGCGTTCATAGTATTTTCTTATTTTTTTATCATAGTAAAATTCATATAGTCATTCTAAACACCTTAAAATGTACAATTTAGTGGCATTTACCACATACACAGTGTTGTACAACCATTACCACAATCTATTTCCGGAATATTTTTATCACCCTAAAAGAAAACCCTGTAAGCAGGTAATCCCCACTTCTCACTCTTCCCAGCCCATTGCAACCACTAACCCGCTTTCTGTCTCTATGAATGTGCCTAACCTGGGTATTTTGTAGAAATGGAATCACACAATATATGGCATTTTGTGTCTGGCTTATTTCATTTAACAGTGTTTTCAAGGTTCATACATGTTGTAGCATATCAGTACTTCATTCCTTTTATGGTTGAATAATATTTTCATTGTATGGTTATGCTACATTTGTTTATCCATTAATCCATTGATGGATGTTTGAGTTTTCTTCACATTTTTATGATTGTGAAGAGTGCTATGAGTTTTCAGGTACAAGTATTTTCGTAAACACATATTTTCAGTTCTATTAGGTATATACCTAGGTATGAAATTTCTGGGGCATATTATAATTCTAAGTTTAACTTTTTAAGTAGCCACTAAATTGTTTTCCACAGCAGCTGCCCCCTTTTATGTTCTCATCAGCAATGTGTGAAAGTTTCAATTTCTCCACATTCTCACTAGCACTCGTTATTTTCCATTTTTTAATTATAACCATTCCAGTGGGAATCTTATTATGGTTTGCAACTGCATTCCTCTCATGACTAATAACTTGAGTACCTTTTCATATGTTTATTGACCGTATGTATATCTTCTTTAAAAATAGCTATACAAGTCCTTTACCTGCTTTATTTATTATTATTATTTTTTTAATTTTTAATTTTTTCTTTGAGACAGCGTCTCACTCTGTTGCCTAGGCTGGAGTGCAGTGGCTCGATCTCGGCTCACTGCAACCTCTGCCTTCCAGGTTCAAGTGATTCTCTCACCTCAGCTTCATGAGTAGCTGGGATTACAGGTGCGCACCACCACACCCAGCTAATTTTTGTATTTTTAGTAGAGACCTGCCTGTTGGACAGCTGGTCTCGAACTCCCAACCTCCAGTGATCCGCCCACCTCAGCCTCCTAAAGTGCTGGGATTACAGGCATGAGCCACCATGCCCACCCTTTACCTGCTTTTTAATTGGATTGTTTCTCTTTTTGTTATAGGGATTTTATATATTTTATATACTAGAATCTAATTTATGATTAGCATAAATTCAAGACCTGGATTTATGGTTAGCAAATATTTTCTCCCATTCTGTGAGTTTCCTTTTCACTTTCTTAATAGTGTCCTTTGATGCTACAAGTCTTTTATTTTGATCAAGTCCAATTTATCCATTTTCTCTTTTGTTGCTTGGGCTTTGACTGTTATATCTAAGAAACCATTATTATAGTCAAAGTCATAAATATCTGCCCCTCTGTTTCTTCAAAGAGTTTCAGCTTTTACATTTGGGTCCTTGATCTATTTTTAGTTAATTATATATATATTATATATGTAATTATATTTACATACATAATATATATTATTACATATGACAGTATATATTGTTATATATTATATATTATTATATATTATATTATATTATTATATAATACTGTATACTGTATGTTTTAATTTATTAATTTATATTTATTTTATTTTAAATATTATATTTTAATTTAAATATATATTTATAGGTTATATTATATAAATATATAATATATAATTCACTATATATAGTGAATTATAGCTATGTGAATTTTATATATAATGTGAATTTTACATATAATGTGAATTATATATATGTATATATAGTATGAGGTAAGGGTGCAACTTCATTCTTTTGCACATAGATATCCTGCATTTCCAACGTTATTTGTTAAACAGACTATTCTTTCCCCCATTGAATGTTCTGGGTGCCATTGTCAAAAAACAGTTGACAACAGATGTATGGATTTATTTTTAGACTCTCAATTCTATTTCATTGTCCTATATGTCTATCTTTATGCTAGTACCACACTGTTTTGATTACTGTAGCTCTATAGTACATATTGAAATCAAGAAGTGGGAGTCTTCTAACTTTCCAAGATTGTTTTGGCTATTTGGCGTCCTTTAGAATTTAACATGAAAAAAATCCATTAGGATTTTGATATGGATTGCATAGAATCTGTAGATCACTTTGGGGGGTATCACTTTGGGGGAGTATCTTAAGTCTTCCACTACACGAACATGGAATATCTTTCCATTTAGTAGGTCTTTAATTTCAAATTTTTTATAGTTTTAGTACACAAGTCTTGCAACTCCCAGGTCAAATTTATTCTTAAGTATTTTATTCTTTTTGATACTAAATAAACAAAATAGTTTTCCTTTTTTCTATTCAGAATGTTCACTACTAATGTATAGGAACATCACTGGTTCTTATACATAGATCTTGGATCCTATAACTTTGCTGAATTCATTTATTACCTCTAATTGTTTTTCTTTTTTTTTTCTGGTCACTTGTTTAGAATTTTTTTACATAACATCATTTCATCTACCAAAAGAGATAATTTTTCTTCTTCCTTTTCAATTTGGGAAACTACACAAACTACCAAATCTGACTCAAGAAGAAACAGAAAATCGATACCAACCTGTAAGTAACAAAGTTATTGAACTGGAAATCAAAAACCTGTCAAAAAAGAAAATCCCAGGACCAAGTGGCTTCACTAGTGAATTCTACTAAACGTTTAAGAAAATTAACACCAACCCTCTTAAATTATTTCAAAAAACAGAAGAGGAAGCTCCGAGGAATTTGGAACGGCACTGACCTGTGATCACACCACTGCACTCCAGCCTGAGCCATGGAGCAAGATACATATATTGCAGTATCATTCTGGGTCTCTGGGAATTGGAGTAAGCTGTGAATCAATGTTCAGAAATCCAAAAGTTCTGCGTGTTTTTGTTTCTTACTGCAATTATTTTGAAACCAAGTTGTGGCAAAAAGAATGATGGCCCCAAAAGATGTCCATGTCTTAATCCATGGAATCTGTGAATATTTTAGTTACATGGCAAAGGAGAAGAAAGGTTGAAGATAGAATTAAGGTTGCTAATCAGCTGACCATAAGACAGAAAGATGATCAAGCTTGGCCCAGTGCAATCAAAAGAGGCCTTAAAAGTGGACAAACAGGCGCGTAAGAGGGAGTCAGAGAAAGAGAAGTGGTGACAGAAGCAGAGTCAGGGTGTTGCTACATGAGAAAGCTTAGAAGATGGAGGAAGGGGCCATGAGCCAAGAAATGTGGGTGGCCACCAGAAACTGGAAAAGGCAAGGAAATAATTACTACCCAGTACCTCTTAAAAGGAATACATCTCTGCCCATACATTGGCTTTAGTTCACTGAGACTCATGTCAGATTTCTGACCTATATAAATGTAAGATAACAAACTTGTATTGTTTAAACCACTAAGTTTGGAGTAATTTGTTACAGCAGCAATAGAAAACTAACACAAATGGTATGCAGACCCCTGAAAGTCTTCAAGCCCTTTTCTGTGAGGTCAAAACAATATTTATAATTATACAAACAAGTTTATTTTACTTTTTCACCTTGATATTTTCAATGGTTGCAAATGTTGCAAAAGCAATGGTGAGTAAAACTGATGGCACCGTAGTAGAAATAAAAGCACTAGCACCTAACTCTACTAGTAATTATTGTATTCTTTATCATAATGCACTCATAGAAAAAAGTTCCAGTTTCACTGAAGCATATATGATGAAGCAGTAAAAAAAAAAAAAATTATTAAATCTTGACCTTTGAGCACATGTGTTTCTAACAGTCACTGTGATAAAATGGGAAGGATGCAGCTCTGCTGCATCTGGAAGTTTCATGATTACCTTGAGGAAAAGCATTTGTTCAGTTGTTTTGTTTGAGTTGTGAGCTGAATCAATCACTTTGCCTCAGCCTCCCAAGTAGCTGGGATTACAGGCATGCACCACCACACCCAGCTAATTTATTCGTGTTTTTAGTAGAGATGGTGTTTCTCCATGTTGGTCATGCTGGTCTTGAACTCCCAACCTCAGGTGGTCCACCCACCTTGGCCTCCCAAAGTGCTGGGATTATAGGCATGAGCTACCATGCCTGGCCATAGATTACCACTTTTTTCTTCAAAAAACAACTGGAAAATAAATGTTAGTTTTATTTTTTCAATCTTTTCCCTCTGTTGTTTAGTTTGGATGATTTCTGTTGATCTGTTTTCAAGTTCACAGACTCTTTCTTCTGTAATCTACATTCTATATTGAGCCCATTAAGTACATTTTTTATTTCAGTTGTATTTTTTAATCCCAAGATTTCCACTTGTTTCTTTTCTTATCTTCCTTTTTTTTTTTTTTTTTTTTTTTTTTTTTGCTGAGGTTCTCTTTCTTTTCATTCATTTTAAGAATGTTTGCCCTTACGACTTGGAGCATGGTTATAACAGCTGCTTTAAAGCCTTTATCTGATTACTTCCACATCTTTGTCATGTTGGGGTTGGCATTTGCTGCCTTTTTCCTTGCAAGATATTGAGATTTTCTTAATTCCTCATATGCTGAGTGATTCTGGATTACATCTTGGACATTTTGAATATTATGTCATGAGACTTTGACTCTTGTTTAAATCCAAAAGAAATTATGATTTGTGTGTGTGTGTTTCAACAAGCCATTGACCTGGTTGAGCTCAGGCTATGTGCTTCTACCCATCTTCTTTAAGGTATGGTTCACTCTTACCTAAATTTTCAGAGACTTTGCAGTGTTATTTAAATCTGCCCTGTATGCATGCCATCCAGTGGCATATTTGGGACTTAAAAGTGGCCTACATTACAGAGCTTAGTTCTCAAAGCCTTTGTTACACTATTTAGGGTCAGACCAATTCATGTTCCACTTGAAGATGGCCCAGATGTTTATATATAACTTTATGGGATTGCTTTATTGACTCCCTCATCTCCATGATCTTTCTGAAACTTTTCACTCCCTAAAAGTCCTCCTTCTCTAGCTAAAAAGCCAGGGCTTTTATTTCTCCAGTCTGCTATTCACATCTCACAACTGCATCTGTCTCAGGGGCCAAATGGTAAGAAGATAGAGGTGGGTAAGGGAACAATAGGGACTCCCCCATCTTCTTGGGGTCACAGTTCCTCTGGTCAAAAAGAAGAGTCCTTCTTCCCGAGGATTCTAGGTGCCTGTGCAGTCACCACTGTTGATGCTGCTACTGCCACCACAGGATTTCCTGGGGATTTGGGCATAATAGAAAAAAAATCAGGGCATTTACTTCACTCTGATGTATAGGGGACCCATTTCCCTCTTTTTAGGGAGCTTTCTCTTAGAGCTTCTTTTAGAGCTTTCTGTCTGTCCCCAGTGTGTAGGTTTGGGTTTCAGGTTGCACTGGAGTCACCCAGCCAAGATACATTGGGGGTGGGGGTGGAGGAGTCCTCAGCTGTCCCATGCATTCTGTCTAGGGTTTTAAATTGCTATCGGGGGAGAGGCAAAGTGGAATGTGGTTACTTCATCTCGACCAAAGCTGGAAGTGGTCTCCTAGTTTTTATCCTCCCCCAACTTCAGGGGTTGTTTCTTCTCAATGCCCCTTGGTTAGCTTTTCCTAATTGGTTGGCTTTAAATATTAGCATTCCCCTAGGCTCATTTTAGGCAATGTTCTCACTCTACTTTCTCTCCCTGGTTAATGTTAACCATGTTCATTACTTAAATTATCATGTACATGCAAAATTTGTATCTCCAGACTGACCTTTCTCATTAATTCCAGACTAACATATCCAACTGACTCCTTGATATCTCCACCACATATCTCAAAATCATGGGAAAATTCAGCATGTCTAGAATACAAATCATGACCTACCTTTCAACCTCAAACTTAGTCCTCTTTCAGGATTCCTTATGTCAGTTAATGACAACATCAGTCTTCTGTTTTACAAACAAGAAACCGAGGCGTCATCTTTGATGTTTTTGCCTCTCTCTCTGCCTATGTCTAATCCTGCTGATGTTACCTCTCAAATTGTTGACAGGTTACTTTTTAAATAACTCTCAAATCTGTCTACTTTCTCCACTGCCCCATGCTAATCCAAGCTTCCAGTAACATTCACCTGAACCACTACAATTTTCTCCAACTTGATCTCCCTGTGACCACTTCTATTCTCCGTAATCAGTTCTCCACATGGCGGCCAGAATGACTTTTCTATGAAAATACTTGCTAAACCCCTACTCAAGCCATTTCAATGGCTGTTCAATATGCTTATGAGATAGAGTCTTGCTCTGTTGCCCAGGCTGGAGTGCAGTGGTATGACCTCGGCTCACTGCAACCTCTGCCTCCTGGGTTCAAGCGATTCTCCTGAGTCAGCCCCCAGAGTAGCTGGGATTACAGGCATGTGCCACCATGCCCAGCTAATTTTTGTACCTTTAGTAGAGACGGGGTTTCACCATGTTGGCCAGGCTGATCTTAAACTCCAGGCCTCAAGTGATCCACCCACCTAGGCCTCCCAAAGTAATGAGATTACAGACCTAAGGCACCGCACCCAGCCCCACTCCTCCCTTTTCTTTACGTGCCTCTACTCATTTGTCTTCTTTTGGTTCTTCATGCCATGTTTTCTTTTGCTCCCTTGCCAGAGATACTCTCTACTCCTCCTCACATCATCTCTTTTTCTTCACATATCAGCCCAATATTTACTTCCTATTTCTGTGCCTTATCAAAAAAAGAGAGCGTAAAACTTGCATAACCCAAGTCAGTCCAAGAGCTTCTGTTCATGTCCAGGTCACTTTATCTACAAATGATACTTATCTTCTTTTCTTCTATCCAGGGAGACAAGTTCTAAGGTTAGATAGCTTAGATAGGTCTAAAAATTACAGCTATTTATATTGCTGAGAATGAAGGAATGCTAAAAGCCTATTATGTTATAATTACTAGTTTGCAAATGAGGAGTCAAGGCTGTAAGGGACATATGGCCCAATCATTCAGGTGATACTTGAATCCCTTCTATGAACAGACCAAGTACTGATTCTATTGTGAGCACTCTTCCTGTGTTCATCAGATCCAACACTCTTCCAGTGTTCATCTTATTCCTCATAAAGAGAGAAAGAAGAACTAATCCTACTTTTCTGTTGGAATGATAGATTTTTTTTCTGCAAATAATGTCTCCCAATGTATGGTCATCTCACAATCTATATCAGAATTTCTTGATGCTCCACCTATAACGATAGATTATTGAGGACCCGCCCTAGAGTCACTCAAATTATGAGTCATTCATAAATGTACATAGAATGCTCCATCTTGATCATTAGAATTTGCATCAAATACAGTACCAGAGGCCAAAGACCTGAAACAATAATTTCTAGCATATTTACCTTTTTTAACAATGTGCCATTTCTATTGGAAAAGTAAAGATAGTTAATCAAATGCTTTAGTCTTAAAGATTCCATGCTAAGAACTAATGACATTTTTGTTCTTTAAATCTAGGTAGATATTCTCACCACCACCACCACCTAACCACCACTAGCAATCAAAGAGAGGCATTCAACACAGAAATGGTCAAGTACCTAATTGAATAGCTATTAAAAGCTTATTACATGTATATTTTTATTCAATCAATGTTCAGTAAGCACTTAATTTTTTATAAAAAAACTATGCACTGAATGTCTGTCTTCTCTATGCCAGACTTGTGCTAGGTCCTGGGTATACAGTGGTAAATAAATTGAAATTATTATTGAATTACAAAGTATGATAAATGCTATTAATTAAAAAAAGAAACAAGAGGCTGGGTGCAGTGGCTCACACCTGTAATCTCAGTACTTTGGGAAGCCAAGGTGGGTGGATCACCTGAGGTCAGGAGTTCAACACCAGCCTGACCAATATGGTGAAACCCTGTCTCTACTAAAAATTACAAAAATTAGCCAGGTGTGGTGGTGTGCAACCCATAGTCTCACCTACTCTAGAAGCTGAGGCAGGAGAATCACTTGAACCAGGGAGGCAGAGGTTGCAGTTGGCTGAGATCACGCCACTGCACTCCAGCCTGGGCGACAGAGTGAGACTCTGTCTCAAAAAAAAAAAAAAAAAGAAAGAAAGAAAGAAAGAAACAAGAGAGAGCATAACACATTCATGAAACAAAAGAATTTTGGTGTGCTTAAAGCAAAAGATGTGAATGGTGAGTAATCAGATTATGAAAGTTTTTGCATGTCATCTTAAGGACTTCAAATGTTAGGGCAGTGAAACAGTGCTAAGGGATTTAAGCAGAGAAGTGGCATAAATGGATTTTTCTAAAGCATAAATCTAGTCACATAATCCTTCATGCAAGAATTGGTTCTCCATCAGAGGTAGTTCTACCTTCTCTGTCAAATATATTCCGCTTTAACAGTACCTCAAAAGGATCCCTTACCTGAGGCTCTATAAAAGTAACAATTGAAATTAGTGTTGATTGCGATCCAAAGAAAAGAATGCACTGTTTTACCAATAATTAACTTTAGTATTGCATATTATATATAAAGCACATTTATTATGCATATATAATATATATAGTTGTGCACAACAATGTTATGGAACATATGGCTTTAACTACTATTCTCTTAGCCAAGATCTGCTGCAAGGAGATACCCACCCAGGTTCTGTTCTGGGTCGTCTTCTGACATCTGGGTTATTTCTCATCTGTTTTGTTGTCCCATTCTGGTCTATATCCCATTCTAAAACACTTGGTTCCATGCCAATCTGCTCAGTTCCTTATGTCAAAGCTGATAGACTGACTACACAGGGTGTTCAGTCTCTGTCTCCAAAGTCTCTCATAGTTCCCTCTTTGAAGTAAATCTTCCAACTATTTCTATAGCTCTAGCTATTTCTGTTTATATTTAGAACCACACATAACAAATTCCAGAAAGCAGACAATTCAGTTCTATTATAACAAAATTTAGCTCTACTCAAATAAAAGCCTACTATAAAATTACAATGCAACATAACACTAAAATTGCCAGGCAATGATTGTGCCCTTTGCATTGGGAAGATTGAGGTATCTAGGAAGAAACATAGTTACTTTTAGGATAAATGATTCCCTGCCGGCTTTCCCTTACCATTCCAAAACCATTACTGGGGACATAATTCCATTCTCTACTATCAAATGTCTCTTGGCAGCAATATCTGGCATCAAATTTGTCCCGTTGTTGGTCGGGCACATTGGCTTACACCTGTAATCCCAGCATTTTGGGAAGCCGAGATGGGCAGATCACTTGAGGTCAGGAGTTCGAGACCAGCCTGGTCAACATGGGGAAACCCCGCCTCTACAAAAAATACAAAAAATTAGCCAGGCATAGCGGCATATGTCTGTAATCCCAGCTACTTGGGAGGCTGAGGCAGGAGAATCGCTTGAACCTGGGAGGCAGAGGTTCCAATGAACTGAGATTGTGCCACTGCACTCCAGCCTGGGTGACAGAGTGAGACCCCGTCTCAAAAAAAAAAAAAGAAATTGTTTCATTGCTTCCTCTCCAGAATTTTGCTATGTGGTTATTTCGAGTTTCTTTACATCTAGGGACGTGTAACAGAAGTCCTAAATGTATTTATTTTTATTTTTTTTATTATACTTTAAGTTCTGGGATACATGTGCAGAACATGCTCGTTTGTTACCTAGGTATACACATGCCATGGTGGTTTGCTGCACCCATCAACCTGTCATCTACATTAGGTATTTCTCCTAATGCTAGAGTTAAGTAATCCAAAAGTCAACATCTAATGCTAAAACTTTTAAAGTATTTTATATTTTTAATTTGTCCAGTGAGTTTACATTCCTCCAGTTAAAACCCTCTTCCCTTCTCTACTCTAGAAGTAGAGATAGACAAGTAAGAAGGTACACATGGAGGCAGAAAGAATGAAGGAAAAAATCAAATAAAAAAGGAAAAAGAGAGAAACAAAAACTAACCCTACTTTTCTTTTTGAAAGATAAAGTTTTGCTGGAAATAACGTCTCCCAATGTATGGTCACCACACAATCTATATCAGAATTTCTTGGGGCTCCACCTAAAACTACAGATTATTGAGGAACCACCCTAGAGTCACTGACTCAGAATATCTGGGAGTGAAGGCATTTTTAACAAGCAATATTTGTATGCAAATAAAAGATTTAAAACAACTAATATAAATATTGTCTCTATAATGTTTAACTATTTATAAAGCAATATACCTCATTGCCCTTGTTTCTTCTTTGTAATTTCCCAAGTGGTACTTTCTTCTCAAAGTGACTGGTGTAAAGCTGATAAATGTGTTAATTTACTGAATGACTGCTGTAAACAGAAAAGGTACAAAATAACAGGAATACTTGTCCCTGTGAAGTCAATCATCCAATGAAGAAAAAAGAAAAGCATGAATGAAAAAGACTTAATTAGTATATGAGTAGTATACTGGCATAAAAGCAGATACAATTTGCATCTTTATGTGCTTAGAAAAGCAAGGCTGGCAAGTGGAAAAATCAAGTAGGCATCATTGAATGCCTTACTCAGGGAGATACGGAGTTTTAATGAGGAGTCTGGAATAATGAAGGGTAATTAGAGAGCCACCCCCATGTGGTAAAACAAGGTCTGGCCAAGAAATCGGAAGGATGTCGTAGTCCCAGTTCTACAGTTGTGTGATGTTGAGCTAGTCTTTTATATTTTTAAATTCTGTTTTCTCACTTGCACAATCAAGGCCAGTCTTTATTTGTTTCTTTATGCTCCCACCTCATTTCTTTATGCTCCCACCTTCTGTATCTTAAGCACAGAAGATACACAAGATTTCTTCTGGAGCGAACATTTGATGACTCGATAACTCAAAACCTCACAACCGCAAAACACAAAAAGGAAATATTAACAAATGCAAATTGAAACCTACTATTGTTAATAGGCAATCACTCTGTGTACGCATCTCATAATTATGAAATTATATAGAGGTAAGATCCGATCAGAGTTCTAAGAGGTTGTATGTTGTCTAGAATTTCTCTGGTGAGCTCTGCCAGGGGCACATCTCTGGTAAAACCATAGGGACCCAATCAGAGATGTTCGTGTGTTTGATGCAATGGTATTTTGCCCAGCAGTTTCTTCATAGCATCTTTGACTTCCTTGTTTCTTAAACTGTAAATTACGGGGTTCAACATAGGGGTAAGCACTCCATAAAGCAACGAGATGATTTTGTCTATTTTTTGTGCCTTTGATGAAGAAGGCTTTAGGTACATAGAGAGGGCAGCCCCATAATACAAGATCACCACAGTCAAATGGGCGCCACAGGTAGAAAAAGCCTTGTTTCTTCCTTCTGCTGAGCTGATTCTCAGAATAGTGGAAAGGATGAAGATGTAAGAGATGCAAATTAAGAGCATTGGAATTGGCAAGAGGAGAATGCTGACCACCAGCATGATCGTGTTCACGAGCAATGAACTTGTGCAAGCTAACTTTAGCACCGCCAGAATTTCGCACGTGAAGTGATCGATGAGATTCCCACAGAGGGGTATCTGCAGAGCTAAACTGGTTTCCAGCAGGGCAGTTAGGCAACCCGTCACCCAGGAGACCGTGGCCATCCGTGCACAGACGCACCTGTTCATGATGATGGAGTATCTCAGCGGGTTGCAAATGGCCACATAACGGTCATATGCCATCACGGCCAGGAGTACACACTCTGTGGAGCCCATGGCAAGGGACAGATACATCTGTACAGCACACCCAGAAAGGATAATGGTTTTCTGAGATGACAGCAAGTTCACCAGCAAAGTAGGAATAGAGGCAGATGTGTAACAAATATCCATGAAAGAGAGATGTCCAAGGAATAAGTACATAGGGGTTTTAAGGCGTGAATCTAGGATAGTGATTAAAATAAGAGTGCTGTTGCCCAAGAGGGTTGCCAGATACATTACAAGGCTGAAGACGAAGAGAACCACCTCTAACCTTGGGTACTGGGAAAATCCCTCCAAGAAAAAAATGCTCCAAATGGTGAAGTTTTCTCTTTCCATTTTCTTTCTTTCATCTATATTTATTCCAGTATTACTCTCTTCATTTAACCTGAGGACATAAAGAAATGAATAAAGTGTGAATAAAGTTAGGAAATACTCTCAAACATTTTCACTATTATTATAAATGCAATTTTACTACAAGAAATGACAGGACAGTGTGTTTATTGATGTAAGGGGGGAAGCAGGTTTGATCTATATAAGTTGATTCTTCCACAACAAAATTTAGAAAACAGCAAATTTGAAAAAAACAATATACATATTTAATACTTGAATCTGAGCTCCTAAACCTATCCTTAGCACGCAGTAGGTCTTTAATAAAGATTTGAAAGTGACTGAATGAGGAAAAATATGAATGTACATTGAAGAAGTTATTGAGCTCAAATCAGAAAAGTAATGCAGATAAGTGAGAAAAGAAATGTACAATATGTACATTGTACATTTAATGTACAATAAAATGTACAATAAAAAGCAATATTGATCTTCACTAAAAGAAGAGGAGGAACCTTGAAAGAAACAAATAAATTTTAGGCCGGGCACAGTGGCTCATGCCTGTAATCCCAGCACTTTGGGAGGCGGAGGCGGGTGGATTGCTTGAGCTCAGGAGTTAGACCAGCCTGGGCAATATGATGGTGAAATCCTACGAAAAATACAAAAATTAGCCAGATGTGGTGGCACACGTCTGTGGTCTCAGCTACTCAGGAGGCTGAGGCTGAGACAGGGAGGCAGAGGTTGCAGTAAGCCGAGATTGCGCCACTGCACTCCAGCCTGGGTGACAGTGAGACTCTGTCTCAAAAAAAAAAAAACAAAAATTAAACCAACTTCATATGCGGAGGCACTGGGTCTAAATGAACTCTACCCTTTCCAGCTAACAGTTTGGGGGGCTGTACACTGGTTTCAAAAAGGACTACAATGTAGTCAATGCTCGAAGCATTGTAGATACTAATTTGTGATTATATTTAAGAGCCAGCTTATGTCACACAATTTAATACTAACACATTTAATACTAATACATCCACTGTACAATTTCATTCATTGTTGAGCCCCATATCTTTGTGAGTGTGTGAAGAGTTCTAAAAATTATAGCCAGGCAATACATGAAAACCCATATATACAGGAAATGCAGAAACTAAATTCCCTTGGAAGATTACCATAAGATCTCTTTGAAAATAAGATTACAGTCTGGGCACGGTTGCTCATGCCTGTAATGCCAGCGCTTTGGGAGGCCAAGGCGGGCAGATCACAAGGTCAGGAGATCAAGACCATCCTGGCTAACACGGTGAAACCCCGTCTCTACTAAAAATACAAAAAATTAGTGGGGCATGGTGGTGGGCGCCTGTAGTCCCAGCTACTTGGGAGGCTGAGGCAGGAGAATGGCGTCAACCCGGGAGGCAGAGCTTGCAGTGAGTGGAGATCGTGCCACTGCACTCCAGCCTGGGCAACAGAGCGAGACTCCGTCTCAAAAAAAAAAAAAAAAAAAAAAAAAAAAAAAAAGATTACAGAGCACATAGTTATAAATAAGAACACTGGAATTGGCAAGAGAAGAATGTTGACCACCGTCATGATCATATCCATGAGCAGTGAACTTGTGCAAACTAACTTTAGCACCACCAGAATTTCACTTGTGATCAATGAGATTCCCACAGAGGGATCGCTGCAGGGCAAAACTAGTTTCTAGCAGGGCAGCCAGAAACAAAGCATTATTTTTTTTCTTACATTTCACATTATAAACAAAAAATTACTACAGAAAACTTACCTTGCTTCTTCACTCATATTGCCTTTTAATAAACCTTCAACCGTTTTCTTTCTCCACTGAGTCTTTCGTATTTTCAAATACAAATGTCCTTAAACATTGCTTTCATCTTACAAATTTCTCTGCCAAGTTTTAGATTTAATAGATTTCTCTAATAATAAAAAATTATTAGATTATTATAAAGCATTACTTCGAAGAAGCTTAATTTTTGTGCCACTGTTAAGACTAACAAGCATAAAAGTTTTTAAATGAAAAAAATCAGCCCAGTTACCTGAGATCTGATCTTTTCTGTTATTTAAAAAGTATTTAGTAGTAGCCAAGAAGAATTGGCCCTCCCATCTGAATTCCCTGTCACCGACTTCAAATAAAATGTTGTTTTATGATGCACTTCATAAAGTTAACTATGTCCAAGAAATAATAAATTAATTCACTTTTTAAAATGTTAAATGTTATGTAGAAAACAATAGTGCAATTCATTTCTTTCAAAATTGTTAACTCTTACTGCCATAACTAAAAATATCAAAAGATAGCAACTGAAATATTAGGCAAATTTAAATCATTTGTTGTTTTGGGGGAATACCTGTTGTCCCTGAACAATTTAGAGTTCAGCAGTTAAAATATACAGAGGTTTGAAACTTCAGATCCTTCAGGGATATTGTCCCAAAGATCCAATTATATCAAACTTTTAAAAAGTCAAATAGAGAGTGAACCACACAGTTCCTCCAAAATACTTTGGAAAACTCAGAAAACAAAGTTTTCTATTTGCTTTCTTCTTGTCAATCCTTAGCTATGTCAAGATTTTTTTATGAATGATTTCAGTGTAGAATACTTAACAGAATACAGAGAAAAGATGTCCCTAAAATACATTTTGTGCAATCGTGAATTTAATTCCTGGTTTTCAGAAATTAGGGAAAGAACATTTACTTTTTAAAGCTGCAGAGAAATCACTGACTGCCCCAACAAGTGATCAGAAATGTTATTCAGTATACCCATACTGAGAGGATTGCAAAGCAATGAAACCTCAGTAGTAATGGGCACGTCCTAGATCTTTGTTTTGTTTTTGAGACAGGGTCTGGCTGTGTCACCCAGGCTGGAGTGCAGTAGCATGATCTTGGCTGAGTGCAGTAGCATGATCTTGGCTCACTGCAACCACCGCCTCCCAGGTTCAAAGGATTCTCCTGCCTCAACCTCCTGAGTAGCTGGGACTACAGGCATGTGCCACCACGCTGGGCTAATTTTTGTATTTTTGGTAGAAACGGGTCTCTACCACATTGGCCAGACTGGTCTCAACCTCCTGAGCTTAAGCAATCCAGCCACCTCAGCCTCCCAAAGTGATGGGATTACAGGCATGAGCCACCATCCCCGGCCCCAGATATTAGTTTCTAAACACCATTCTCAACTAGCAGGAAACATGGCTCCTTGGAAAAATGACTAATACCAGAGCTAGGATATGGAAAGAACAAGATTAACTTAGTGTATCTTATCAAACAAGAAAATAAGAAATATGCAAAGAATGGTAGAGATATAGCAAAGGGTCATAGACACCCACTTGGTGAAGCTCCCATTGCTAAATTTAGGACAGATTATTTGAAGCATCAAAATAAAAATGATAATTGATCATAATTCATAGAATAATATAAAAATGTACGTATTCATTATGATGTAAATAAATAGAAATAGGAAGCTCTTCCTCACAGTAGGATGCCAAAAATTATAAATATAGAGGAATGATGTTAGAAAATAATCAATCACAGTTAAGGGTTTTGTAGGCAATAGATTACCATAGGTAAAATGTTGTATTAGGTTAATGTAGGCAGTGTCGTTGTTGAAGGTAAAAGTTGGATGAACAGAGTATTTACATGGTGTCAAAATATCTCACCACAAATTACTTAGTAAGTTTAAAGATAAAATAATAACTTTACGGTGGGGAGGCCTGAAGGGTAATCATGTTAACATCACCAATATTGGGACAAATAGACTCCATGTACATTCTGATACGAGGTACTGAGAACACATTATCACTTCTGCGGTATTCCCATCAAAATTAAATCACCAGAATCTAACCATGAGTGTAAACCAGACAAACCTAAATGTAGGGATATCATGCAACATAATCAGTCTATACTTTCCAAAAGTACAGACAATTCTCAAAAAATGATATACAAATGGCCACAATAAATATGAAAAAATGCTCAACATCATTAATTATCAGGGAAATGCAAATCAAACCCACAGTGCAGTACCACCTTACTCTTGCAAGAAGGGCCTTAATCAAAAACTAATAGATGTTGGCACGGATGGGATGAAAGGGAAACACTTTTACACTGCAGGTTGGAATGTAAACTAGTACAACCACTATGGAAAACAGTGTGAAGATTCCTTAAAGAACTAAAAGTAGATCTACCATTTGATCTAGCAATCCCACTTCTGGGTATCTACCCAGAGGAAAAGTCATCATACAAAAAAGATACTTGCACACATATGTTTATAGCAGCACAATTCACAATTGCAAAAATATGGAACCAGCCCAAATGCTCAACAATCAATGAGTGGATAAAGATAATGTGATATATATATATATATATATATATATATATATACACACACACACACACACACACACACACATACCATGGAATACTACTCAGCCACAAAAAAGGAACGAAATAATGGCATTTGCAGCAACTCGGATGGAATTGGAGATCAGTATTCTAAGTGAAGTAACTCAGGAATGGAAAATCAAACATCCTATGTTCTCACTCATAAGGGGGAGCTAGGCTATGAGGATGCAAAGGCATAAGAATGACACAGTGGACTCTGGGGACTCAGGGGAAAGGATGGGGGACTAGGGGACAAAAGACAACATATTGGGGATAGTGTACACTGATTGTATACCAAAATCTCAGAAATCACCAATAAAGAACTTATCCATGTAGCCAAACACTACCTGTTCCCCCAAGACCTACTGAAATAAAAAAGAAGAAATAATAAAATTTAAAAACTCCTAATTTTTTAAAAAAAGTGTCACAATCAGGAAACAAAAACCAAGAAAATGTTCCATACCTGAAAGAGACAGGACAACTAAATACGATGCATGCCCCAGCATTGAATCTTTTTTTTTTTTTTTTTTTTGAGACAGAGTCTTGCTCAGTCACCCAAGCTGGAGTTCAGTGGCCCAATCTCAGCTCACTGCAAGCTCCGCCTCCTGGGTTCACGCCATTCTCCTGCCTCAGCCTCTCGAGTAGCTGGGACTACAGGCACCCGCCACCACACCTGGCTAATTTTTTGTATTTTTAGTAGAGATAGGTTTTCACCGTGTTAGCCAGGACGGTCTTGATCTCCTGACCTCATGATCCACCCATCTCGGCCTCCCAAAGTGCTGGGATTACAGGCGTGAGCCACCGCGCCCGGCCAGCATTGAATCTTAAATCAGGAAAAAATGGGCTATAAAGGACATTATTAGGACAATCGACAACATTTGAATATGGCCTGGGGATTAGATATTCATATTCTATGAATATCAAATTTCCTGGTCTTGATGACTGTACTGTGGTTATGTAAGATAATGCTCTTGTTCTTAAGAAATACAGACTGAAGCATTTAGTGTTAAAAGGGCAAAATGTCTCCAATTTACCCTCAAATCATTGGTAAAAATTTGGTTTTTAAAAATTATGTGTGGAGAGAAGATGCACTTATTGCCACATTTTTTTGCAAGTCATGCAGCCTCCATATTTTCTGTGTTCTTATGACAGCTCATTTACTCTGGATCGCTGATGGCAAATTTCCAGAAAGAAGACCCTCAGAAGAACTTGGTCCTACCATATGAATAAGCAAATTGTTTCCTTCTTAGGAAAAGAAGGAACAACAACTATATTGAATAATATAAACATATAAAACAGAGCTAATTAAGTGGTAGGATTATATTTTGGGGATAATGGGCTACAGTAGCCCATAATAGCATGAGCTTGGAATAGTGAAACTGGCTAAATCCAATAGGCTTGTTTGATTGTAAAACATACGAAACATGATAGCTAATGACTTGAAGTTTTAATAATATTAATCTTGAAACTTTATTTTTCTAAAAGTCAGCACTCACAACAAATCCCTCCCACCACCATACAGCAAGACAACAAGAATTTTAGAAGAAAATTGACAACGAGATGACCGTCTATGGAGAAAATCTGAAAGAATCAACAAAAAACTGCTGGAACTAACAATAAGCAATTCCAGTAAGGTTTCAGGAAACAGGGTTAATGAACAAAAGTCAATTGCTGTCCTGTATACAAGCAAAAAAGAAATGGAATTTGCATTAAAAACACAACATTGTTTACACTAGCGTCCCTCCCCCACAGTGATATACTTGGGCATAGATCTAACAAAATATGTACATGATCTATATAAGGAAAACTATAAAACTCTGATAAATGAAATCAAAGAAGATCAAAAAATCAGCTCTTTCCAAACGGGCCTGGCAAGATGGCCAGATAGGAACAGCTCTGGTCTGCAGCAACCAGCGACATCAACCCAGAAGGCAGGTGATTTCTGTATTTCCAACTGAGGTACCCGGTTCATCTCACTGGGACTGGTTAGACAGTGGGTACAGCCCAGGGAGGGGAGCTGGAACAGGGTGGGGCGTTGCCTCACCTGTGAAGCACAAGGGCTTGGGAAACTCCCTCTGCTAGCCAAGGGAAGCTGTGAGGGATCATATTGTGAGGAATGGTGCACTCCAGCCCGGATATTGCACTATTCCCAGTCTTTGCAACCTGCAGACCAGGAGATTCCCTCGGGTGCCTACGCCACCAGGGCCCTGGGTTTCAAGTACAAAACTGGGCAGCTGTTTGGGCAGACACCAACCTAGCTGCAGGAGTTTTTTTTCAGACCCCAGGAACCCGGAACCTGGCACCTGGAACACCAGTGAGGCAGAACTGTTCACTCCCCTGGAAAAGGGGCTGAAGCCAGGGAGCCAAGTGATCTAGCTCAGCAGATCTCACCCCCATGGAGCCCAGCAAGCTAAGATCCACTGGCTTGAAATTCTCACCGCCAGCACAGTAGTCTTAAGCCAACCTGAGACGCTCAAGCTTGATGGGGGGAGGGGCGTCCACCATTACTGAGGCTTGAGTAGGTGGTTTTCCCCTCACAGTGTAAACAAAGCCACCAGGAAGTTCAGACTGGGTGGAGCCCACCAAAGCTCATAAAGCTGCTGTAGCCAGACTGCCTCTCTAGATTCCTCCTCTCTCGGCAGGGCATCTCTGAAAGAAAGGCAGCAGCCCCAGTCAGGGTCTTATAGATAAAACTCCCATCTCCCTTAGATGGAGCACCTGGGGGAAGGGGTGACTGTGGGTGCAGCTTCAGCTGACTTAAACATTCCTGCCTGCCAGCTCTGAATGAGCAGCATATCTCCCAGCACAGCAATGGAGCTTTGCTAAGGGACAGACTTCCTCCTCAAGTGGGTCCCTGATCCCCATGCCTCCTGATTGGGAGACACCTCCCAGCAGGGATCAACAGACACCTCATACAGGAGAGCTCTGGACATCTGGTGGGTGCCCCTCTGGGACAAAGCTTCCAGAGGAAGGAACAGGCAGCAACCTTTGCTGTTCTGCAGCCTCTGCTGTTGATACCCAGGCAAACAGGGTCTGGAGTGGACCTCCAGCAAACTCCAGCAGACTTGCAGCAGAGGGGCCTGACTGTTAGAAGGAAAACTAACAAACAGAAAGGAACAGCATCAACAACAACAAAAAGGATGTCCTCACAGAAACCCCATCAGTAGGTCACCAACATCAAAGACCAAAGGAAGATAAATCCATAAAGATGAGGAAAAACCAGCACAAAAAAGCTGAAAATTCCAAAAACCAGAATGCCTCTTCTCCTCCAAAGGATCACAACTCCTTGCCAGCAACGGAACAAAGCTGGATGGAGAATGACTTTGATGAGCTGACAGAAGTAGGCTTCAGAAGGTCAGTAATAACAAACTTCTCTGAGCTAAAGGAGGATGTTCTAAACCAATGCAAGGAAGCTAAGAACCTTGAAAAAAAGTTAGAGGAATTGCTAACTAGAATAACCAATTTAGAGAAGAACATAAATGACCTGATGAAGCTAAAAAATATAGCATGAGAACTTCATGAATCGTACATAAGTATCAATAGCCAAATCGATCAAGCAGAAGAAAGGATATCAGAGATTAAAGATCAACTTAATGAAATAAAGCATGAAGACAAGATTAGAGAAAAAATAATGAAAAGGAACAAACAGAGCTTCCAAGAAATATGGGACTATGTGAAAAGATCAAACCTATGTTTGATTGGTGTACCTGAAAGTGACAGGGAGAATGGAATCAAATTGGAAAACACTCTTCAGGATATTATCCAGGAACTTCCTCAACTTAGCAAGATAGGCCAACATTCAAATTCAGGAAATACAGAGAACACCACAAAGAAACTCCTCAAGAAGAGCAAACCCAAGACACATAATCATCAGATTCACCAAGGTAGAAATGAAGGAAAAACTGTTCAGCGCAGCCAGAGACAAAGGTCAGGTTACCCACAAAGGGAAGCCCATCAGACTAACAGTAGATCTCTCTGCAGAAACTCTACAAGCCAGAAGAGAGTGGGGGCCGATATTCAACATTCTTAAAGAAAAGAATTTTCAACCCAGAATTTCATATCCAGCCAAACTAAGCTTCATAAGCGAAGGAGAAATAAAATCCTTTACAGACAAACAAATGCTTAGAGATTTTGTCACCACCAGGCCTACCTTACAAGAGCTCCTGAAGGAAGCACTAAACATGGAAAGGAACAACCAGTAGCAGTCACTGCAAAAACATACCAAATTGTAAAGACCTTCGACACTACAAAGAAACTGCATCAACTAATAGGCAAAACAACCAGCTAGCATCATAATGACAGAATCGAATTCACACATAACAATATTAACTTTAAATGTAAATGGGCTAAATGGCCCAATTAAAAGACACAGCCTAGCAAATTGGATAAAGAGTCAAGACCCATCAGTGTGCCGTATTCAGGAGACCCATCTCATGTCCAAAGACATACATAGGCTCAAAATAAAGGGATGGAGTAAGATTTACCAAGCAAATGGAAAGCAAAAAAAAGGAAGGGTTGCAATCCTAGACTCTGATAAAACACACTTTAAACCAACAAACATCAAAAAAGATAAACAAAGGCATTACATAATGGTAACAGGATCAACGCAACAAGAAGAACTAACTATCCTAAATATATATGCACCCAATGCAGGTGCACCCAGATTCATAAAGCAAGTTCTTAAAGACCTACAAAGAGACTTAGACTCCCACACAATAATAATAAAGTGGGAGACTTTAACACCCCACTGTCGATGTTAGACAGATTAACGAGACAGAAAATTAACAAGGATATTCAGGACTTGAACTCAACTCTGGACCAAGCGGACCTAATAGACATCTACAGAACTCTCCACCCCAAATCAACAGAACATATATTTTTCTCAGCACCACATCGCACTTATTCTAAAATTGACCACATAATTGGAAGTAAAACACTCCTCAGCAAATGAAAAAGAACAGAAATCATAACAAACAGTCTCTCAGGCCACAGTGCAATCAAATTAGAACTCAGGATAAAGAAACTCACTCAGAGCTGCACAACTACATGGGAACTGAACAACCTGCTTCTGATTGGCTACTGGGTAAAAAACAAAATTAAGGCAAAAATAAATAAGTTCTAGGAAACCAATGAGAACAAAGACACAACATACCAGAATCTCTAAGACACAAAGTAGTGTGTAGAGGGAAATTTATAGCACTAAATGCCCACAAAAGAAAGCAGAAAAGATCTAAAATTGACACCCTAACATCACAATTAAAAGAACTAGAGAAGCAAGAGCAAATAAATTCAAAAGCTAGTAGAAGACAAGAAATAACTAAGATCAGAGCAGAACTGAAGGAGATAGAGACACAAAAAACCCTTCAAAAACTCAATAAATCCAGGAGCAGGTTTTTTGAAAAGATCAACAAAATAGATAGACCACTAGCCAGACTAATAAACAAGAAAGAGAGAAGAATCAAATAGACACAATAAAAAATGATAAAGGGGATATCACCACCAATCCCACAGAAATACAAACTACCATCAGAGAATACGATAAACACCTCTACACAAATAAACTAGAAAATCTAGAAGAAATGGATAATTTCCTGGATACATAACCCTCCCAAGACTAAACCAGGAAGAAGTCAAATATCTGAATAGACCAATAACAAGTTCTGAAAATGAGGCAGTAATTAATAGCCTACCAACCAAAAAAAGCCTGGGACCAGACATATTCACAGCAGAATTCTACCAGAGGTACAAGGAGGAGCTGGTACTATTCCTTCTGAAACTATTCCAAACAATAGAAAAAGAGGGACTCCCCCGTAACTCACTTTATGAGGCCAGCAGCATCCTGATACCAAAGCCTGGCAGAGACACAACACAAAAGAAAATTTCAGGCCAATATCCCTAATGAACATCGATGTGAAAATCCTCAATAAAATCCTGGCAAACTGAATCCAGCAGCACATCAAAAAGCTTATCCACCACGATCAAGTGGGCTTCATCCCTGGGATGCAAGGCTGGTTTAACATACGCAAATCAATAAAGGTAATCCATCACATAAACAGAACCGATGACAAAAACCACAAGATTATCTCAATAGATGCAGAAAAGGCCTTTGATAAAATTCAACAGCCCTTCATGCTAAAAACTCTCAATAAATTCTGTATTGATGGAATGTATCTCAAAATAATAAGAGCTAGTTATGACAAACCCACAGCCAATATCATACTGAATGGGCAAAAACTGGAAGCATTCCCTTTGAAAATTGGCACAAGACAGGGATGCCCTCTCTCACCACTCCTATTCAACATAATGTTGGAAGTTCTGGCGAGGGCAATCAGGCAAGAGAAAGAAATCAAGGGTATTCAAACAGGAAGGCAGGAATTCAAATTGTCTCTGTTTGCAGACGACATGATCGTATATTAAGAAAACCCCACCATCTCAGCCCAAAATCTCCTTCAGCTGATAAGCAACTTCAGCAAAGTCTCAGGATACAAAATTAATGTGCAAAAATCACAAGCATTCTTATATACCAGTAACAGACAAACAGAGAGCCAAATCATGAATGAACTTCCATTCACAATTGCTTCAAAGAGAATAAAATACCTAGGAATACAACTTACATGGAATGTGAAGGACCTCTTCAAGGAGAATTACAAACCACTGCTCAAGAAAATAAGAGAGGACACAAACAAATGTAAAAACATTCCATGCTCATGGATAGGAAGAATCAATAACATGAAAATGGCCATATGGCCCAAAGTAATTTATAGATTCAATGCTATCTCCATCAAGCTACCTTTGACTTTTTTCAGAGAATTAGAAAAAACTACTTTAAATTTCATATGGAACCAAAAAAAAGCCTGCATAGCCAAGACAATCCTAAGCAAAAATAACAAAGCTGGAGGTTTCACACTACCTGACTTCAAACTATACTACAAGGCTACAGTAACCAAAACAGCATGGTACTGATACCAAAATAGATATATAGACCAATGAAACAGAAGAGAGGCCTCAGAAATAACATCACACATCTACAACCATCTGATCTTTGACAAACCTGACATACACAACAATGGGGAAAGAATTCCCTATCTAATAAATGGTGTTGGGAAAACTGGCTAGCCATATGCAGAAAACTGAAACTGGACCCCTTCCTTACACCTTATACAAAAATTAACTTAAGATGCATTAATGACTTTAACATAAGACCTAAAACCATAAAAACCCTAGACAAAAGCCTAGGCAATACCATTCAGGACATAGGCATGGGCAAAGACTTCATGACTAAAACACCAAAAGCAATGGCAACAAAAGCCAAAATTGACAAATGAGGTCTAATTAAACTAAAGAGCTTCTGCACAGCAAAATAAACTATCCAGAGTAAACAGGTAACCTATAGAATGGGAGAAAATTTTTGCAATCTATCCATCTGACAAAGGCTAATATCCAGAATCTATAAAGAACTTAAACAAATTTACAAGAAAAATAAACAAACAACCCCATCAAAAAGTGGGCAAAGGACATGAACAGACACTTCTCAAAAGAAGAAATTTATGCACTCAACAGACATATGAAAAACTGCTCATCATCACTGGTCATCAGAGAAATGCAAATGCAAATCAAAACCACAATGAGATACCATCTCACACCAGTTAGAATGGCAATCATTAAAAAGTCAGGAAACAACAGGTGCTGGAGAGGATGTGGAGAAATAGAAACGCGTTTCCTCTGTTGATGCAAGTGTAAATTAGCTCAACCATTGCGGAAGACAGGGTGGCGATTCCTCAAGGATCTAGAACCAGAAATACCACTTGACTCAGCAATCCCATTACTGGGTATATACCCAAAGGATTATAAATCATTCTACTATAAAGACACATGCACCCATATGTTTATCACAGCACTGTTCACAATAGCAAAAAACTTGGAACCAACTCAAATGCCCACCAATGATAGACTGGATAAAGAAAATGTGGCCCATATACACCATGGAATACTAAGCAGCCATAAATAAGGATGAGTTCATGTCCTTTGCAGGGACATGGATGAAGCTGGAAATCATCATTCTCAGCAAACTAACACAGGAACAGAAAACCAAACACTGCATGTTCTCACTCATAAGTGAGAGTTGAACAATGAGAACACATGGACACAGGGAGGGGAACATCACACACTGGTGCCTGTTCTGGAGGGATAGCATTAACAGAAATACCTAAAGTAGATAACAAGTTGATGGGTGCAGCAAACCACCATGGCACATGTATACCTATGTAACAAACCTGCACGTTCTGCACATGTATTCCAAAAAATTACAGTATAATTTTTAAAAAAAAAGAAACAAATCAGCTCTTTCCAACATGAGCTATAGATTCGATACAATCCCAATCAAAATCATGGGAAGTTCTTTTGTAGATAACAATAAACTGACTCTAAAACTTTTATCCAAATGGGACAGCCACTTTAGAAGACAGTTTGGCAGTTTCTTTTTTACAAAGTCAAACATACTTTTACCACATGATCCAGCAATTGTGCCCATTGGTGTTTACCCAAAGGAATTGAATACATGTCCATACAAAAAAACATGCACAAGGATGTTAATAGCAGCTTTTTTCTTAATTCCCAAAACTTTGAAACAACCAAGATGTCCTTTAGTAGGTGAATGGATAAACAATGGTATGTGCAGCCAGTAGAACATTATTCAGCACTCAAAAGAAATTAGCTATTAAGTCCTGAGAAAAGGCATGGGGGATGAGTTTCAAGTCAAGCAACAAACAAACAAACAAAAAAAAGACATGAGGGAAACTTAAATGCATATTACTCAGTGAAAGAAGCCAATCTGAAAAGGTTACATACTGTATGATTTCAACTATATGATATTCTAGAAGAGGCAAAATATGGCGACAGTAAAAAGATCAGTGGATGACAGGAGTTGGGGGTAAGAAGAGGGATGAATAGGAGGAGCACAGAAGAATTTTAAGACAGTGAAAATACTCCATATCATACTATAATAATGGGTATAAGTCATTATAAATTTTCTAAAATCCATAGACTGTACACCACCAAGAGTGAACCCTACGGCAAACTATGGACTTTGGGCGATTATGGTCTGACAATATTGGTTCATCTATTGTAACAAATGTGCCACTCTGGAGGGGGATGTTGATAACTGGGGAGGCTATGGATGTGTAGGGGCATGGGGTATATGAGAACTCTCAATTTTGTTGTGAACCTAAAAGTGCCTTAAAAATAAAATCTTTAAAAAATAATAATACAAGAATATGTTGGTGAACATTAAGCTAACTTTAAGATAATAGAAGTAATAATTTTCATATCAACAACTATCATTTATTGAATGCTCACCACATGCCAAAGTATTATGCAAAGCATTTTACAGATTCTCTCTGTAAAAGTATACGATGAAGGAAAAATCAACATCTCGATATTATGAAAAGTGAACAAGCTCTGCAAAGGATGCATTGTATCAAGGCCACAGAGCTAGCAAGTTTAAGTTAGAATTTGAAACCAAGTCTGTATACCTCTAAACCTGGCCTCGTCACCACCTAAGGTTGCTTTGGTTGGTTGCTTGGTTGGTTGGTTTGGTTTTCTCTTTAAAGACAGGGTCAGGCTGGAGTGCAGTGGCGCAATCACTGCTCACTGTAACCTCAAACTCCTGGACTCAAGTGATCCCCCTGCCATGGCCTCCCGAGTAGCTGGGACCACAGGTGAGTGCCATCGTGCCCAGATAATTTGTTTTTTTTGTTTTGTTTTGTTTTTGTTTCTTCTGGTAAGTCACTTATTATTCTACATGTTATGTCCAGTTATAAGATTTTGCTCCTTACTTGAATTTAGAGATAAAATTGGAAATCAGAGAACCGTTGGAGTTGCTGAACCCAGCTCTCAGTTGTAAAGGAAGGTGTATTGATTATTCCCTTATATACACACAGAAAATTATTCAGAGTACATCTTTTTTTTTCTAGTATCATAAATTTATTTTATTATTTTTATTATTAAAATACTTTAAGTTCTAGGGTACATGTGCATAACGTGCAGGTTTGTTACATATGTATACTTGTGCCATGTTGGTGTGCTGCACCCATCAACTCATCAGCACCCATCAACTCGTCATTTACATCAGGTAAAACTCAGAATGTAATCCCTCCCCCCGCCTCCCTCCCCATAATAGGCCCCAGGGTGTGATGTGCCCCTTCCTGAGTCCAAGTGATCTCATTGTTCAGTTCCCACCTATGAGTGAGAATATGTGGTGTTTGGTTTTCTGTTCTTGCGATTGTTTGCTGAGAATGATGGTTTCCAGCTGCATCCATGTCCCTACAAAGGACACAAACTCATCCTTTTTTATGGCTGCATAGTATTCTATGGTGTATATGTGCCACATTTTCTTAATCCAGTCTGTCACTGATAGACATTTGGGTTGATTCCAAGTCTTTGCTATTGTGAATAGTGTCGCAATGAACATACATGTGCATGTGTCTTTATAGCAGCATGATTTATAATCCTTTGGGTATATACCCAGTAATGGGATGGCTGGGTCATATGGTACATCTAGTTCTAGATCCTTGACGAATTGCCATACTGTTTTCCATAATGGTTGAACTAGTTTACAACCCACCACCAGTGTAAAAGTGTGCCTATTTCTCCACATCCTCTCCAGCACCTGTTGTTTCCTGACTTTTTAATGATTGCCATTCTAACTGGTGTGAGATGGTATCTCATTGTGGTTTTGATTTGCATTTCTCTGATGGCCAGAGATGACAAGCATTGTTTCATGTGTCTGTTGGCTGTATGAATGTCTTCTTTTGAGAAATGTCTGTTCATATCCCTTGCCCACTTTTTGATGGGGTTGTTTGTTTTTTTCTTGTAAATTTGTTTGAGTTCTTTGTAGGTTCTGGATATTAGCCCTTTGTCAGATGAGTAGATTGCAAACATTTTCTCCCATTCTGTAAGTTGCCTGTTCACTCTGATGGTAGTTCCTTTTGCTGTGCAGAAGCTCTTTAGTTTAATTAAATTCCATTTGTCAATTTTGGCTTTTGTTGCCGTTGCTTTTGGTGTTTTAGACATGAAGTCCTTGCCCATGCCTATGTCCTGAATGGTATTACCTAGGTTTTCTTCTAGAGTTTTTATGGTATTAGGTCTAACATTTAAGTCTCTAATCCATCTTGAATTAATTTTCGTATAAGGAGTAAGGAAAGGGTCCAGTTTCAGCTTTCTACTTATGACTAGACAATTATGCCAGCACCATTTATTAAATAGGGAATCTTTTCCCCGTTTTTTGTTTTTCTCAGGCTTGTCAAAGATCAGATGGCTGTAGATGTGTGGTATTATTTCCGAGGACTCTGTTCTGTTCCATGGGTCTATATCTCTGTTTTGGTACCAGGACCATGCTGTTTTGGTTACTGTAGCCTTGTAGTATAGTCTGAAGTCAGGTAGCGTGATGCCTTCAGCTTTGTTGTTTTGACTTAGTATTGTCTTGGCAATGCGGGCTCTTTTTTGGTTCCATATGAACTTGAAAGCAGTTTTTTCAAATTCTGTGAAGAAAGTCATTGGTAGCTTGATGGGGATGGCATTGAATCTATTAATTACCTTGGGCAGTATGGCCATTTTCACGATATTGATTCTTCCTATCCATGAGCATGGTATGTTCTTCCATTTATTTGTGTCCTCTTTTATTTCACTGAGCAGTGGTTTGTAGTTCTCCTTGAAGAGGTCCTTTACATCCCTTGTAAGTTGTATTCCTAGGTATTTTATTCTCTTTGAAGCAATTGTGAATGGAAGTTCATTCATGATTTAGCTCTCTGTTTGTCTGTTACTGGTATATAAGAATGCTTGTGATTTCTGCACATTGGTTTTCTATCCTGAGACTTTGCTGAAGTTGCTTATCAGCTGAAGGAGATTTGGGGCTGAGATGATGGGGTTTTCTAAATATACAATCATGTCATCTGCAAACAGGGACAATTTGACTTCTTCTTTTCCTAACTGAATATCCTTGATTTCTTTCTCTTGCCTGATTGCCCTCACCAGAACTTCCAACACTATGTTGAATAGGAGTGGTGAGAGAGGGCATCCCTGTCTTGTGCCGGTTTTCTTTTTTTTTTTTTTTTTTTTTTTTTTTGAGACAGAGTCTCACTCTGTCGCCCAGGCTGGAGTGCAGTGGCCGGATCTCGGCTCACTGCAAGCTGCGCCTCCCGGGTTCCCGCCATTCTCCTGCCTCAGCCTCCCGAGTAGCTGGGACTACAGGCGCCCGCCACCTCACCGAGCTAGTTTTTTTTTTTTTGTATTTTTTAGTAGAGACAGGGTTTCACCGTGTTAGCCAGGATGGTCTTGATCTCCTGACCTCATGATCCGCCCGTCTTGGCCTCCCAAAGTTCTGGGATTACATTGTGCCAGTTTTCAAAGGGAATGCTTCTAGTTTTTGCCCATTCAGTATGATATTGGCTGTGGGTCTGTCATAACTAGCTCTTATTATTTTGAGATATGTTCCATCAATACCAAATTGATTGAGAGTTTTTAGCATGAAGGGCTGCTGAATTTTGTCAAAGGCCTTTTCTGCATCTATTGAGATAATCATGTGGTTTTTGTCTTTGGTTCTGTTTATATGCTGGATTACATTTATTGATTTATGTATGTTGAACCAGCCTTGCATCCCAGGGATGAAGCCCATTTGATCATGGTGGATAAGCTTTTTGATGTGCTGCTGAATCCGGTTTGCCAGTATTTTATTGAGGATTTTCACATAGATGTTCATCAGGGATATTGGTCTAAAATTCTCTTTTTTTGTTGTGTCTCTGCCAGGCTTTGGTATCAGGATGATGTTGGCTTCATAAAATGAGCTAGGGAGGATTCCCTCTTTTTCTATTGATTGGAATAGTTTCAGAAGGAATGGTACCAGCTCCTCCTTGTACCTCTGGTAGAATTCAGCTGTGAATCCATCTGGTCCTGGACTTTTTTTCATTGGTAGGCTATCAATTATTGCCTCAATTTCAGAGCCTGCTATTGGTCTATTCAGGGATTCAACTTCTTCCTGGTTTAGTCCTGGGAGAGTGTAAGTGTCCAGGAAATTATCCATTTCTTCTAGATTTTCTAGTTTATTTGCGTAGAGGTGTTTATAGTATTCTCTGATGGTAGTTTGTATTTCTGTGGGGTCAATGGTGATATCCCCTTTATCATTTTTTATTGCATCTATTTGATTCTTCTCTCTTTTCTTCTTTATTAGTCTTGCTAGCCATCTAACAATTTTGTTGATCTTCTTATAAAACCAGCTCCTGGATTCATTGATTTTTTGGAGGGTTTTTTGTGTCTCCATCTCCTTCAGTTCTGCTCTGCTCTTAGTTATTTCTTGCCTTCTGCTAGCTTTTGAATGTGTTTGCTCTTGCTTCTCTAGTTCTTTTAATTGTGATGTTAGGGTGTCAATTTTAGATGTTTCCAGCTTTCTCTTGTGGGCATTTAGTGCTATAAATTTCCCTCTACACACTGCTTTAAATGTGTCCCACAGATTCTGGTATGTTGTATCTTTGTTCTTATTGGTTTCAAAGAACATCTTTATTTCTGCCTCCATTTCGCTATGTACCCAGTAGTCATTCAGGAGCAGGTTGTTCAGTTTCCATGTGGTTGAGTGGTTTTGATTGAGTTTCTCAGTCCTGAGTTCTAGTTTGATTGCACTGTGGTCTGAGAGACAGTTTGTTATAATTTGTGTTCTTTTACATTTGCTGAGGAGTGCTTTACTTCCAATTATGTGGTCAATTTTGGAATAAGTGCGATGTGGTGCTGAGAAGAATGTATATCCTGTTGATTTGGGGTGGAGAGTTCTGTAGATGTCTATTGGGTCTGCTTGCTGCAGAGTTGAGTTCAATTCCTGGATATCCTTGTTAACTTTCTGTCTCGTTGATCTGTCTAATGTTGACAGTGGGGTGTTGAAGTCTCCCATTATTATTGTATGGGAGTCTAAGTCTCTTTGTAAGTCTCTAAGGACTTGCTTTATGAATCTATGTGCACCTGTATTGGGTGCATATATATTTAGGATAGTTAGCTCTTCCTGCTGAATTGATCCCTTTACCATTATGTAATGGCCTTCTTTGTCTCTTTTGATCTTTGATGGTTTAAAGTCTGTTTTATCAGAGGCTAGGATTGCAACCCCTGCTTTTTTTTGTTCTCCATTTGCTTGGTAGGTCTTCCTCCATCCCTTTATTTTGAGCCTATGTGGGTCTCTGCATGTGAGTGGGGTCTCCTGAATACAGCAAACTGATGGGTCTTGACTCTTTATCCAGTTTGCCAGTCTGTGTCTTTTAATTGGACCATTTAGTCCATTTACATTTAAGGTTAATATTGTTATGTGTGAACTTGATCCTGCCATTATGATATTAACTGGTTATTTTGCTCGTTAGTTGATGCAGTTTCTTCCTAGCATCGATGGTCTTTACATTTTGGCATGTTTTTGCATTGGCTGGTACCGGTTGTTCCTTTCCATGTTTAGTGCTTCCTTCAGGGTCTCTTGTAAGGCAGGCCTGGTGGTGACAAAATCTCTAAGCATTTGCTTGTCTGTAAAGGATTTTATTTCTCCTTCACTTATGAAACTTAGTTTGGCTGGATATGAAATTCTGGGTTGAAAATTCTTTTCTTTAAGAATGTTGAATATCGGCCCCCACTCTCTTCTGGCTTGTAGAGTTTCTGCCGAGAGATCTGCTGTTAGTCTGATGGGCTTCCCTTTGTGGGTAATCCGACCTTTCTCTCTGGCTGCCCTTAAGATTTTTTCCTTCATTTCAACTTTGGTGAATCTGGCAATTATGTGTCTTGGAGTTGCTCTTCTCGAGGAGTATCTTTGTGGCATTCTCTGTATTTCCTGAATTTGAATGTTGGTCTGCCTTACTAGGTTGGGGAAGTTCTCCTGGATGATATCCTGAAGAGTGTTTTCCAACTTGGTTCCATTTTCCCCCTCACTTTCAGGCACCCCAATCAGATGTAGATTTGGTCTTTTCACATAATCCCATACTTCTTGCAGGCTTTGTTCATTTCTTTTTCTTCTTTTTTCTTAAGACTTCTCTTCTCGCTTCATTTCATTCATTTGATCCTCAATTGCTGATACTCTTTCTTCCAGTTGATCGAGTCAGTTACTGAAGCTTGTGCATTTGTCATGTCTTTCTCGTGTCATGGTTTTTCTCTCTGTCAGTTCGTTTATGGCCTTCTCTGCATTGATTATTCTCGTTATCCATTCTTCCATTCTTTTTTCAAGATTTTTAGTTTCTTTGCGCTGGGTACGTAATTCCTCCTTTAGCTCTGAGAAGTTTGATGGACTGAGCCTTCTTCTCTCAACTCATCATTCTCCATCTCACTTTGATCTGTTGCTGGCAATGAGCTGCGTTCCTTTGGAGGGGGAGATGCGCTCTTATTTTCTGAATTTCCAGCTTTTATGTCCTGCTTTTTCCCCATCTTTTTGGTTTTCTCTGCCTTTGGTCTTTGATGATGGTGACATACTGATGGGGTTTTGGTGTGGGTGTCCTTCCTGTTTGTTAGTTTTCCTTCTAACAGTCAGGACCATTGGCTGTAGGTCTCTTGGAGATTGCTTGAGGTCCACTCCAAACACTTTTTGCCTGGGTATCAGCAGCAGAGGCTGCAGAAGATAGAATATTGCCGAAGAGCGAGTGTACCTGTCTGATTCTTGCTTTGGAAGCTTCGTCTCAGGGGTGTACCCCGCCATGTGAGGTGTGGGGTGTCGGTGTGCCCCTAGTGGGAGATGTCTCCCAGTTAGGCTACTCAGGGGTCAGGGACCCACTTGAACAGGCAGTCTGTCCATTCTCAGATCTCAACCTCCATGTTGGGAGATCCACTGCTCTCTTCAAAGCTGTCAGACAGGGTCGTTTGCATCTGCAGAGGTTTCTGCTGCTTTTTTGTTTGTTTGTTTAGCTGTGCACTGTCCCCAGAGGTGGAGTCTACAGAGACAGGCAGGCCTCCTTGAGCTGCGGTGGGCTCCAACCAGTTCGAGCTTCCCAGGGGCTTTGTTTACCTACATAAGCCTCAGCAATGGCAGGCGCCCCTCCCCCAGCCTCGCTGCTGCCTTGCCATTAGATCGCAGACTGCTGTGCTAGCAATGAGGGAGGCTCCACGGGTGGGGGACCCTCCCAGCCAGGTGTGGGATATAATCTCCTGGTGTGCGTTTTGCTAAGACACTTGGTAAAGCGCAGTATTGGGGTGGAGTTACCCGATTTTCCAGGTGTTGTGTGTCTCAGTTCCCCTTGCTACGAAAAGGGATTCCCTTCCCCCTTGCACTTCCCAGGTGAGGCGATGCCTCGCCCTGCTTCAGCTCTCGCTGGTCGGGCTGCAGCAGCTGACCAGCACCGACTGTCTGGCACTCCCTAGTGAGATGAACCCAGTACCTCAGTTGAAAACGCAGAAATCACCCGTCTTCTGTGTCGCTGGCACTGGGAGCTGGAGACTGGAGCTGTTCCTAATTGGCCATCTTGCTCTGCCCCCCGTGCCCAGATAATTTGTTAAAAATGTTTTAGAGATGAGCTCTCACTATGTTGCCTGGGGTGGTCTTAAATTCTTGGTCTCAAGCAGGGTTGGTTGTATTTAATGGAAATAAAAGAGTTGTTGTGTATAAAGTTATTAGAGCAGTGTCTGGCCCTGTATGACCATGAGCAGTTATTTATTCAGCTCTTGGCTAAGAACATGGACTCTTTACTCTATGCCCCACTGCTTGGTTACTTAGCGTTTTCTTCAAAGCTCTGTGCCTTAGTTTACTCATCTATGAATGAGTATAATAATTAGAGGACTAAAATAACTAATAGAGAGACAAGCACTTAAAATGGTATCGCGAACAGGGGAAGGGTTGTGTCAATAAGCGCTACTACTAATTGTTGTGTCTATTTCCCATTATCAAAGAGTGAAAATGGGAAGCAACATAAATGTCCAACAAAGTAGAATGATGGATTTAAAAATTATAACCAAATATTGTGATACTATTTGATCATTAAAAAAGCCTGGTTTGCAAGAGTATGTAAAGACAAAAGATAATTCTGACAATACAATGTAAAATAAAAAGATTTGAAGGGGGGCGGAGCAAGATGGCCGAATAGGAACAGCGCCAGTCTCCAACTCTCAGTGCGAACAACACAGAAGACCGGTGATTTCTGCATTTTCAACTGAGCCTCTGCTGCTGATACCCAGGCAAACAGGTCTGAAGCAGACCTCAAGCAATCTCCAACAGACCTACAGCTGAGGGTCCTGACTGTTAGAAGGAAAACTATCAAACAGGAAGGACACCTACACCAAAACCCCATCAGTACATTACCATCATCAAAGAACAGAGGCAGAAAAACCACAAAGATGGGGAAAAAGCAGGGCAGAAAAGCTGGAAATTCAAAAAATAAGAGCACATCTCCCCCTGCAAAGGCGCGCAGCTCATCGCCAGCAACAGATCAAAGCTGGATGGAGAATTACTTTGACGAGATGAGAGAAGAAGGCTTCAGTCCATCAAACTTCTCAGAGCTAAAGGAGGAATCACGTACCCAGCGCAAAGAAACTAAAAATCTTGAAAAAAGAGTGGAAGAATTGATAGCTAGAGTAATTAATGCAGAGAAGGTCATAAACGAAATGACAGAGATGAAAACCATGACACAAGAAATATGTGACAAATGCACAAGCTTCAGAAACCGACTCGATCAACTGGAAGAAAGAGTATCAGCGATTGAAGATCAAATGAATGAAATGAAGCGAGAAGAGAAATATAAAGAAAAAAGAAGAAAAACAAATGAACAAAGCCTGCAAGAAGTATAGGATTATGTAAAAAGACCAAACCTACATCTGATTGGGGTGCCTGAAAGTGAGGGGGAAAATGGAACCAAGTTGGAAAACACTCCTCAGGATATCATCTAGGAGAACTTCCCCAACCTAGTAAGGCAGGCTGACATTCAAATCCAGGAAATACAGAGAACGCCACAAAGATACTCCTCGAGAAGAGCAACTCCAAGACACATAATTGCCAGATTCACCAAAGTTGAAATGAAGGAAAAAATCTTAAGGGCAGCCAGAGAGAAAGGTCGGGTTACCCACAAAGGGAAGCCCATCAGACTAACAGCAGATCTCTCGGCAGAAACTCTACAAGCCAGAAGAGAGTGGGGGCCGATATTCAACATTCTTAAAGAAAAGAATTCTCAACCCAGAATTTCATATCCAGCCAAACTAAGTTTCATAAGTGAAGGAGAAATAAAATCCTTTACAGACAAGCAAATGCTTAGAGATTTTGTCACCACCAGGCCTGCCTTACAAGAGACCCTGAAGGAAGCACTAAACATGGAAAGGAACAACCGGTACCAGCCAATGCAAAAACATGCCAAAATGTAAAGACCATCGATGCTAGGAAGAAACTGCATCAACTAACGAGCAAAATAACCAGTTAATATCATAATGGCAGGATCAAGTTCACACATAACAATATTAACCTTAAATGTAAATGGACTAAATGGTCCAATTAAAAGACACAGACTGGCAAACTGGATAAAGAGTCAAGACCCATCAGTTTGCTGTATTCAGGAGACCCCACTCACATGCAGAGACCCACATAGGCTCAAAATAAAGGGATGGAGGAAGACCTACCAAGCAAATGGAGAACAAAAAAAAGCAGGGGTTGCAATCCTAGCCTCTGATAAAACAGACTTTAAACCATCAAAGATCAAAAGAGACAAAGAAGGCCATTACATAATGGTAAAGGGATCAATTCAGCAGGAAGAGCTAACTATCCTAAATATATATGCACCCAATACAGGTGCACATAGATTCATAAAGCAAGTCCTTAGAGACTTACAAAGAGACTTAGACTCCCATACAATAATAATGGGAGACTTCAACACTCCACTGTCAACATTAGACAGATCAACGAGACAGAAAGTTAACAAGGATATCCAGGAATTGAACTCAACTCTGCAGCAAGCAGACCTAATAGACATCTACAGAACTCTCCACCACAAATCAACAGAATATACATTCTTCTCAGCACCACATCACACTGATTCCAAAATTGACCACATAATTGGAAGTAAAGCACTCCTCAGCAAATGTAAAAGAACACAAATTATAACAAACTGTCTCTCAGACCACAGTGCAATCAAACTAGAACTCAAAACTAAGAAACTCAATCAAAACCGCTCAACTACATGGAAACTGAACAACCTGCTCCTGAATGACTACTGGGTACATAGCGAAATGGAGGCAGAAATAAAGATGTTCTTTGAAACCAATAAGAACAAAGATACAACATACCAGAATCTGTGGGACACATTTAAAGCAGTGTGTAGAGGGAAATTTATAGCACTAAATGCCCACAAGAGAAAGCTGGAAACATCTAAAATTGACACCCTAACATCACAATTAAAAGAACTAGAGAAGCAAGAGCAAACACATTCAAAAGCTAGCAGAAGGCAAGAAATAACTAAGAGCAGAGCAGAACTGAAGGAGATGGAGACACAAAAAACCCTCCAAAAAATCAATGAATCCAGGAGCTGGTTTTATAAGAAGATCAACAAAATTGTTAGATGGCTAGCAAGACTAATAAAGAAGAAAAGAGAGAAGAATCAAATAGATGCAATAAAAAATGATAAAGGGGATATCACCATTGACCCCACAGAAATACAAACTACCATCAGAGAATACTATAAACACCTCTACGCAAATAAACTAGAAAATCTAGAAGAAATGGATAATTTCCTGGACACTTACACTCTCCCAGGACTAAACCAGGAAGAAGTTGAATCCCTGAATAGACCAATAGCAGGCTCTGAAATTGAGGCAATAATTGATAGCCTACCAATGAAAAAAAGTCCAGGACCAGATGGATTCACAGCTGAATTCTACCAGAGGTACAAGGAGGAGCTGGTACCATTCCTTCTGAAACTATTCCAATCAATAGAAAAAGAGGGAATCCTCCCTAGCTCATTTTATGAAGCCAACATCATCCTGATACCAAAGCCTGGCAGAGACACAACAAAAAAAGAGAATTTTAGACCAATATCCCTGATGAACATCTATGTGAAAATCCTCAATAAAATACTGGCAAACCGGATTCAGCAGCACATCAAAAAGCTTATCCGGCCAGGCGTGGTGGCTCAAGCCTGTAATCCCAGCACTTTGGGAGGCTGAGACGGGCGGATCATGAGGTCAGAAGATTGAGACCATCCTGGCTATACGGTGAAACCCCGTCTCTACTAAAAAATACAAAAAACTAGCTGGGCGAGGTGGCGGGCGCCTGTAGTCCCAGCTACTCGGGAGGCTGAGGCAGGAGAATGGCGTAAACCTAGGAGGCGGAGCCTGCAGTGAGCTGAGATCGCGCCACTGCCCTCCAGCCTGGGCGACAGAGCGAGACTCCATCTCAAAAAAAAAAAAAAGCTTATCCACTATGATCAAGTGGGCTTCATCCCTGGGATGCAAGGCTGGTTCAACATTCGCAAATCAATAAATGTAATCCAACATGTAAACAGAACCAAAGACAAGAACCACATGATTATCTCAATAGATGCAGAAAAGTCTTTTGACAAAATTCAACAGCCCTTCATGCTAAAAACTCTCAATAAATTCGGTATTGATGGAATGTACCTCAAAATAATAAGAGCTATTTATGACAAACCCACAGCCAATATCATACTGAATGGGCAAAAACTGGAAAAATTCCCTTTGAAAAGTGGCACAAGATAGGGATACCCTCCCTCACCACTCCTATTCAACATAGTGTTGGAAGTTCTGGCGAGGGCAATCAGGCAAGAGAAAGAAATCAAGGATATTCAGTTAGGAAAAGAAGAAGTCAAATTGTCCCTGTTTGCAGATGACATGATTGTATATTTAGAAAACCCCATCATCTCAGCCCAAAATCTCCTTAAGCTGATAAGCAACTTCGGCAAAGTCTCAGGATACAAAATTAATGAGCAAAAATCACAAGCATCCTTATACACCAGTAACAGACAGAGAGCCAAATCATGAATGAACTTGCATTCACAATTGCTTCAAAGAGAATAAAATACCTAGGAATACAACTTACAAGGGATGTAAAGGACCTCTTCAAGGAGAACTACAAACCACTGCTCAGTGAAATAAAAGAGGACACAAACAAATGGAAGAACATACCATGCTCATGGATAGGAAGAATCAATATCGTGAAAATGGCCATACTGCCCAAGGTTATTTATAGATTCAATGCCATCCCCATCAAGCTACCAATGACTTTCTTCACAGAATTTGAAAAAACTGCTTTCAAGTTCATATGGAACCAAAAAAGAGCCCGCATTGTCAAGACAATCCTAAGTCAAAACAACAAAGCTGGAGGCATCACGCTACCTGACTTCAAACTATACTACAAGGCTACAGTAACCAAAACAGCATGGTCCTGGTACCAAATCAGAGATATAGACCAATGGAACAGAACAGAGTCCTCAGAAATAATACCACACATCTACAGCCATCTGATCTTTGACAAACCTGAGAGAAACAAGAAATGGAGAAAGGATTCCGTATTTAATAAATGGTGCTGGGAAAATTGGCTAGCCATAAGCAGAGAGCTGAAACTGGATCCTTTCCTTACTCCGTATACGAAAATTAATTCAAGATGGATTAGAGACTTAAATGTTAGACCTAATACCATAAAAACCCTAGAAGAAAACCTAGGTAATACCATTCAGGACATAGGCATGGGCAAGGACTTCATGTCTAAAACACCAAAAGCAACGGCAGCAAAAGCCAAAATTGACAAATGGGATCTCATTAAACTAAAGAGCTTCTGCACAACAAAAGAAACTACCATCAGAGTGAACAGGCAACCTACAGAATGGGAGAAAATGTTTGCAATCTACTCATCTGACAAAAGGCTAATATCCAGAACCTACAAAGAACTCAAACAAATTTACAAGAAAAAAACAAACAACCCTATCAAAAAGTGGGCAAAGGATATGAACAGACATTTCTCAAAAGAAGACATTCATACAGCCAACAGACACATGAAAAAATGCTCATCATCACTGGCCATCAGAGAAATGCAAATCAAAACCACAATGAGATACCATCTCACACCAGTTAGAATGGCAATCATTAAAAAGTCAGGAAACAACAGGTGCTAGAGAGGAAGTGGAGAAATAGGAACACTTTTACACTGTTGGTGGGATTGTAAACTAGTTCAACCATTATGGAAAACAGTATGGCGATTCCTCAAGGATCTAGAACTAGATGTACCATATGACCCAGCCATCCCATTACTGGGTATATACCCAAAGGATTATAAATCATGCTGCTATAAAGATACATGTACACGTATGTTTATTGCAGCACTCTTCACAATAGCAAAGACTTGGAATCAACCCAAATGTCTATCAGTGACAGACTGGATTAAGAAAATGTGGCACATATACACCAAGGAATACTATGCAGCCATAAAAAAGGATGAGTTTGTGTCCTTTGTAGGGACATGGATGCAGCTGGAAACCATCATTCTTAGCAAACTATCACAAGAACAGAAAACCAAACACCACATGTTCTCACTCATAGGTGGGAACTGAACAATGAGATCACTTGGACTTGGGAAAGGGAACATCACACACCGGGGCCTATCATGGGGAGGGGGGAGGGGGGAGGGATGACATTGGGAGTTATACCTGATGTAAATGACGTGTTGATGGGTGCTGACAAGTTGATGGGTGCAGCACACCAACATGGCACAAGTATACATATGTAACAAAACTGCACGTTATGCACATGTACCCTAGAATGTAAAGTATAATAATAAAAAATAAAAAATAAATAAATAAAAAAAGATTTGAAAATGTCAGGTTTTTTTTTGGTTTTTTTTGTTGTTGTTGTTGTTCTGTTTTATTTTTAAACCAAAGATGGTCACTTTCAGTAGAATGTTTTTAATATTGTTTTTTAATATATAGTAGTTGTGTGGTTTTACATACAAACATATACACATATAATGATAATGTGCAGAAAACAGATAATGAAATAAACACTTATAATGGTAAAAAAAATTGACAATCAGATGTTAAATAGGAATAATAGTCACAAATATTGAAGAAAAGCATGTAAAATTATCACTAGCAAACTATATGATTTTATATCTAAAAAAGAACAAGAGAATCAACTAGAATGTTCCCCAGAAGTGAAGAGTTTAGTAAAATAGCCTAATAAAAGAAATAAATAAAAACCAATCATTTTCTTGCAGCCAGTTGGAAGATATGGTAACCGGAAAAAGATTCCATTATCAGTTGCATTAAAAATGTGAGCTATCTTAGAATGACTCAAATGAGAACAGTGCAGAACTTACAAAAAAGAAACAATAAAATTTTAATGACAGGAGTGCCCTAGCCAATAAACTGGATGGATACCAATGCAAAATCTAGAGTCTACCTCTGTAAACATGCATTATTTTAACAATAAATAAAAATAATTCTTTTCTGATGAAACAAAAAATGTTATATTAAAATGAAACCTTCAAGTGAGCAATCACTAAGCAGGTGTTTCCCTAAAAGATTATAGAGATAAATGAGTCTTTTGAGGGTTTCTCACAAAACCAAATAACTTAAAGGAAAAAAATGCTATGGAATAACAAAACGTATACTTCAGCCACTTCACCTTTCAGAAGAGTAGCATGAGGATCTCCCCTCTGGGTTACGTGGCTCTTTTATTTAGGAAAACACCTCAAGGGATCTGTTTTCTTATGAAAGCAGGCCCTGGGCTAGTTCAAATGGGGAAATGTGTTGATAAAGATAACTAAATTATTCTATTTAATAATGATCTTATAGGATTTTAGCATTCATTCCTGGCTTCTTGAGGAGAAGCTTGGGGCACTGGGAGAGAAAGCAGAGAGGGAATTAGAGAAGCAGCAGCCCAGAAACCTTGCAGGAATAGGGAATCCAAAGACACTAACAAGAGGAAGGGAAAGCTAAGGTTTGTAAAAACTGTGAGGACTCAGATTGAAGTTTAGGTTGCTGACTGCTTTCAACTATTCTCGATTCCCCTGTCTGTCACTCCCAAACCTTCAGGTAAAGTCATGCAAATACAATGGTCTTGGATAATGGAGCTTTGATTATGGAAGAACAGGACTAGCTACCAGAATGGAGGACTTCTAGGTGCAAGGCACTTAAGGACATCTCTGTCCAGTCATTAGCTGACCACCCAGCTAACTGAGCAGAGACTTCCATGGTCACATATAAAAAAGAATTGAAGACTTTGCAGAATTAGTTTAGGAAGTCACTTAAAAAAACATAGCAACAACAACAAACCCTAGAATGGGAGGGAAACCTGGTTTTCATTTAATATTTAAATAGTTAATATGTTTTATTTCCCTTTAAAATAATATGTAATTATATAATCACATATTATTTTAAGTATCTGATTTTCAACAAAAGATTATAAGACATGTGAAGAGACAGGAAAGTATGGTCCATATTTTTATAATGATAAAAGTGTCCCTGCCTGCCCAACATGGTGAAACCCCATGTCTATATTTAAATATACAAAAAAAAAAAAAAAATTAGCCAGGCACGGTGGCGTACACCTGTAATCCCAGTTACTCAGGAGGCTGAGGCAGGAGAATCACTTGAACCCAGGAGGCAGAGGTTGCAGTGAGCCAAGATTGCAGTACTGCACTCTAGCCTGGGCGACAGAGCAAGACTCGGTCTCAAAAAAAAAGAAGTATTGATCCATCAAGAAGACATAATTATAAATGTATATACACCTAAAACAGAGCTCCAAAATATTTGAAACAAAAACTGACAGATTTGGAGGGAAAAATAGACAATTAAGCTACCACAGTTGGAGATTTTAATGCTGCACTTTCAATAACTGGTAGAACTGGACAGAAGATGTAAGGCTGAAACTACACTACAAACCTACAGACCTAGCAGCTTCTAGAGAATACCCCATGCCACCGCACACACCCACGCACCGCAGTCTTCTCCACCATGCCACCACACACTCCTCTCACCATGTCACTGCACACACCCACACACTGCACATTCTTCTCCAGTGATTACGGAATATTACCAGCTGATTTTGTGCCCATGCCCGTCAGTATGCCCTTTCTCCACAAAGGTGACTGCACTCCTGAATTATTCTACTTCCTATGTTAGTTTGCCTGTTATTGCAGCTTTTAAAAAATGTAATCAGGGCAGGGGTAGTAGCTCAGGCCTATCATCAAGGACTTTGGGACGCCGAGGCAGGAGGATTGCCTGAGTCCAGGGAGTTTGAGACCAGCCCGGGCAACACAGTGAGATCCTGTCTCTACTAAAAATTAAAAAAATTCATTAGTACATGACTGAAGTCCCAGCTACTCAGGATGCTGAGGTGGGAGGATTGCCTGAGCCTGGGAGTTGAGGTTGCAGTGAGCTATGATCACACTACTGCAGTCCAGCCTGGGCAGCAGAGTGAGACTTTGCTTCAAAAAAAAAAGGAAGCATATGATACGCATTATGGCGTGTTTGGTGTCCTTCCCTCCACAGTATGCCTGCAAGATTCATCCATGTTGACATTTGTGGTTGCAGCTTGTCCATATTTATTGCTGTTATTGTCTATTTTATAAGCAACACACTTTATCTGTTGTCCTATTGTTAGACATTTGAACTGTCTTCACTTTTTGCCTATTTCAACAATGTCATTAAAAACCTGCATGCATATGCCTTTTGGTTCACAGGCGTACACATTTCTCTTGGGTATATACTTAGGAGTGGAAATGATAGGTGGACATGATAGTGGACATGCTGAAGTCAACTTTAGTAGATAGTACTAAATTATTTTTCAGTATGTTATGAAAATGTGCACCCTCAAGTAAACCTCAAGGTTTCCTACTGATGCATAACAAGCTAAACCAAAATTTAGTGACTTAAACAATAGGCATTTTCCTATATATCATGCATGTCTGAGTCAGAAACTCAGACTACTTAATGGAAGTATTTGTGAGAGATTGAATAGTATAAGTTTGGCAAAGATTTTGGATTAGAAACTTTTCTTTTTTTCACTCAAATTTTTTTTTTTTTTTTTAATTTTTGTAGTTAGATTTTTTTCTTTTAGGAGTTGGTTCAGCTATGGTCAGAGCTGATGAGCTAATCCTCAGAATTAAAAGGACTGGTAAAACTAATGAAAGGAGAGGATTCATTCTGTAAATAAATATTCTCTAGGAGAATTATCTAAGAGAAAGTTATTTCACTAAAGAATTTATGGTCTAGCTGGATGCGGTGACTCACGCCTGTAATTCCATCACCTTGGGAGGTTGAGGCCGGTGGATCACTTGAGGTCAGGAGTTTGAGACCAGCCTGGCCAACATAGTGAAACCCCCTCTCTACTAAAATACAAAAATTAGCTGGTCGTAGTGGTGCACATCTGTAATCCCAGCTACTCAGGAGGCTGAGGCAAGAGAATCACTTGAACCCGGGAGGTGGAGGTTGCAGTGAGCCAAGATTGTGCCACTGCACTCCAGCCTGGGTGACAGAGCGAGACTCTGTCTCAAAAAAAATAAATAAATTATTGTCTAATATTAGGAGTTGACATGTAAAAATAATACCTAAAAGAACACCTCCAATTTTATATATTTTATGATGGAATTATGTGAGCATAAACATATAGAGGGGTCGTAGAAGTGATAATCTGCAGGTCACATCTGGCAGACTCTCAAATTATCTGCCTGGGGAAAGTCTTATAATTCATGGCCTACATCCTGTTCCCTGAGTAACGGATCTTATTGTGAGTTCCTCCAACTGTTGACGTACTGATTAATACATAACTTATTGACATTGAAAAGAACACTGATTTGTTTCTGAATCATACAATTTTACTGCTTGTCTTACACATAGAACAATTTAGCCTGTATGCTGTAATCTGCAGCCAATGATTGCAAACTCTTTATTGTAATCACCAATGAAAAAGGGTAACTCCCATATGAGGAGTCCCCCTCCCTACTCCCAAACTTTCCCAGAAAAGTCTTTCAGGCGGTAGCTGACTCCAGACCATGGCCAATATGGAACTTCTAGCTTAGCACATTTTTGCATTTGAAAGTTGTTTTGATTGTCAAAAGAGTCAGATGAAAGCATAAACTTACTTATAAGACTTCAAGAGTAGGAGGTACTGACATCATAAATGGGTTTAATGCCATATTAAGTTGAAATTAATTCTGGGACAATGGAGAATTGTTTTAAATAAGATAGAGACATCATTTGGTTTATGACCAAATCAAGATGTAGAATATTCTTGAACCAAGAAGTTCCCTCATGCCCATTTACAGTCAATTATCTCCCCTGACCCCATGCCCCCAACTACAGACCTGACTTCCTTCACTATAGTTTTTCCTTATCTAGAATTTCACATAAATAGAACTATGTATAGTATGTAGTCATTTTACTTAGCAAAATGTCTTATGTTTATGTAGTCATTTATTTTATTGCTGAGTATTCCACTGTGTAGATTTACAACTGTTGATGCACTCACTAATCGATAGACATTTGGATGGTTTTCGGCTTTGACCTATAATGAATATTTACTTACAAGTTGTTGTGCAAACATAGATTTCCTCTTGTCTTAGGTAAATACACTTGTGTAAAATGTATGGGTCATAGTAGAAGTGTATGCTTAACTTCGTATGAGATGTCAAACTGTTTCTCAAAGATGCTGTTCCTATTTTGCTATCCCATTAGCGATATGAGAATTCCTGTTGCTCCACATCTGTGTGACCACTTGATTTTGTCACTCTTTGATTCGTCATTTCAATATGTGATGACCCATGTTGGTTTTTTTTTTCAAGGAAATATGATGTACTAACATATTTTAACAAGTAGTGGGTATAGAAAATAACCAACAGATGTTTTTGTATCTATAAATTATATTCAAAAATGCTCCAACATGTTCCAAATGTTTAAAAAGTTTTATTGAGATATAATTCATATACTATATGATTTACCCATTTAAAATGTACAATCCAAAAATTTTAAGTGGATTCAGACTTGTACAACTATCAGCACACAATTTGAGAACATCACCCTTAAAAGAAACTCACACTCATTAGCAGAAATTCTCTATTTTCCCCCAACCCCTAACCCTAGGAAACTACTAATCTACTCTGTTTCTATGGATTTGTCTATTCTGGACATTTCACATAAATGGAGTCACACAATGTGTGGTCTTTAAAGCTGACTTCTTTCCCTTATATGTTTTCAAGATTCATCCAAGTCATAGCATGAATCATTATTTCATTCCTTTACTTGCCAAATATCTCATTGTATATGGATATCCACACAATGAGATATTATTTGGCAAGTAAAGGAATGAAATAACGATACATGCCAAACATCTCATTGTATAGATACGCCACATTTAATTTTTATCCAGTCATCAGTTGAGCATTTGGGTTGTTCCTAGATTTTGGTTTTTATAAATAATGTTCCTATGAACATGAATCTATAATTTTTTGTGGGAAGTATGTTTTCATTTCTCTTGAGTATGTTACACTTTGTTTAAACATGTGAGAAACTGCAAAACTGTTACCCAAAGCAGCTCTATCATTTTACATTCCCACCAGCAATGCTTGAGGGTTCCAATTTCTCCACTTCCTTATCAATACTTCTGTGTCTTTTTTTTAAATAGCCATCCTAGACAGTTTGTAGTGGCATCTCATTGTGGTTTGCATTTGCAATCCCCTAAGGGTTATTGATTTTTAGCAATTTTTATGTATATATCTTTTGTATATCTTCTTTGGATAAATGTCTATACAGATCCTTCGTCCATTTTAGAAATTAGGTTGTCTTTTTGAGTTGTAAGAGTTTTTTTCTGATACAAGTTCCTTATTAGGTATAGAATTTGCAAATATTTTATCCCAATCTATAGGCTGTCTTTTTACTTTCTTGATAGTGTCCTGTGAAAACACAAAAAGATGTTAATTTCAATGGAGTTCAATTTATATATTTTTTCGTCACTTGAGCTTCTGGTATCATGTCTAAGAAGTCTTTACCTAACCCAAGGTTATGAAGATTTACTTCTAGATTTACTTTGAAGATTTTACAGTTTTAGCTCTTACATTTAAGTCTGATCCATTTTGAGTTCATTTTGCATGCAACGTGAGGAAGAAGTCCAACTTCATTCATTTGCATGTAGATATCCAGTTGTACCAGCACCATTTGTTGAAAAGACTATTCTTTCCTCATTGAGTGAATTTGACACTGTGTTGAAAGTCAATTTGCCATAAATGTAAAGGTTTAATCCTGGACTGTCAATTCTATTCCTTTGAACTGCATGTCCAGTCTTGTGCCAGTACCACAGAGTCTTGATTACCATAGTTTTTTAGTTAAGTTTTGAAGTCAGGAAAGAGAAGTAATCCACTTTTGTTTTTTTGGTCTCTGTGTGTGTGTGTGTGTGTGTGTGTGTGATGGAGTCTTGATTTGTCGCCCAGGATGGAATGCAGTGGTGCAATCTCGGCTCACTGCCACCTCCAGCTCCCGGGTTCCAGAGATTCTCCTGCCTCCGCCTCCCAAGTAGCTGGAACTACAGGTGCATGCCACCATGCCCAGCTAATTTTTTGTATTTTTAGTAGAGACGGGGTTTCACTGTGTTAGCCAGGATGGTCTTGATCTCCTGACCTCGTGATCCACCTGCCTCGGCCTCCCAAGGTGCTGGGATTACAGGCGTGAGCCACTGCACTCAGCCCACTTTTGTTCTTTTTCAAAATATTTTAAGTATTCTGGGTCCTTTGCACTCCACATAAATTTTAGAATTAGTTTGTCTACTGAATCTGTAAATCAACTTGGTCACTATTGTCATCTTAACAGTATTAACTATTCTGATAAGAATGGATGTCTTTCTATTTACTTAGCTCTTCCTTAATTTCTTTCAGCAATATTTTGTAATTTCCCAGTGTAATTTTTGTATGTGTTTCATTAAATTCATCCCTAAAAATGCATTTTGAACAAAGAATTTACTATTGCAAATGAAACCGTTTTCTGAATTTCATTTAGACTGTCCATTGGTACAACATAGAAATAAGTGATATTTTTAATTAACTTATAAAAATCAATCAATTATCAATTGATCCTCAACTTTGCTAAACTCATTTAGAGTTCCAATACGTTTTTAGTGAATTCCTTAGGATTTTCTATATGCAACATATTATCTGAAAATATTGTTATTTTACTTCTTTTCTTTCCAATCTCGATGCCTTCTGTTCACTTGACTAATTTCCCTAGATGGAACTTCCAGCATAATGTTTAAAGGAAGGACCAAGAGTAAACATCCTTATCTCATTCCTGAGCTTAGAAGGAAAACATTCAGTCTTTCATTAGGTATCTTGTAACCCTATTATGTACTATCATGTAGCCTTATGGTGTAAGCTATATGTTTTTTGTAGATCCCCCTTATTAGCTGATTAAGTTCCCTTTTATTCCAAATTGTTGAGTGGGGTGTGTGTGTGTGTGTGTAAAATTAAGGCGCACTGGATTTTATCAAATGCTTTTTCTGCATCTATTGAGATTATAATATGGCTTTTCTCCTTTATTATATTGGTGTGAGGCATTACACAATTTGATTTTCATGTTAAACCAACTTTGTATTCCTGAGATAAATCCCTCATGGTCATGATGTATAATCCTTTTTCCATATTGCTTCACTCAGTTTCTAGTACTTTGTTTGCAAGTTTTGTGTCTATAAGAGAAATTTCTCTGTAGCTTTAGTTTTTCATCTATGTCTTTGTCCAATTTTGGTACTAGGGTAATACTGGCTTCACAGAACAAATTAGGAAGTACTCCCTCTTCTATTTTTCGGAAGAGTGTGTAAGTAATTGATATTCTTTTGATATAGGCATAACTATTATGTACCCATAAATCAAAATAAAAAAATTTAAAAATTTAAAAAGAACTGGCATTCTTTTAAAATGTTTGGTAGAATTCACCATCTGCGCCTGGACTTTTTGTTGCAGGTAGCTTTTTGAGTACTAGCTCAACTTCTTTACTTGCTGCAGGTCTATCCATATTTTCTATTTCTTCTGAGTCAGATTTAATTTTTTGATTTGTAGCTTCCCAGGAATGTGTTGATTTCATCTAAGTTATCTAATTTGTTGCCATATAGTTGCTCATAGTATTCCTTTATATTTTGGTTTATCTTTTAAGATTAGCAAGTAGCAATATCTCTTTCATTCCTGTTTTAGTAATTCAGTGGGTTTTGTTTGGTTTTTGGTCTACCTACGGATTTGCTGATCAACAATTTTGTTGATCTTTTCAAAGAACCAACTTGCAGTTTTTTTTTTTCTTTCCTATTCTCAATTTCATAATTTCTGCTCTGATCTGTTTCCTCCCTTCAGGTTTAATTTGCCTTTTCTTTTATAGTGCTTCAAGAGAAAGGTTTGGGATAGGTTTTTTTGTTTTGTTTTTTGAGTCAGGGTCTCACTCTGTCACCAAGACTGGAGTGCAGTGGTGTAATCATGCCTCACTGCAGCCTTGAAATCCTGGGCTCAAGCAATCTTCCTATCTCTGCCTCCCAGGTAGCCGGGACTACAAGTGCATGCTACCATGCCTGGCTAATTTTTAAAATTTTTCAGAGAGACATGGTCTGGCTACATTGCACAGGCTGGTCTTGAACTGCTGGCTTCCAACAATCCTCCCACCTCGGCCTCCTAAACTTCTGGGATTATAGGCATGAGCCACTGCACCTGGTCTTTTATTATTATTATTCATACTCTAATAAGATGGCCTTTTTTTCAGTTATAAATTCTCCTCTAAGCACTGCTTTAGCTGCACTTCGTAAGTTTTGGAATTTTGTGTCATTTTAATTCATCTCAAAGTATTTTCTAATTTCCTTGGTGATTTCTTCTTTGTTCCCCTGCTTATTTAGATGTACTTAATTGCCATGTTTATAAATTTCCCAGTTTCATTCACTTATTAATTTCTATTTTCAATTCATTGTGATTATAGAGTACATTTTCTACAGTTTCAATACTTTCACATTTTGATAGGAATTGCATTGAATCTGTAGATCAACTCAGGAGTTGTGGCTTGTTTTATGGCCTACGGACTGTTAATCCCTGCCCCAAGACAGGTGATAACTATATGTCAATGTAAATTCATCAATTGCAACAAATGCACCACTGTGGTACAAGATGTTGATAGTGGGTGAGGTTGTCCATGTGTGAGGAAAGGGGGTATATGGAAACAAACCTCCCTTTTTGAAAGAAATATTCTAAAGGTGTTTTTCATACTTTTCTTCTTCCCTTACATTTTTGATTTCTGGAGAACAGTTCTCAACAATGTAGACCTTCATTTCAAAACCCTATTTCTAAAATTCCTGAAATGGCCAGAATAATTCAATGTCAAATTAGAAAGATCATATCAGCATAGAAAAGAGCAAGCTAGAATCCAATACCTAGGAATCCAAATGAGAGCAAGCAGATGTTACCAGTGCAAATAAATATACCATATTCCACACTCCGTATTTGAATAACTTTTAAAAACCTGAACTAATTTTTTGACCAGAGGCAAAATTACCTACCCATATTCTCCTTTTCACTTAAAACTCATGTGTAGTCCAGGTGCAGTGGCTCATGCCTGTAATCCAACACTTTGGGAGGCCAAGGCAGGTGGATCACTTGAGCTCAGGAGTTCGAGACCAGCCTGGGCAATGAACATGGTGAAACCCCATCTCTACAAAAAATACAAGAATTAGCTGGGCACAGTGGCATGCACCTGTAGTCCTAGCTACTTGGGAGGCTGAAGCAGGAGAATCAACTGAGCCCAGGAGTCTGAGACTGCAGTGAGCCATGATCATGCCACTTTACTCCAACCTGGGCAACAGAGTGCGACCCTGTCTCAAAAAAAAAAAAAAAAAAAAGCGGGGGGGGTGGTTCATGCCTGTAATCCCAACACTTAGGGAGGCTGAGGTGGGTGGCTCACCTGAGGTCAGGAGTTGAGATCAGCCTGGCCAACATGGTGAAAGCCCATCTCTACTAAAAATACAAAAAAATTAGCCAGGTGTGGTGATGGGCACCTGTAATCCCAGCTACTCGGGAGGCTGAGGCAGGAGAATTGCTTGAATCCGGGCGGCGTAGGCTGCAATGAGCTGAGATCGCACCACTGCACTCCAGCCTGGGTGCGAGACTCCGCCTCAAAAAAAAAAAAGTTTTTTTAGATTTATCTAAAACATAATTTAAACAGGCATTACTTTTAAGAGAAGTTTCAGGTTCAAAGCAAGATTTGAGAGGAAGATACAGAGTTCCCATATATCCTCTACCCTCACACATGCACAACCTTGCCCATTATCAACATCTTGTACCATAGGGGTACACTGGTTGCAACTGATGAACTTACACTGACATACAGTTATCACCTGAAGTTCATAGTTTGCCTTCGGGTTCACTCCTGGTGGTGTACGTTCTATAGGTTTGGGCAAATGTACAATGACATATATTCACAACTGTAGTATTAGACAGAGTATTTTCACTGCCTTAGAAATCCTCTCTGCTCTATTTATTTACCCTTCCCTTCTCTCAACACCTGGCAATCACTGATCTTTTTACCGTCTCCACAGCTTTGCCTTTTCCAGAATGTCATATAGTTGGAATCATACAGGATGTAACCTTTTCAGATTGACTCCTTTCACTGAATAATATAAACTTATGTTTTCTCCATGTTTTTAATGGCTTGATAGCTCTTTTTAGCACTGAATAATATTCCATTTTCTGGATGTATCAGTTTATTTTATATTTTACCATTCACCTACTGAAGGACATCTTGGTCGCTTCCAATTCTTGGCAATTATGGATAAAGCTGCTATAAATATCCATGTGCAGATTTTGCATGGACGCAAGTTTTCAATTCACCTGCATAAACACCAATGAGCACAATCGAATGGTAAAGGTATGTTTAGCTTTGTATAGCTTTTTAAAAACAACAAATATTCTCCAATTCTATGTCCAGTATGGTGAAGTAACTTCCCAGAAGACTGCCTTGCATATAGAAACTATAAACACTGTATTCAAAATAAAACAAAACAAAACAAAAACAATTTTCTTAAGGCTCTAAAGTCAGAGTCGGGTAGATTTTGGCAGAGAGCCAAAACATGGAAGGGGCCGGCAGGGGGTGAGTTTCGGGGCTTTGTGGCTTTGTCCTTAGGGTAAAGCACACTCAGAGCGTGGCACAGAACAGTGGAAGCTCCCACTGAAAATCACCCTCTCTCCAGCCTGAGGGAGGCAGAGCCCACTACAAAGTAAGGGGAAAATCTTGGATATAAAACAGCAGAGAAGAACCCAAGTTTCTATGTGTAACTCTGCCCAAGTCTGTGATTAACCTCTGAACCACTTATGTTCACGGCAGACTGCAAACAGCTCAGCCAAAAATAAGCTGAACTGAGATCTGAGCCAAAGGGGAGACAGTTGGCAGTTTGAGTCTAACCATGTTCATTGTCTGCTCAAATTGAACAGCAGCTCTTTGAAGGAACAATCCAGAGTCTCCATGACATGACATGCACAATGTCCAGGAATGTTGGGACATAGTCCCAAAATACCAGATATACGAAGAACCAGGAAATGATGTTGGGGACCTGAGGGAAGCAATAAAAAAAGACCAAAGCCAAGATGATCCAGATGTGTAAGTATCAAATAAGAACTTAAAAGCAATTATAATTATGCTTCATGAAGTTTTTAAAAATGTTAATGAAAGATTAGAAATTGAAAATTTTTAAAAATTGAAACTTTAGAATGGAAAATTAAAATATCTGAAATAAAAACTCACTAGATGGGCTTTAATATCAGAATGCACATGGTAGAGTCAGTAAACTTAAAGAGAATTTTTAAAACATGACTAAGACCTGTGGAACAACATCAAAAGAGCTAACATGTTTAACTAGAGTTCTAGAAAGAGAGGAGAGAAGATGGCACAGGGAAAAAAAAACATGGGTAAATGGCCAAAAAAAAAAAAAAAATCTCAAATTCAGTAAAATGCATACATTTAGAAATTCAAAAATCGAAGCAAAACTTGAGGATAAATATGAAGAAAAGCACAGCTAGGTACATCATAGTCAAAGTGCTTTAATCCAAAAATAGGAAAAATCATGAAAGCAGACAGAAAAAAAAACTACACACCACATCCAGAGAGCAACAATTTGAACAGCCTCAGAAATCACACTGGAAACGATGAAGGCCAAGAAACAGTGGGGCATCTTTACAGTGCTAAAATAAAACAAATACTAAAAAATACTGATGTTCAGAAAAGATCCTGTATTTGAAGACTGTTCTGGAATCAAAAGTAGCATAACAGAATTATACATCTAACTACTAATACCCAACATTGGTTTTAAAGTACTCTTTTCAAGAATACCCAAACAAATACAGATGTTCCTATTAGCTGTTTTCTCACTGTCTTTTATCTTTTTCATAAAGGCTTTTTCACTACTACTTGAATGTAAAAGAAATGTATCATTTTTAAAGGTAAACAAACACTTAAAACTTTCAGAAAGCATCATTTGAAAGGCTGTTTCCAACTTTTATAACATTATAATGTTTCACTTTAAAAACATGTTACTCTAGCTCCCTGGTTCCCTCCCATAATCCCAGCACTCTGGGAGGCTGAGGCACGTAGATCACCTGTGGCCAGGAGTTTGAGACTAGCCTGGCCAAAGAGGTGAAACCCCATGTCTACTAAAATGTAAAAATTAGCTGGGTGTGTTGGCAGGTGCCTGTAATCCCAGCTACTCGGGAGGCTGAGGCAGGAGAATCCCTTGAACCTGGGAGGCAGAGGTTGCAGTGAGCTAAGATCGCACCATTGCACTCCAGCCTGGGTGACAAAGACTCCATATCAACAACAACAGCAGCAACAACAAAAAAAACAGTTACTCTAGTAAGCTAATTTGGAACCTGCTTGAAAGGAAAAAACATACCAGGAGGGAACGGCATGGGCTTGTTGGCTGCTCGAGATAATAAGCAAGGTAACTCACTTTCATGGCCACCTTCTATAGTCTAAATATTTGCTTGGCAGTTTACAGTATAGGATGTGATTGTACCTCTGACATTTTACATTCATAGCCACGTATCTTAATCTTGGTCAAAAGGAGAACTGTCTGTTGTTTCTGTATGTTCCTAAGGGATTACTTTTATGAGAAAATAAAATGTTTCCATACCTCTTCTCCAAGCATCTGACAGCAGTTGTTCAGGGAGTCTTCCTTTTGTTTCTGCTTTGCCTCGGAACTCCTAAACACTTAAGCCCAGCAATTTCTACTTACCAGAGTTAGCTCAGAATATGGCAGGCAGTAGGGCTTTTTTTTTTTTTTTTTTTTTAAGTGTAACTAGTCAACGTCTTGGCAGTTGAATTATTTTCCTGAAGAATTAATAAAAATTAATGCACTACTTCAAAACAACAGATCATGCAGTTTTATCTGCCATTTAATATCTTCTTGGGCATGGATGGGATTTTCCTTTAAAATAAGACTATCAGACACTTAGCTAGCTGGGACACACTGCAGAGGATTTTGTGAAAGTCGCATATAAAATACAAAATTCTGTTAAGTATAACACCCATTTAACAATAGTTTGTACATTACAATGAGGTCAATGTCAAAATAACTCCCTGGCCTAGACAGCAGCATGAATCTATTGTGGCAGCAGCAGGTAGAAATGCCCCATGGAGGGCAGCCAGTGTGTGCACAGTGCAGTTGCTGCAAGAGCGCAGACCAACAAGGGCACATCTTTTTTCTTTTGTCTTATTAGTAAGTGCACAGTGAAAGATGGAAGAGGGAAGCAATGGGGATGCAGAGGCACTTTTGCTGTGCAGGTAGACTGTATTACAGGGAGACAGGGAGATACATGGAATTATAAATTCAATGCAAACATTAAGAAACAGCTGCTCTTTATCACCAGAAAGACAATTATACACTATTTTCACGATTCGGATTTCCAACTTGCCACACTTTGGGTATCTCCTTTTCACATATCAGTACATTTGAGACAATACATCCTGTGCACTAATTCCAGGAATAAGGAATTCAGTAATAGACCCTACCACCAATCAGTTTCTTGTATGACAGGTAACACCAACTATTTCCAGGGAGAAAGAACCAAAATCTGTTTGGGGGAGCTCTGGAAAACAAAGGCTGATGATAATAAACATGTATGAGTCCTTCTGCCATTTGTTGGCCAGTGAACATTTCACAATTACAAGCTCTGTTATTAACCCTTTTAATAAATATATGCACACATGCACATCAAACACAAGGGGCACTGTGAGACAATTATTGAGCATTACTAGCTGTGTGAATGATTAGGCTGGTCAAGATGAAGGCATTAAGTATACAAATTAGAAACGTGCTCAGAAGGCTAATGTACAGGAATTCAATAGCACTAAGCACAAAGGTTCGAGTGCCTCAGCACCACTGTTAGCACCAAGGGAAATTCCCAATATTAAAAAACAAAAAGCTTAAAAAGCGTAACATTTGACAAGGTGTTAACATTTGATATAGACTAAGAGCATAATTCTTGTCTTTATAATCCTACTTTCTGAAAATATCCAACCTGCATTGCATTCTTGCCAAGGAATAATATCCCAAGTACTGTAAATGAAAGTCAGAGAGTACTTGGTGGAGGGGGAAATACTGATATGAAAAACAGTAAGTCCTAAAAGATGCCATAAACTTTCTAAAAAACATCCGAAGTTGATTTTACCCCAAGCAAAAGCCATTCTCAAATGAAAATCCATGATAGATTCCTTAAAATTCATGATGCTACTAAAACTCACAAGTCAGTATCAGCAGAGGATGTTTTTGTAATTAACACTTAAATTTTTATTTGTAAACTCCCTTTTCAATCAGAAACAATCCCTAAACACAGCATATTCAGCCAAGTCTAGGTGCTATCTATGGCAGTGTTTTTTAAACTGTGAGTAGTGACCCAAGTTGTGAGTCAGGAAATGAATTGAGACAGTCTGAAGAGCATTATATCAGGAGCCCAGGGGGAGATATTAAAGGGTATCACACAGTTATGTATTATTTCATGAAATGTTTTAAATATTTTATATTTAGGCATGCACATATATACACACACAAACACACATGTTCTGGGTCATGATGTAAAAAGTTATTTTTATTATGACTTGCAGTCAAAAAAGTTTGAAATACATCGGTCAATAGAGACCCTCAAAAATAATAAACATGGAGTTTCCACGAAAAATAATAAACATGGAGATTCCTGGTGTTAATGTCAATAAGGATCAGCATTGAATGTAAACCAATCTTCTGCTCTGGAATCCAAGGTAAGCTACAGAGTTCTCGGTTTACCATAAACACTAAGGCTTTACTTGTTTTTCCTCTTACCCTACACTTTCAGGCAGGGGCATGGGCAACAGAAGGAAGGAGGAAAACCCCTAGTGGCAATGATTTACTTGGAGTGGTATCATGTTATTTTGAGAAAAGGCATTTTTTAAAAGAGTAATTCCCAGGTGGCTAATTAAAAGGCTTTCCTTCTCCCCTATAAAGTCATACTGGTAGCATAAAAGTGAACAGAAATTTTATGTTGTCATTACAGTTTTGAGGCAGTCTGTGATTTTGTTTCTGGTTTTGCAAAATATGCAGCCACAGACACCGATAGAATGTGTGATCTTGTCCTAATCTACTTTACCCACCTGTAAAAGGAAGACGATTGGAATTATCCTAATGAGACTGAATCTGTCCTCTCCATCTGTAAAGATGCTAAACAATCATTTTCTCCAAATCAACCATCTAAACACACAAGACAATGTTCAGCTTCTGACTTTCGGAAACCCAACGATAAGGGTCACTTTAGTTCTGGCACAAGGGCTGTTGTGTGCCGCCCTAAACATACCTCAACTTGGAAGTTTCTTGGGTGGGCCAGGGTTAGCACTGATTTGGCAGATGGCTGTAAAAGAAAGTATCCAGGGCAGAATATTAAACACCTGGGTTCTGACTTTGGCACAGGCCTCAGAAAGCCTCTGAGATGACACAGCTTCCTATTTCTTCAGGTTTAAGAGGAAGGTTAAAACAAGTTATTTACAGGCCCCTTCCTGAAATAACTAATTTGAATGCAGTTCTAAGATTTTTATCCAGCTTGCTCTGCAACTTTGTCTATTAATTCCTTTAATAATAGCTTGTACTCTTTTAACAACTATTTCTGCCAGTTTCCTTTACAATCACCCCTCAAACATCCAAGGTTCCATTAAGCTCACTCAGCCCAGATACTTTAAAAACATAAAGTAAAATAAAGCTAATAAGGAACAAAATTTAAGGCTTTTTCTTTTTATTTCAGCCAAGGAATGATGCATGCTACAGATTAATCTTTACTCTTCCCCACTTGGTTTTTCAAAGAACACCACCATTTCAACCCCCAATGAACATGGCACTTGTTTGTTTCTTCCCCTTCTAATTTATTCCAGATTTTCAAGTGTTTTCTTCAGTAACGCTGCTTTCTCCTGCAGTTCAGGTCTGCTGTCTGGCTCCATAGTAGCTAAAGACTCAATTAGGAGCACTCTGCATTCAGATGTCAAACATTCCCACTGTTTAGATTCTGCATGAAAAAAAAAAAAAAGAAAGAAAAAAGAAAAAACCCCAAAGATTCCTTATAGGACAAGAAAAAAATTTAAAAATATCCATCCCCCAAATAAATGCAAAGCAACCTCTTGATAACAGATCAGTATATAATGATTTAATGTTCAATAGGTATCTCAAAACCTAATTCTTGACAATAGCCTAGAGGCACATCAGGGAGTTTCCTCTCCTTCCTCCAGTATCAGTGGGAGAAAGCGAAATAACTACAATGAAGCATAGTAGGAAGAAGGAATTATCGGGGCAAGGCACACTATAGCAAAAAAGTCATTTCAACAACACCATCGCAAGGCCATTTCATAAGATATGGTCAGTCAAAAAAAAAAAAAAAAGAAAAACTTGTAAGAAATTTCATAATTGCAAGGTCAGATTAAGTAGATGACACTCCCTTTTCTTTGAGTAAGGCATCTGAGAACTATTACATGCACACTGAAAATTTTAGAAAATAAGAAAGTATGTCAAATCTTAAATCTTGTTTACAAGGTTTTGCCACTTTCTAGCCATGTGGCTTCAAGCAAGTTTAGCTTGCCTTCAGCCTCATGTTCCTCATCTGGACTATATTACTACGTATCTGGCTAACTGAGAATTTGGTAATATGACTTAAGTGCCTAGCTCTTTTATCTCAACAAGGAAAAAAGGGATCGGGAGATGTTTAGTGTTACTGAGTCTAAAAGTTCTGTCTGATGGAGCCCTAAGAGAGGTGTTTTAATTGCTAAGCAAAGATAGAGAAGTAGAAAGAGCAAACACACAAGGTTGCAGGAAAAACGTTTCCATCTCCTACATTCTTAATCCATGAAGTTAAAACAATTTGAGAGACAGGAAAAAAAAGAAGACAGTCCTCCTTCTGAAATCAGTAACAGATACACCACTGGAGAAAATGCTAACAGTTCCCCCTACCCTGCCCACTGATAGACCATTAGAAGAAAAACAGGTTAGGGGAGAAGAAGTAGGATTAAGAAAATTGCTACTACCAGATTTGATGACTCAGGTAGATAACTGTTAAAAATGTTTTTCCAACTCCACTTTTCAGTGTGCCGTTCTGCTTATTTACATGCACACATGCCACTGTCAACCACTTCCTCTAATTAACCAAGATTAAGTCAGGATTCCCGATGAAAACAAAAACTTTATTACTTTAAGACAACTATAGCTTAATAATATATTAAAAATATATAAAAGAATATCAAATTTAAATATTTAGTAAAATTTAATAGTTTTGGCTTTGTCCATTCTTATTGCATGTGCATACATACTGATTTGTATTTCAGAGTATATGCTTAGAGTATAAGAAAAATGAAACAAAAAATTTCTAAAACATATGCCACATGGCTTTGTGGTCCTCCAGTCAGAACTAACAACAACTTACCTTCAAGTTTTTTAAGCAGCAATTCTATCACAGATAAAGCTTCTGTTCTCACAGATGAGTAGGTCTTATTTTCTAAAAAGAAAAATCATACAGTTTATACGGCCTGCCTGAAAAACACAACCTCCAAGATTAAATTTGTGTTACTGAAAGAAAGATGTCCAGAAATTACAACTCTAGGGAAGGGTACATCTGGTTTTTTGTTTTGTTATGTTTTAAAGGAAGCTTCCCTTTGCTAAGTATCAAATACTTGAAATGTGCTAATGTACATAGTCTCCTACTTTGGGAAAACAAAAACCTGTCAGCCAAGTATACCAATCACCACAACAAATGGTAATATTTAAATGATCCATTTTAGAAGTGGAAGATGAAAAAACTATCTCAAACACAAAATCATCTTCACATCACACATAAGAACGATCCTTAGGTCTGCATGACCCTCCTCATTTTACCAAAGAACATTATACGACCCAGTGTTTAAGCCGATCAGGGAAACCTGGAACCCAGCAAAGACAAGTCTGTTGGCCGCCAGTTCTTTATCCATAAAAGCATGTTACTGCCAGCAACTGCAACTGAAGCATGCTTCCTTGGCATCCACTCTTTGACATGGCATCTGATTCACGGTGAAATTGTCTACCAAAAAAATCAACATACAACCAAGCCCAAAGCAGGGTAGGCATGAGATGGGCCTTAATCTTGTTATGCTATGAAGTACAGAAGTGCTACAGTGACGGTGACCTGTCAAAATGACACAGGAGTCAGCTTGAAAGGGCTTCCACTGGCCAAATCTGGGACAATTTGAGTAACAAATTAAGATTTAAAAACTTAAATTATAAACCCTTTGAAGGGGGAAAGAAATCCATGAATCAATGCCAGTAACAGATAAATAAAAAGATGGGCAGAAGAGAAGAATCTTGCTTACAATAGAATTCCAACTATCAAATGGTGAATGTGGACAAAATGCTAGAGTTGCAAAATCATCTTAGTAAAAACTGGTTCAGGGAAGAATCATCAATGCATGCTAAATATAGAGAAGAGATTGTAAAGAAGATAAACATTATTTGAATGATCTTAAGGTCTGTTCCCACAGGCTACTTATTAGACACAAAAGGAAAATATAGTAACTAGCCATTAGAGAAAAACTGATAGTACCTTGACCAGGTAATCAAAATTAACATCACAAATGATAACAGATGGACACTGTGTGTGCCTCTTAATGTGAGGACATATCACTTATGTAAGTATCCCAACTGGGAATTCATAACCTGGATCTGATCATGAGAAAACATCAAACACCAAATGAGAAACACTGTTTTTTTCAAAAAGGGACTTTATTCTTCAAAATTGTCAATGTCCTAAGACAAAGAAAGATTGACAAAGTATTCCAGATTGAAGGAGACTAAAAATATATGACAACAAAATTCAATAAATAATTATGAATTGGATCTGCCTGCCAAGGCGGGCAGATCACGTGAGGTCAGGAGTTTGAGACCAAGACTAGCCAACATGGTGAAACCCCGTCTCTATGAAAAGTACAAAAATTAGCCAGGCTTGATGGCACACACCTGTAAGCCCAGCTACTTGGGAAACTGAGGCAGAAGAATCACTTAAACCCAGGAGGCAGAGCTGCAGTGAGCCAAGATCGCACCATTGCACTCCAGCCTGGGTGACAGAGCAGACCCTGTCTCAAAAATAATAATAATCATCATCATCATCATCCTGGACTGGATTCCCTAATGAAGGGGAGGGAAAAAAAAACAATCCTATAAAGAACATTACTGGCTGGGTGTGGTGGCTCATGTCTATAACTCCAGTATTTTGGGAGGCCAAGACAGGTGGACTGCTCGAGCTCAGGAGTCCGAGAACACCCTGGGCCAACACAGTGAAGCCCTGTCTCTACAATTAATATAAAAATTACCCAGGTGTGATAGTAACTGTAATCCAAGCTACTTGGGAGACTGAGGCAGAAGGATTGCTTGAACCTGGAAGGTGGAGGTTGCAGTGAGCTGAGATCACACCTCTGCACTTCAGCCTGAGTGACAGAGCGAGACTCTGTCTCAAAAAGTAAAAATAAAAATAAAGAACATTACCGAATCAACTGAACAAACTAGAGTATGAACAATAAACATTTGATTTAAAAAACTGCATCCATGTTTACTACCTAAAGTTGACAATGGTACTGTGGCACACTAAACAACTGAGGAAAAAGGGGGCCTGATGTAAGCAACATACTTTCAAATGGTTCAGGAGAAAAACATGTATACAGAAGTCCAAATGACAAAGCAAATGGCACAAAATGTTAACAGATGATTCTGGGTAAAGTATATACATATTGCAGAGTATTAAATGTACTGTCGTTGCAACCATTGTGTAAGTTTGAATTTACTTTCAAATAACAATTTTGTAAAAATACTTGTCACGAAGGTTTTTCTAAACTAGATGCTAAAATCCTGTTATAGTTCCAGATTTAAATATTCCAGTTAAGGGGTACACACGGAGTATATTAAGTAGCAGAGTCCAGTAGCGGTTTCAGAAATTTAGTTCCTAAGACAAGGTAGGAAATATTTGAAGCTCGGCTCCTTAGCTTTAAAATTAGGACTCCCTCGTCAGTTTTAGTTTACTACACTCACCTAAAGAATATGTGATTGATTTACAAGTTTCAAGCAGAATTTCAGCCAAAGCCTCAGGATCTGCATATTCTTCTTCCAAAAGCATTAACCTATACAAATCAGAAAGCAAGGTACAAATGCTAATTATTAAGAAACAGTCTAAAACTTTCCTGTCACAATTTCTGTCTGTATGTATCATTGTCACTTTAGCTACTAGTTTTTAAATGTATAAAAATTCCACTGATTATATATAAAATGCTGCAGGGGTGGGGGGAACAAAATAAAAAACTGAACCATGAAGCAGTTTACCCCTGAAAAAAGGCATTCATTGATTGTAAGACTCCTAGCTGCACTTTCCACGTGCTGAGTTTTAGCCGTTCACACATCAGTTTGCACAGCTCCTGACGATAACAACCTGGGGAAGAAAGACAAGGTGGGACACAGCAGGAGAGAGTATAAAAGAGCAAGAGATGGAATAAATGAGGGACAGACAGAGCAAGAGAAAGGCAGAGGGACAGAGAAAGAGAGAAGGCAGGGAGGATAAGGGAGAGAAAAGCAGGAAAAAGAGAAATAAAACAATAAATATTTTTAATTAAAGCCATTGAAATTTCTCCAAAACCTTCAGCATGACTTTGTACTCAATCCCCAAACAAATTTCCTTGATCAGAAACTGCCCCCACAAAGGTACAATATAATTGTTTACAAATATTCACTTTCAAGGCATATGGTTCTCCATGGAACTGAGAAAGCACTTTAACCACACCCCCTTTGCCCCTCAAAACTCCCTGAATGACAGCCAAAGAAAGGAGAACTCTGGAGGCCAGGAGCTCCTCTCTAGATGCTCACAAGCCTCTGCAAATTGCAGGTTTGCCAAGAGTCAACAGTGCTTTCTTATAAACCTGTTATGCCAAGCGCAACTGTAATTATATAATTAATATTATGCCAACTGATGAACCAGCAGAAAACTTAAGAACGAAATTGTTTTTAATTACTGTAGGATTTTGTAGGGCTCAAACAAATGTAAAAATGGGGGAAAAAATCTAGAATTCTGCACTAGAATTGTCTCATAAGAGCTTGAAATTTCTCTATTTTAAAGAAACAAAACCCAGAAATTGTAGATATATGTAAGAAGCCAATGCGTAACAGTTAAGTTCCTAAAGAAAAGGCCTTGGTTCGCAATAAATGCACTTTTCTATTAACAACCTTCTACATCTTATATTAAAATAAACTGCTTTATGTTTGTATCAACTTTCTCATACAATTCCCTACCTTAGCTGTCTCCACCTATCAAGGAAAAGTGTAACAGTCTTTATAGTGTCATATTAGTGGACTTCCACTGCAGTGTATAATATTAAGAAATAAAACCACTTGCAAATTTGTATCTTCTGGGAAACTCTTCCTATAAACACAGCAAATACGTAAGTTCACTCAAAGGCTGACAGGGCTCAAAGAGAACCTTAACTCTGATTCTAGACATATCCAATTACAAATACTCAACAATACCTTTTTTAATAACATTCAGTAATATTGTCGCTTGGCATGGAGGCTCATACCTATAAATCCCAGCACTTCAGGAAGGAGGCCAAAGTGGGAGGATCACTTGAGCCCAGGAGTTTGAGACCAACCTGGGCAACATAGCAAGACCTCACCTCTTCAAAAACAAAAAAAAAAACAAAAAACTAGCTAGGTGTCATGGCATGCACCTGTATACCCAAATACTTGGGAGGCTGAGGCAGGAAGATCACTTGAGCCCTGGACGTAAAGGCTGCAGGGACTGCACCATTGCACTCCAGCCTGGGTAACAGAGCAAGACCCTGTCTCCAAAAAAAAAAAAAAAATATATATATATATATATATATGTAGACACACACACTAAGATCTTCAGCGGGACGCACTGTAGGACCCAACCCAAGGCAAGCTTAAAGGGTAGCATCATCACTTCTTGGCCTTTTGGCTAAGATCCAGTGTAAAGGGTAGTATCATCCCAAGGTTAAGGCCCTATCAGGGGACTCGAAACTAACTGCAACCTCATCCAATAATAAAGGTTTACTATTGATTTAATCTTTGGGAAATACATGTCCAGTTCTGAAAATCGTCCAGTAGTGAGTTTTTCACTGAAACAAGGATTTCAAGTGCTTACTGAACACTTGGTAACACGGCCATTCATTTTAGGATAAAGAGACCCCACTAATAAACTTTGTGGATTCCTCCAAATGATCATCAAGAAGATCAGCAGAACTCTTCTATCAAACTCTCTGCATAAAATGTATCATGGTTATTATAGGTGGAACTACGCCCCCAAAGTTCGTATGTTGAAATACTATCCCCCAGTACCTCAGAATGTTACTGTATTATTATTAGATAGAAGACAGACCCTTTAAAGAGGTCCTATGAGTGGGCCCTAATACAGTGTGTCTGGTGTCATTACAGGAAGAGGTGATTAAGACACAGAGACGGCCGGGCGCGGTGGCTCAAGCCTGTAATCCCAGCACTTTGGGAGGCCGAGATGGGCGGATCACGAGGTCAGGAGATCGAGACCATCCTGGCTAACACAGTGAAACCCCGTCTCTACTAAAAAATAAAAAAACTAGCCGGGCGAGGTGGCGGGCGCCTGTAGTCCCAGCTGCTAGGGAGGCTGAGGCAGGAGAATGGCGTAAACCCAGGAGGCAGAGCTTGCAGTGAGCTGAGATCCGGCCACTGCACTCCAGCCTGGGCGACAGAACGAAACTCTGTCTCAAAAAAAAAAAAAAAAAAAAAAAAAAAGACACAGAGACAACAAAGATCATGCGAAGACACACGGAGAAGACAGCCATTCCCAAGCCAAGGTCTCAGAAGAAACTAACCCTGCTGACGATGCCTTGATCTCAAAAGCTCAGACTTCCATCCTCCAGAATTGTGAGAAAATAAATTTCTGCTAAGCCACCCAGTCCGTGATACTTTCTTACAGCAGCCCTCGCTGCAATGGTACACTGATCAGTGAGGTGATATGCTCATGTACACAAAAAATTTCCACTGAGTAATTCTCATTACTAATCAATCAGGCTCGATAAGAAACAATAACTATACTTTGTCATACAGAAAACCTTTGCTCTCATTAAGTAACCTCTGGTTACAGCACTTCTTCAAATGCGGTTTCTGGTGCTTACGTTGGGTCTCTGCGTTTCGGGGCCAGGCTTTGCCCAGGCTTTCAAAGGCACCCAGCAGATATTCCAGCTGGAGCTCCTTTTCCTTCTCATTCTCATCTTCATTTTTGGTTGTCTGGACCCCACTACTTTCAAGTGAATTCTAGGATATATCAAAGAAAATAAAATTTAATATTTTCTTCTTCAAAGTTACAGGTATGCTATTAAACCAATCAGAGTACTAGGGCAGGAGCTATTAACCAAGAGTTAAACAGTAAATTCTCTACCATAAGCTTCCCCATTTACGACAAGGATTTATAACCAGAATACTGTGTCTCTAATAAATTTAGGAAATACTTTACAGGAATCTGTAAACAAAAGCTAAAAAATACTGCATATGTAGTCTTTTGAGCATAACGTGAGATCTGCATGAGAATCAGGTATTAAAGATGGAAGAAACTCAGTAACGATCTGAATAAATCCAAACTCTTTCTTGATAGATAGGAAAACAGAGGCTAAGAGAAGCAACTGGTCCAGCTCGCTAGTGATGTCATCAACTTAAAATACAAGTCTCCTAAATCCATATGCTATCACTATGTTTGTAATAGAAATTATTTAAATAGCCTTATTACTGAAAGAAAACAACTGCAAATTAGCAGCAATAAGAAATAAGAATGTTACTTAAAATATTTCATGTTTCACAAATAGGGAAACCACACTCTTTTTTTCTTTTTTTTGGACCAGTGCCCAACTTTTAAAACTGAGTATTCCATTTTCCACATGAAACCTGAGTGGTTTTTTTTTTGACCCAAATCCTCCACTATATGGCAGAGGCAATTCACATGACACACTGAGCTTCTTGCCTTTATTCTAGGATGGCTGGGGTGGCTTAGCTTATTAGCTAAGCCAAAGCTTATTATGACATAAACTGTTCATTCACTACCAAATCCACTCTCTGCTTCTCCCATGGAGGGAAAATGGACACCCAGAATGAAGACTCAGTCTGCTGCCAGGTGTGCTAAGTACTGAGCAACGGGATGGATATAAGTCAAAGTGCCATCTAGCGGTGCCCAGGAACTCTCCTCAAGAGAGAACTGGCATGCCCACTGTGATCCTTCATCCTTGCTTCACCTCCTCTGCATTCCTGCCTGGAACACACATACACTGTGGACCTTGAGGATGATGACTCCACCCTAGAAATGGCAGAGTTGGGAGATGTAAAGAGCCGGAATACCTGAACGCTTTGTGATGCTCCCAATGCTACATGAGAAACATAGCACTGTCTATCTTGTTTAAGGCCATATTTTGGAATTTCTCTGCTACTTGCAGCTAAACTAATCCTAATAATCAGGACATAGGGGAAAACAATGTTTTAACTCTTTCTTTTTAAAGTATAAACCAGAACTGAGGATACAGGTGGTATTACCTTCTTGATGAGAGGTATGACAATGTCAGAAAACTCCTGGAATCTGTCTTCTTTGGTGGCCTTCAAGACATCAGCTGCACAGCTGATTGCTACAATCTTGTATTTGAGATTCTCTTTGCTACATTCCTTCAGAACAGCTTGAAGAATTTCATTTGTGCTGGGTTGATTGGGCACAGACTTTTCCAGCTCTGCACTACAGGATCCATAAAAAAGCATCAGAAGTTAATAAAGGCTGCAGCTTTCAGGTTCAGTTTAAGAAATGGCATCCTCATTGAAAGAACATTTACCTGCAAGCTGTCACCACACAGGCAATGGCTTTCAACAGCTCTTCCTAAGGGGGTGAAAGATGAGGACATACTATTAATCCCAAACATGTCATTTACACTCTCTACACTATGATTATAATTACCTTAGGAATTTCTGATAACTGTGACAACAAAAATTAACAATTGTCACCTCATCTTTAATGCATAATTTTAAGCACATCCACCAAGTTTTACTCCAAACCATGGACGCAGGATGATCATCTTCACCTCCATTTCGTAGAAGCCTAAAGAACTGATTTGACCCAGGTCTCACAGACAACAGTGTCAACCACAGAATTAGAATGATGTCTGACTCCCAGTCCAGTACTACTTCAGTACCGCATGGGCCACTGTTGACCTTTACAACATAAAGATCATTATGTTGCCACAATCTCATGTTCCCCACTGAGTGTTCACTGTAAGAATCCTACTAAAGCCCTTGTGTAAAAAAATACCTGTTACTAATTCATAGGTCCCAGAGATGGGCATCTTCAGCCCCAGGTTTAGAAGCAGCCTACCTTGCTACTCTATGTCACACGGGCCCAATCCTGATCTTTTTATGCTCAATCCTGATCTGTTCATAAGGTCAACAGGTACAAAATGCTGACAAGTTGGTTTAAGACATAACTTGGAAGGCTGAATATGAAAAATGTATCTATCTCCAGCATTACTGTCCATTATGCAAGGCCACGTGGGTTCCAGTTTCAGAGGAAATACCACAGTTAATTGGGCAAGGTTTACCCAAAGCTCCACCGTCTAGGAAATCTGGTTCACAAAAATAATCCATCAGAAGTTACACAAAACCAGACCCTTATTATTATATGAAAAGAAAGATGAAGTCAGAATCCCTTTAACTGGGCATGAATGGTTCCTTTACCTTTCCTGCCCACGTTCTTCCAGCCAGGCCTTGCAGCAATGCGGTCAGTATCATTCCGAGATACGGAGGTACTAGAGAGCTAGTTTGCTTTGCAATTGATGCCATGGCAATTGCACCCTGGGCTTTCATTTTCCAAGACTGAGACTGCAAAGCCTTCTGGGTAATAGTAATTAACTCCTGCAGGTATAATCGAATGCCACCAAAAGAACCTAGGAAAGCAAAATTAAAACAACTTTTAAGTGACAAGAAAAATTAACTGATTTTTCTAAGTCTGAAAAAGAGTCAGTGACCAACAGTCTAAAAGCAGTGATTCTCAACTGTTAAAACACACCACTCTCTCAAAGGGAGAGAAAGTGTGTTGGTGTTGTGACTTACTCTCACAATAGTAGAACTTTACGAACTTAGGTACCCACAGGAACGTATCACACAAATGGGCATCACCCATTAATATGTAACAAGGTGAAAAACACATTTAGAAAACTACTCTAAAATAGTCTAAGGCCACATAAAATCACACTCTCAATTAAAAATGTAAAGCTCTCCTTGCTCACAGAGTTTGTATTCTCTCATGTGGACAGTGAGGAATGAGTAAAGACAAAAATCCTAAGTGCCAACCTTGAGAACTCAGCAATTGGGATGGGTGCATATTAAGGTCCTGGGAAAGTAACTTTAGAGGAGTTTATGAAAAATGAATGCAAGTAAAAAATTCTAGCTGTGATTCCTAAGAAGCAGGTTTAACTCAGGTCACACTACTAACCAGGTACATTTTCCTGCCACACTTCAGTCCATAAATTACATTCTTCTTTTTCGGATTTTTCCTCATCAGCAATTTCATGCATGCCTAAAAATGCCAGAGGCAGGACTTCTTTTGCATGATTCTTTAACACATCAGGGCTGTATCGTCCAATAGCATGAATAGTCAAAGCACAAGAGGTCTTGTAGATAGGTTCTGAAAAGGAGAAACCAAAATCTTTATGATATTTATTGTTTTTAAGGGTAACTGATCTAAATAGGCTATTGTTCAACTCATACAATAGCAAAACAAATAGGTAAAATCAATTAGAAATGTTTCTAGCAGGCTGGGTTGTGGTGGCTCACACCTGTAATCCCAGCACTTTGAGAGGCCAAGGTGGGCAGATAGCTTGAGCTCGGGAGTTTAAGACCAGCCTGGGCAACATGGCGAAACCCCATCTGTACAAAAAATACAAAAATTAACCAGGTGTGGTGGCACGTGCCTGTAGTCCCCGCTACTCAGAAGGTTGAGGCACAAGAATCGCTTGAGCCCAGGAGGCTGAGGTTGCAGTGAGCCGAGGTAGCACCACTGCACTCCAGCCTCAGCGACAAAGCCAGACACCATCTCAAAAAAAAAAAGAAAAGGAAAGAAACAAATGTTTCTAGCAAATCACATAAAATCATGGAGGGTAAGACCTAATTTGTACTGTTTTACTGGGCTGTTAACATCTAAATTTAAAATGACATAAAATAGAAAAAGAAAGGTACCTTCTTTCTCCATATACCACCCACTGAGCTTCTGCAGGAGTTTTTCAGTGCTGCTATCCCGTGAAGTCTGAAAAAGAAACAATCCTAAGTATTTCTTTGTAACTGTCAGAGTTTTATTTAACTAAGCAAGAAATTTAACTCACCCGAACTAAATGGCCCATGGCAAATGCACAAGATTTCTGAATCACACTGTTCCGATCTGTCAGGCCACTAAGCAAAGCACTCATAAGTTTACCTACCAGAAATAAAGAGAAAAAAATCTGATACTTGGTTGACCAAATGTTCCACTCTGTTCCCAGAACCCAAACAAACCTAACCCTATAATTAACATCTGATTTCCTCCACAGTATAGATTTCTGAATGTTATATTTATATATCCATTTGCTTCCTTTCACCTCATATAAAGTTAAAATTAAACCAGAATATCATGGAAAACTTTGCAAAAATGAGAGCCAGGTATATAAAGAACATTAGCCCAGTCTAGAAACCAATCTAAGAAGAGAAAAATGCTGACGTAAAATCAGCTATCAATGGTAAGTCCTCTGGAATAGAGGATACTTTTACCTCCATATACCACTAAGGAACAATCAAACGTTTATGAACAGTGAAAAGTTGCTAAACTTGATAAACCCTGCACTTCCTGCAGACAAAGAAATGAAGGGGCCAGGGGACTGAAGGGAGAAAAGGCACACAGCATCACAAGCAGGTCTGAATGATAATTATTTTTCCTTTTTAAAACTCTGTCACACAAGACAGGGCCGTGCAAAAATATCACCACACATCACTTGATAAACTCACCTGAGTAAGGTGTTAGGTCCTGAGGACACTGAGTAGTTAATGACACAATGACACTGGCACAGCCACCCTACAGGATTACAAAAGCAAAGGTCTAAATCTGATGGTCACAATGTTCTACCTACCAAACCACTGGCTTAGGTGCCAAAAATTTAAACATATAAAATACATGAAACCTAATACCCCCTCCAGGATTCAATACAGAAAAAGGAAAACTCTTAAACTAGTAATGCAGAGATTTTATTTTTTAAACTCCCAAGAGAAACATGGGTGATCTTAGACATTGTGAAAAAGAAAGAAAACTGGTACAATCTTCTGGAAAAGCAAAATATGTCATCTTGTCCATCACTGGGCTAACATTTCCATTTCTAGAAATTTAACCAAATATCTTCAGGTATGCCTCATCAACGTAAAGCATCACGGTGCTTTACTAATTTTTCAAAAACTGAAAACAAGTCAGATGTTCCCTGATGGAATAAAATAAATGATGTTACATCCATACAGTGGAGTATCACAGGGCCATTAGAAGAGGACATTGCAGAAGATACATGTGCAGAAAAGACCGGAAGGAAACACTCCAAAATACTAACAGCAGTTATCTCTGTATAGCAAAATTCTGGACAATTTTTAACTTTTTCCTAATCTATAAATGCTAAAATTTTAAAATACCAGCAAGTGTTAATTTTATCATAAGAAAAAATGTGAGTTATTAATTTGTTGTTAAAAGGGTGGTGGGCGGGGGGGCGTCTGATCCTTCAAAGATCTTGAAAACGAAGACATTTTTCTGTTCAAACACTGCTGACCCCTCTGTGAAAAATCCAATTGCCACCTAAAACAATCCATGCCCTAATAACTGGATGCGCATTTCCATGAACTGCTGATGAATGACAACCTAGAGGGTATGTACATGGCACCCAGAGAACAGAAATGATTCCACTAAGTAAGTTAAGACAATACTTACTGGAACAGTTACATGTTTTCAGTTATTGGTGCAACCACAGAAATAAAATGGTTAGTGTATAATAATATTAGATTTTGTGGTAAAACATGAATTTCAAACATGATGGCTGTTATATCCTTATGGCCAAAACTAACGAAGATGCACATTTCTTCTTGTGAAAAGTACACTTACCTTAGTTCCAAGACCTACACCACTTCTGATCAGTTCACACAACCTAGGAACTAGCTCGCCCAGCACCGACACATCAAGATATTGCAGGCACTTTTGAAAAAGGACAAATATAAAGGTAAGCCTTGGCAAATAAGTCAGGACCACATCTTCAATTAAAAACTGCCCTTGTCAAACATGTACCCACTGGATTTGACACGAAGTTGAAAAATCACTGTTTGATTCTGCTCTAATTTCAATATTAAAACCACCACTGTACTACCAACAGAAAAATTATTCATCAGTGATTCAACACTAAAAACAAACCAAAAAATGAAAAACATCAATTTGCTAAAAAAGAAAATAATGGTTACTCAAGAATAAAGAATCTTTCTGAGCCTACTTCCTCTTTATCAATCCATGTTTAGTATAAAAAACCTAAACTAAAAATTGACCTTCTACAGTGGGCCTACCCTACCAAATCCCCTCTAATGAGTCAATTTCTTAGATGAATTTTCCTATAAATTGCTGGCTTTTATTTTTGAAAATGCAATTAACATGTTTTCTATTAATAATGAATATAACTAAATGGTATTCACTAACTATTTCTATTTCTTTAAATTTTTATTTCCCCCCAATAATCCAACAAAGATACAACATTCTTAGACCAAATTTTGGTAACAGTCCCCCAACAGGTACTAAAACATAACTACTTCTCTTGTCCAGTTTAACATAGTTTTTTGTACATTTCAATTTTTTTAGGGGTTGGATCTGTATCTTCAGAGTCCTGCTAAAGGTATAGATCTGCTTAGCAAACTAATTTCCAGTAAACACAATCATAGCTAACTAACCACTACCGGGAGTACACAACAGAGTAACTTTACCAAGACTCCAGGAACTTTAGAAATCAGAACCTGAGAGTGCCAAGCAGCTCTTTACTGCAAATGCCTTCCTATGACTAAAACAACATATCGACATTGCCCAATCTCTTCACCTACCTTTATGTTACCTACTTCATTAAATACCTCCAGCTTATAACTTTCCTAGTTCCTCCCAAAGATAACTATTAGGCACAGGCACAACTCTGAACCTTTCTAAATACACAGATCAAAAGACTACAGATGTAAATTTATACAGAGCTCTTAATATGTTGTTGTCCCTTGTAACACAAATTTGGACCGACTGTTTCTGGTATTTGGGGAACTATTTATTCCACTTAGTGACAGAGAAGAAAAGAGAAATATACTAAGAAAAAACTGGAGTCACAACAGCTGCTCGACTCATCCCATAAGTCTCTACTTCATTTAACGTAGCCTGAAGACTTTGAAGAATTACACTTTCTTTTTTTTTTTTTGAGACAGAGTCTCGCTCTGTAGCCCAGGCTGGAGTGCAGTGGCCGGATCTCAGCTCACTGCATCAGGTAAGCAAACCCTCTCATTATTTAAGACACTCACCATGTTGATTGTTTCCATCATCGGAGAGGATTTGGCAGCACTAAGCCGAGCACTATCCATCGCAGCCTAAAGAACAGAAATTCAAGTCACTCGGCACATTCAATTAATTAGGAATAATCCACACACACACCATAAAAGACTTTCACTTCCAAATTACAGAACTTTAAAAAAAAAATAATCCATAGCTATAACAAAGGCACACATTAAGTCTAACTCTAATTTCTTTTGACCTATACTCAACAATTTACCAGGAGAAGCAGCACCTCACTACAGGCGAAAAATTCAGATAATAGTTAAGAAATTAGCATAGTATGGCTGTGGGCAAGTCATCCAGCCTTCTTGAGCCTGAGGTTCTCCATCCACTAAATAAAGGAACTGACTAAATAAATTTCTAAGGTTTTTAAAATTGTGTCTAAGCAGTAAAAAATTTTATACGGGTAGTTCTTTAACTCTGTAATCAACCTTCATATCTACAAAGGTATTTTAATCTAACAACTATGCTGAAGGAGAGGTTAATACTATCCAGATATGACAAAGGAGAAAAGTAAGTCATACACAAGTGACTTGCCTAGGGCTGCAAAGTTTAGACTAGAATTTATGTTTCCAAATTCTCAATGCTTAGTAAACATTCTATGGACACCCAGGAAGGGGCAAGTCTACTGCTGAAAGAGGGAAAAATAATGAATAAATAAGCAGCAGCAATATTAGAGGTAAAGGGTAAAGAGAGTAAGTTATTAGAGAAGTTTAGGCAAGTTAAAAAGCAAATGGTGAACAGAGGAAATATGTTGTATATAACAGTGTTTAATAGTTCTAATAAAAAAAGTAAATTAAAAAGTCAAATAGAAAAATAGGCATGGAATATAAACACAATCACAGAAGAAATATAAATGACTAATACGATATGAAAAGGCAATGGACAATGCTAGGAAAAGAGTGCAAATTAGAAAAATGAGATTCTTGTTATCAGATAAACATTATTCAACAGTGGCAAAGGTACGGAGAAAAAAGAACAATTAAAACCTTTGATGTTGCAAAACCTCTCCACCAAAAATTCAAAATCACCTCATGTAGAGCACTATGTATACATTAAAAAGAATGTGTATATATAGACATGATATTCTATTAATTTAAAAAACAAATCACATAACAACATTCACAGTCTGATACTATTTTTAAATTAGTATGTTTGCTTGGTTTGGTAGCCTATGATTAAAAAGGAATTTGAGAGAAGGCACAGGAAACTTCTGATAGCAGGTGCTTCTCAGGGAATGATACTGTGGTGATGGGGAGACCTCCTGTGGGATTACTTTCTATCCTTCTGTATTAACTTTTCACAATAAACATGTCTCATCTGCAGTTTTTAAAAATGACTGATCAGGCCGGGCGCGGTGGCTCACGCCTGTAATCCCAGCACTTTGGGAGGCCGAGGCGGGCAGATCACGAGGTCAGGAGATCGAGACCATCCTGGCTAACACGGTGAAACCCCGTCTCTACCAAAAATACAAAAACATCAGCTGGGCGTGGTGGTGCATGCCTGTAATCCTAGCTACTCGGGAGGCTGAGGCAGGAGAATTGCTTGAACCCGGGAGGCAGAGGTTGTAGTGAGCTGAGATGGCACCACTGCACTCCAGCCTGGGTGACAGGGCAAGACTCCGTCTCCAAAAAAAAAAAAAAAAGACTTTGATCAGAGACTAGGTGACTCCATTACACCTACAAAGCAGAATGATTTTGAGATATGCCAAAGTCTAGGTGCAAATACTCTTTGCTTACAGGGCGAGGGAGTCCATGGAAGGACTCTGAAGGTATAGATCCAAGCCCCCAAAAAATTGAAATGTACAAAAAACTATGTTAAACAAATGTTAATTCATTTTTTAGATAGAAGTGTCAGTTTTCATCCAATTCACAAAACAGTGTATGAGCTGACAACCTCTCTCCAAAAAATAGTAAAACACTGCATGTGGTGAGACAGGGTGAGTTCTGGTAAGAGTAGTGACAATGTCATTCAAATGAACCTTGGTATCTTAACAGGGCTCTCCACTCACCTTTTCTTGCTCTGTTGCCCGGAGGCTCAAATAATTGAGAACTTGGGGCTCCAATACACTCAAGGACTCTAGCAGAGCTGGAATGAGTTTTGGTGCATGTGGTTTCAACATGGCTCCCGCACTTTTGCTGATCTTCACAAGGGTGTTAATGCTACAAACATATGGAACACAACTCCTGAGTCCTTTTAACAAAAGTGAGAAGACCTACAAATCTCACCATGAGGCTGTTCTGCAGTTCACTGCATTAAAGCATATTGTCACATGGTTACAGAGCCTGGTCTTGGCATTTTGTTTAACTTTTATTAAAGAAACTTTCAAGCATATATAGAGGTAGAAAGAATGACAAAGTAGGAAAAGCCTACCTTCATTAATAGTAGGAATGAAATTCCATGTATTATTTATAGTAGGAATTTATATTTATGGTGAAATTTTATGGTAGGAATTTATAGTAGACATGAAATTCTATGTATTCTCCACCCAGTTCAACAATTAGCAACATTTGACCAATTTTGTTTCATTTATGCCTCCTCCAAACATACAGCCGCCATTCCCCCGCCACTGTATTACAGTTATGTGCTGCATGAGACATTTCAGTCAACAACAGCAGACCACAATGTCCAGCAGTGGTTCCATAAGATCATACAGGAATACCCTGGGGATATTGCAGGTTCTGTTTCAGACCACCACAATAAAGAAAGCCACATGAATTTTCTAGCTTACCAGTGCATATAAAAGTTTTGTTTACACTATATTGCAGTCTATTAAGTGTGCAATAGCATTATATCTAAAAGTACATTAGTTAACTTTAAAATATCTTAGTTACTGATCATCTCAGCTTTCAGCAAGTCATTATCTTTTTGCTGGTGGAGGGTCTTACCTCAATGGTGATGGCTACTGACTGGTGGTGATTGCTGAATGCTGGGGTGGCTGTCATAATTTCTTAAAGTAAGTCAACAATGAAGTTTGCTGTATCAATCAACTCCTCCTTTCACAAAATATTTCTTTGTAGCATGAGACGCAGTTTGATAGGATTTTACCCACATTAGAACGTCTTTCAAAGTTGGAGTCAATCCTCTCCAACCCTGTTGCTGCTTTATCAACTAAGTTTATGAAATATTCTAAATCCTTTGTGGTCATTTTAACGATGTTCACAGAATATTCACCAGGAGTAGCTTGCATCTCAAGAAACCACTTTCTTTGCTCATCGAGATAAGAAGCAACTCCTCTCCTGTTCAAGTTTCATCAGGAGATTGCAACAATTTAGTCACATCTTCAGGCCCCACTTCTAATTCTAGTTTTCTTACTATTTCCACCATGTATGCAGTGACTTCCTCCACTGACATCTTGAACTCCTCAAAGTTACCCATGAAAGTTGGAATCAACTTTTTCCGAACTCCTATTAATGACATTTTGACCTCCTCCCATGAATCATGAATGTTCTTAACCTACAATGATAAACCCTTTCCAGAAGGTTTTCAATTTACTTTGCCCAGATCCATCAGAGGAATCACTAACAATGGCAGCTCTAGCCTTACAAAATATACTTCTTGAATAGTAAGACTTGAAAGTTGAAATTACACCTTGATCCATGGGCTTCGGAATGGATGTTACGTTATGTTAACAGCCATGAAAACATTCATTTCCTTGTACCTCTCTATCAGAGCTCTTGGGTGACCAGGCACATTGTCAATGAGCAGTAATATTTTGAAAGGAATATTTGTTTTTTGTTTTTTTTGTCTGGTTGGTTTTTTCTTTTTTCTTTTTTTTTTTTGAGCAGTAGACTTCAACAGCGGACTAAAAATACTCAGTAAACCATGCTGTAACAGATAAGCTGTAATCCAGACTGTGTTGTTCCATTTCTAGATCACAGAGCAGATTTAGCAGAATTCTTACGGCTTTAGGATTTTTCAGAATGGTAAATGAGCACTGGCTTCAACTTAGTCACCAGCTGCATTAGCCCCTAACAAGACCGTTGGCCTGGCCTTTGAAGCGTTGCAGCCAGGCACTGACTTCTCTCTAGCTATGAAACTCCTACAAGGTATCTTTTGCCAACAGAAGGCTGTTTCATCTCCATTGAAAATCTGTTGTTGAGTGTAGACATCTTTATCAGTGATCACAGCTAGATCTTCTGGGTAATCTGCCGCAGCTTCTATATCAGCAATTGCTGCTTCACCTTGCATCTTTATGTTACGAAGACAGCTTCTTTCCTTAAACCTCATGAACCAACCTGTGCTAGCTTCCAACTTTTCTTCTGCACCTTCCTTACTTCTCTTAGACTTCACAGAATTGAAGAGTTAGGGCCTTGCTCTGGATTAGGCTTTGGCTGAAGGGAATTTTGTGGCTGATTTGATCTTCTATCCAGAATATTCAAACTTTCTCCCTGTTAGCAAAAGGCTGTTTTGCTTTCTTATCATTTGTGTGTTGGCTGACATAGCACTTTAAACTTCCTTTAAGAACATTTCCTTTACATTCCCAACTTGGCTGTTTGGCACAAGAGGCCTAGCTTTCAGTCTATCTCAGCTTTCAACATTCCTTCCTCACTAAGCTTAATCATTTCTAGCTTTCTATTTAAAGTGAGAGACAGGCAACTCTTCCCTTCATTTAGACAGAGGGCATTGTGGGGTTATTAATCAGCCAATTCCAATATTGTTGTGTCTCAGGGAGTAAGACACTTGAGAAGTGGGAGAGAGATGGGGAACAGCTGTTCAGTGGAGCAATCAGGACACACACAACATTGATCAATTAAGTTCACCATCTTAAATGTGTGTAGTTCATACAACTCCAAAACAATTACAAAAGTAACATCAAACATCACTGATCACAGACCACCAAAACAGATATAACAATAATGCAAAGTATGAAATACTGTTAAGAATTACCAAAATGTGACATAGACATGAAGTGAACAGATTTGTGGCAACCCTGCATCAAGCAATCTAACTGTACCATTTTTCCAACTTCATGTTAATGTTTGCACACCCATGAAATCACCTAATGACACATCTCAGAAGTATCCTATTCACTAAGGGACGCGTGACTGCATTGGAAAGCATATCCCTTAACTAAACTTCACTATGAATATCTAAAAGACAAAGGTTCTTTATTATAATCATAATACCATTTTCACACTTTAAAAATATTAATGATTTTTCCATATCAAGTATCCAAATTTCTCTGTTTCATTAGCTTCTTAAACAGTTGGCATGCTAGAATCAGGATCCAAGCCCACTTATACATTGCAATCTACTGCATTTCCTAATTTTTTTTAACAGTCTCCACTCTCCTCTTTTTTTCTTATTTGTCCTCGACTGTATTCCAGTCAGGTCATTTAACATGTTCCTCTCTCCCCTGTACAGATCTACAGGCTAAACTGAGTCCACGTTCAATTTTGTAAACACACACACACACACACACACACACACAGAATCCTTCCTAGGCAATGCTGTGTGTGTCCTATTCCATCACATCACGATGCACTGGTTGTCTTTTTGTGCTGTGAGGAGTGATTGGTAAGTTCAGGTCTGGTTGCCCTGAATCATTATAAAGTTCTCGTCAGCCATTCACCCAGTGGATTTAGGGGCATCTAAGGATCACTACTTAGATTTTACTGAGGAGAGCAAAAAGTGATACTTTTTTGTGTGTGTATGAGATGGAGTTTCACTCTTGTTGCCCAGGCTGGAGTGCAATGGTGCGATCTGGGCTTACCACAACCTCCGCCTCCCAGGTTCAAGCTATTCTCCTGCCTCAGCCTCCCAAGTAGCTGGGATTACATGCATGCGCCGCCACACCTGGCTAATTTTTTTTGTATTTTTAGCAGAGACAGGGTTTCTCCATGTTGGCCAGGTTGGTCTCGAACTCCTGACCTCAGGTGATCTGCCCACCTCGGCCTCCCAAAGTGCTGGGATTACAGGCATGAGCCACCATGCCCAGCCAAAGTGATACTCTTAGTTGCATCTGCCTTTGCAGTTGTTAGGTGAGTCCTTCTAAAAAAAACTTTCTCTCATCAACTATCTACTTGCCATGAAATACTGCTGGCACTATTATTAGTAATTTGTTCTACTTTTAAGAGTGAAATAAAAATGGAACAGATAAAGTTCCTAGACAGCACTGTAGTTTAAAAACAAATAAACATACAAACTAGAATCCTACACTATTGGTTTTAACTTAAAGTAGCCATATATTATATCTAAAAGTGTAAGTACATTTTTTTGAATATTTTATCATTGCAGGTGGTAAACAGCTTGTCTTAAATCTAATAATGTGTGAAATATTACTAAATATTATCATGAACCAGCACGCTCCTGAGGACCTGCAGTGTAACCGGAAGATGTGCTTGTTGGGAGCAGAGGCTGATGACAACAGAAAAACATGCTTGACTCAGAATGCTGGGCAAAAGCAAGGTCTCACGAGAATGTTTCTGTGAAAATATTCTGTCTCACAAGTTTTCACAAATGACCCAAGGGTCATTCTCCTAAACCTCTTTCTCCATTATTTTCCAGAATCTAACCTTGAAAGAAACACGATTTCTAGGAACTGAGCAAATCCAATACATTCATTTCATCAACGGATGCACACCTGAGGGCTCGAACTTCCGTCACGGGGCTCATCATTCCTTTGTCCAGAAGGCAAGGCAGAAGGGCAGCGATGGTTCTCTGGCCAGCTGCTCCTTTGGCAGGGTCACACATTTTCACACAGACCTCACATACAAAGAGCATGGACGTTAGTGAAAGTGACCGCTCATCCAATAAAGCATTCATCTGACAAAAGACTTTCTACTTCACATATCTACAGAGAAGAATAAGTGAATCTACTTTCTCTGACACTACAGAGACACAGAGGAATGAGATATGAGATTGAGTCTTAGGTCTGCCGAGAACTAAACAGAAAATCTAGTAATACATTTCACTGTCTAAGCACTGGTCCTCCAATTTGTGAAATACAGAACAAAATAGATGATGATCAAATGAGAAAATATGTAAGAAAGCACTCTAAAGAAGGTTTAGGGCTGGGTGCAGTAGCTCACACCTATAAACCCAACACTTTGGGAGGCCAAGGCAGGCGCATTGCTTGAGCCCAGAAGTTTGAGACCAGCCTGGGCAACATGAAGAGACCCTGTCTCTACAAAAAATATGAAAAATTAGCCAGTCATGGTGGCATACACCTGTGGTCCCAGCTCTCCAGGACGCTGAGGTGGGAGGATCACCTGAGCCCGAGAGGTCGAGACTGCAGTGAGTTGTGATCACAGCACTGTATACCAGCCTGGGTAACAGAGTGAGACCTTGTCTCCAAAAAACAAAAAAAAAATTAAAAAAAAAAATTAAAGAAGTTTCAAAGTGTTATCATCATCATCATCATCATCATCATCATCATCATCAGTAACGTCAGGTCACACACAATATAGTGGTCAAGATCACACCTGAAACAAGAAAACACCTATATTTAAAACCTGGTTTTACTATTTCTGTGACCTATGGCAAGGTTTGTGCAACTAGAATGTAAAGTTCCTGATATATCACAAAATCAAGTTCAAGTGGGAGATAATTTAGTTTCAAAAAGCTTTCCAACCTCACAGATATGAAAGGTAGCTTTATATGTAAACATAGCAAAAGCAAGAGAAAAGACAGGTGTTGCTTGATCTGAGTGACGTGCTCTTCAGGGTTAAGTCAAAGTTTTATCTTAATTTCACCATTTAAAGAGACCACAAGTATACTCTGTTCAACATACCAGCATTACAGTGTTTACAGCACTCACTTTCTCATTCATTCTAAGAGTAGTGAACTACAACAGGAAGCCAATTATACTGCAACTACATGTCACTTCCTATGACAGTAAGTAAATCATTGTCATGGTCACCCAGAACTCTGCCCCACTCCATTCCCAATTTAAGACAGGAGTTTTCACCTTGCTCAGAGTTTTCAGAGCTAGTTCTGCTGCTTTTCGTACAGATTCCTAAAAATGACAAAAGTGTGAGATCATACAAGTTAGAGAGTTTCACTATCATCTACTCTACAATTTGCAATTTAATTGCCTCAGAGCCTATAGAGATTGGTGGAAAATCTTACATTTCATATTAGGTTAAAAAAAATTGGTATCTCATTAGACTCCCTGCCCATCAAGGAACACATTACCATGCCATACTACTAATTTTTCAACATTAACTGTAACCTATTTTGACCTTAATAAATTTAGCCATTAACAGTTGAGAAACTAAATGTATTATAAAAGTAAATACGTAAAGATCTATGTGAGAATTCTGAAACACTTAAAATCCTCCAATAAATAAAAAAGAAAGGTAAAACTGAAGTGCCTAATTTTAATAGTAAAATATCAAAAATACCTAAAATTAAGATTGCCCAAGAAAAATTCAGAGGAATTGGTCACATTATTTGAGAATAATTAAACCCATTTACAGAACTGATCAAAATACTGTTACTATATTCAAAACTGTTATTTGTCCCTAATCCAACAGAATCATGTGATCTCTACTGAAAGAAGGTATACAGCCACCTTTTTTTCAAGTCTATTTAATTTAGATCTAAGGATACCCAACCTTGCAACTTCACAGACACATTAAGACCGAAACTTTGGGGGAAAACATTGGTCCCTACCTGGAAATGGAATTTTGACATATACAACATAAATATTTTAATAATTCCAATTTAACTTTTTGTATGTATAAATGCTGATTTATTTCTATAATACCTTGATATCATCTTGTACTCTAAAAAGCGTTTCCCAAATTTCTGGAAGTTTATCAATGATGTCATCTAAGGGTCTTCCTCTCAATAAATCATTCAAAGCTAAACAGCTGAAAATTAAAATTTCATTTCAACATATGAAGAAGAAGGTCAGTATTTTACTATGAAACGTTTACACTAAAAAAGAAAACAGATTCTGCCTCTAATTCGAGTTCTCATCCCCTCACCCCAAAACAGCAATGACTTCTCTCCAGGTCCCTCAAATATACCATATATATATAGAATTTACAAGTATAAAATGTTTGTTTCCCACAACTACAATACAATCCCTTTGAGATGACACATCGTTTTTTATTCACCAGTGTGCCCCCAGGGCCTAGCACACTGCCACGTACATAATAGGCACTGAATGAATGTAATTTGTATACAGAAATTCTAACCTATAAAGTCATGACAGTACAAAAATATATCTCGGTATCTAACAATTTAACAGGTAATCTTCAACTTCTTTGATTTCATACTTATATAAACTATGACAATTTAGGAAAATCTTTAACCAAAGCTTAAATAAAGAAAAATAACTACCTAATGTAGCCAACAAGAAATATGCTTTTTAGTAGTTTTTTGTTTTGTTTTGTTTCGAGACAGAGTCTCACTCTGTCGCCCAGGCTAGAGTGCAGTGGCGCGATCTCGGCTCACTGCAACCTCTGCCTCCTGGGGTCAAATGATTCTCCTGCCTCAGTCTCCCGAGTAGCTGGGATTACAGGCACACGCCACTGGGCCCAGCTGATGTTTGTATTTTTAGTAGAGACGGGGTTTCACCATGTTGCCCATGCTGGTCTTGAACTCCTCATCTCAGGTATCCACCCACCTCGGCCTCCCCAAATGCCAGGATCACAGGTGTGAGCCACCACACCCGGCCAGCTTTTTAGTAGTTTTAATTTATTCCTTTTGCACAAAGTATAAAACCTGGAAATTCTGAAGGGAAAAAAATTCGGTTTTATTTGACTAAACTTATATTCCTAAAAATAGTACCTGGATTCTCGAACTCGCCACATATTGCTTGTAAGGTTCTTAACCAAATCTTGAAGAATTTCTTTCAAATATTTATCCACCTAAGGAAAGCAAAAGGATAAAATTTAAAATGCAAAATCCATCAATAATCAAATTATTCAACTCTTAACCACACTGGTTAACCACATGTAACCCACACTGCCCATGTTTGTGTATTTTACAGCCTCCATGTCTCTCTAGGCCACTCAGCCCACAAACCTCTTCCCACTTTTGGTCGCTATAAAGCTGCCAGGTGATCATTCTAAAATGTACATTTGATGCTCTTATTTTCCTCAGTGCATAAGAATGAAGTCCAATCACGCGGGCTTCACACAAAGTACACACAAAGCCTTCCATGACTCATCCAGACCCAAAAGTACCATATTCTGTCTCACCTCCATTCCTTGGCACATGCCACCTCTACCTACAATCCCCTTCCCAGGTCCTAATTGCTTGGCTAACTCCTACTTGTCCCTCAAGGTTCATATTAGCCGTTCTTTCTCAGAGAAGACTGGCTTGGGTACTCTCCTCTCTGCTCCTGTAGCACCTTCTGAAGGAGCATCACACAAAACCATTCAATAACTGCACTGTTCCACTATACTGGAGACCCTCAAGGGGGTCAGGTGCAGTTACTGCACAGGACAGTGGAGTTACTGAGGGACAGAGTCTCACATCATCAGTGCAGTTACCGAGGGACAGAGTCTCACTCATCATCAGTGCAGTTACTGAGAGACAGAGTCTCACTCATCATCAGTGCAGTTACTGAGAGACAGAGTCTCATCATCATCAGTGCAGTTACTGAGGGACAGAGTCTCATCATCATCAGTGCAGTTACTGAGGGACAGAGTCTCATCATCATCAGTGGAGTTACTGAGGGACAGAGTCTCATCATCAGTGCAGTTACTGAGGGACACAGTCTCATCATCAGTGCAGTTACGGAGGGACAGAGTCTCACTCATCATCAGTGCAGTTACTGAGGGAAAGAGTCTCATCATCAGTGCAGTTACTGAGGGAAAGAGTCTCACTCATCATCAGTGCAGTTACTGAGGGACAGTGTCTCACTCATCATCAGTGCAGTTACTGAGAGACAGAGTCTCATCATCATCAATGCAGTTACTGAGGGACACAGTCTCATCATCATCAGTGCAGTTACTGAGGGACACAGTCTCATCATCAGTGCAGTTACTGAGGGACAGAGTCTCACTCATCATCAGTGCAGTTACTGAGGGACAGAGTCTCATCATCATCAGTGCAGTTACTGAGGGACACAGTCTCATCATCAGTGCAGTTACTGAGGGACAGAGTCTCACTCATCATCAGTGCAGTTACTGAGGGACAGAGTCTCACTCATCATCAGTGCAGTTACTGAGGGAAAGAGTCTCACTCATCATCATTGCAGTTACTGAGGGACAGAGTCTCACTCATCATCAGTGCAGTTACTGAGGGACAGAGTCTCACTCATCATCAGTGCAGTTACTGAGGGACAGAGTCTCACTCATCATCAGTGCAGTTACTGAGGGGCACAGTCTCATCATCAGTGCAGTTAGTTGAGGGACAGTGTCTCACTCATTATCAGTGCAGTTATTGAGGGACAGTGTCTTACTCATCTTTTTATCCCCAGTACCTTACCCAGTGCCTGGTTCATGACTGTTCAGAATGAAAGATGAGTTTTACTTTTTAAGCCTCTGTGCTGTTTTGATATACACTTAGCAACTTGGTAATAATGAGAAAATAATGGTAGAATCACTTTTATACCAATGCTGAAATTCTCAAAAATTTATGGCTTTTCCACTTTTATAGGTAGGAAAGGTTTTGTTATCCTTACTTACATGTAAGAAAACCAAGACAAAGAGGTAAATAACAAACTGATGTCCTCCTATGTCTGCTTCTCTCAACATTCTCCATGGATGATCTCATCCACACTTGTGGCTTAATCCTTTCACTCACAGAGATGACACTCATGTCTCAAGGGTCTAGGCCTGTATCCTGAGCTCAGACCTACAAAGCCCATTGGCCTATTAGATCTTGGCTGACCCAGAAGTGCCACATGTTCTCCTGGAGCAAGCAAAACTCACTGAGTCTTCAAAGCTGAACCCTCAAGTACCTACCACCATGAATAGAAACATATTCAGCCTAGTACCAGACAGGTAAGACAGGAAGGGGCCACATTACGGGCAGGGACTTGTAAGATATAGTAAGGATCATGGAATTTATTTAAAGTGAGGCTGTAAAGCTACTAAAGGATCTTAATCCAAAATGGCACAATCTAATTTTCATTTTTAAAAATCACTTTTGCTACTATGTAGATAATTAAATGAAGAAAGGCAAAGAGGAAAAAAAAAGACGATGATGACCTGTTCATCGGGAAAGAATTAGGGAAAGGAGAGTGGATTCAAGGAATACTTTGGAAGCAGAATCAACAGAATTTGCTACTAGATTCAATTGGGGGTGGTGGTGAGACACAGCCCAAAATAAAGTATGACACCAAGTTTTCTGGCTTGGGCAAATAGGTGAACAGTGAGAATAGAGGGGGAAGGTTATTTTTTAAGTCCTATTCTGGGCACGTTGGGTTTATGGTATTCTGAAACAACACTGAAGTGAAAATGTCAAGTAAACAGTTACATATACAAGTCTAAAGTGCAAGTGACATCTGGACCAAAACTATAAGATTGGGAACTTTCACAATAAAGATGACATTTATATGCCTTGGAACTGATTGATACAGAGAAAGCTCAGAGAACAAAAAGATACTCAGAGACAAGCCCTGAGAAATCTTAGTATCTAAAAGTGGGATGGAACATGATTAACAGCCAGATGAGAGGACACCAACAGAGAAAACAAAATGGCAACTGCCTGCTTCCATGTATGTCTCCCCACCTAACTGAATTCGCTGGAGGTGGGGCCACAACCCACTCTCCACTGCGTCAATCATCCCTCTCCACGTTTACTATTCCATTCGTGTGAATATATGATCATTTCCTTAACCATCTTCCCAGCGGACATTTAGATGGTTTCCATTTTGGAGATTTTAATAAATGTTGCCATACACATCTTTGATACCTTGAAAGTAGGAAGAAAGCATGGAATGAAAGACAATTTGCTTGTTTAAACAAGTAAGTATAAAAAGTAGAAAGGAAGATGGGCACTGGGTTTAAATCCCATGCATGACCTTGGACAATCTACAGTGTTTTCCTAACACACGGTTCACAGACACTTACCATGGATTTGTCAGTGACCAACGCATTCCAAATACTTGTCATGGCCTGTCGAATGCCAAGGTTGGGATCAAACTGGTAACGATAAAGTCGAGGAACTAGCTGAGGCAGAAAAGGAGCCAGCTGCTCTCCAGCTCTGGTAGCAATTACATTAAAACCAAAAGCAGCACCCTAAAAATAATAATAGGCTGAAGTGACTCAGATGCACCCATTATAGTAAAATATTAACACAGCAAAAAATTCTCCCTCCCAAACTTATGCCTAAATACAGCCTGATTTATTGGGCTTTCCAATCAATAGTAGCTATGCGGGGTTCAGCTTTCTCATCAGGCACATACTTTCACAAAATGCACTGTATATCATTTGCCACTGTCTGCCAATGTAGCATGTTTGGTTTGCAGGAAAAAATAATAATAATTGTCCAGTGATAGCAACTTACCTTCCTAGAGTTCCACATTGCATGATGGTTGGCTAAATTCATAAATTTATACACAAGATCTGGCTGGCTAAGATCACTTGCCAGAGAACAAAGTTCCTTGTAGGTAGAAAGGCCCTGACTTGGAAACAAAGAAAAAGAGGTAGGCAATAATATACTTCTCTCTCTCCAGCCTAAAAAATTACATCATCAATATTACTAGGACATATTAAAATCAAATTTTCACTCAGTTTCTAATATTGAGTTATCACCATGGAGACAGAAAACAGGTTGGGAAGAATATAAAAAGTCACCTAATTCAACTATCAGCAATTCCTAAGCTCCTCTACATTGCTGCTGATAAATGACCTAAATGCACCTCTAAGTCCATAGAAGTGGTCCCCTCACCACCTGGGGATGTAACTCATTAATTCTCCATTATGTTATGCATAATCTCACATGATCATAAGAGAGTCATGTGAAGACGACATCTGTCTTCCCTAAGTCTTTTCTAAGCTAGACCACTCTAACCCTGATTAACTTGAGTCTTGTTAACTTTCCTCTGAACAAATATATCTAATCGTTTTATGTTATTTTGTAAAATGTAAGCACTTTTTTAAAAACTTAGAAGGAGTCTACAAGGAGAGTAAGTAGAATGAAAACAACTTTTGATGTGATAACAGTGTACTGTAGGGGAACGTCAACGACAGAACAAACTGCAGCTTTCTCCAGTTGCAGACAACAATGAAGCAGGCTCGTGTGGGACACCACAGCAAGGCCCTGCAACCAGCAAAGATTTGCCTAACGATCCACAGAAATAAAGCATGATTAAAATAAAGGAGGTCAAGCTCAAGAAATTTATTTTAAATGCTAAAGTAGTGACCTCTAAGATAAAGAATTACACCCACCCAAAAACAAGTGGCAGTGGGTGCGCCTAGCTACGCTTCCAGTGTTCCGCAGGACTCAGCTGCCTGAGAGCTGACCTCTTGGCCTAGTCAGTCTTCCCCAACTGCCCTGAGAGCCCAACATCATGGGCTCCCATGCAGCAGCCCACCACCAATGGCTGGTCACTGAGGGGACTTAAAGGGCCAGGCTTCATGCCTCAAAGCAGAACAACTCCGAAAGGCCACCCACGCCAGCTCAGAGCTCCTCAAGAGGCTGGTATCCACTGAAACGATGGCAGCAGCTCAGCCTTCCCTCAGTCATAGGTCCTATCCTGCTTCCTCATGTCCCCACAGTGATCCCTAGAGCACTCCCCAGTAAATTTCCCACACAGAAATTTCTATCTCAGAGTTTGTTTCCCAGGACACTCATTAAGACATCAGCCTGCCAGGCGCGGTGGCTCACACCTGTAATCCCAGAACTTTGGGAGGCCAAGGTGGGTGAATCACTTGAGGTCAGGAGTTCAACAGCAGCCTGACCAACATGGTGAAACCCCCATCTCTAATAAAACACAAAAATTAGGCGTGGTGGCAGGCACCTGTAATCTCAGTTACTTAGGAGGCTGAGGTAGGAGAATCGCTTGAACGCAGGAAGGGGAGGTTGTAGTGAGCCAAGATTAAGCCACTGCACTCCAGCCTGGGCAACAAGAGTGAGGCTCCATCTCAAAAAAAAAAAAAAAAAAAAAAAGACATCAGTCTTTTTTCCATATAAGTTTTCTTCTTCCACCAATAGATAACATTTCCTAAGCGGGTGAAAATCAACTTCATCACTGCTGTATTTACCAGACTAATAAACACACATATATATATATATATATATATATATATATTTAAAGATGTTTACCATTCAATGGATTTAGCGTACTTACCCATCTGGCGTTTTGCCAAGAGCTCCCCCTTGAAATACCACTGTCTCTCCAGAAACTTCATGTTTAACTCTAAACCAAAATAAGAATTTCAATAAGCTTCAAGCTTTTCACACCAACATTCAACTAGCCAATGCAATTCATTTACAAAGTGATAAAACTTCCTATCAAGCATTTACTGTGCATAAGATATAAAAGTCTTTTCTGGTCGAGTGCGGTGGCTCATGCCTGTAATCTCAGCACTTTGGGGGGCCAAGGTGGGCAGATCACTAGGTCAGGAGTTCGAGGCCATCCTGGCTAATACAGTGAAACCCCATCTCTACTAAAAATACAAAAAATTAGCCGGGCATGGTGGCACACGCCTGTAGTCCCAGCTACTCAGGAGGCTGAGGCAGGAGAATCGCTTGAACCAGGGAGGCAGAGGCTGCAGTGAGCCGAGATCAGGCCACTGCACTCCAGCCTAGGCAACAGAGCAAGACTCCGTCACAAAAAGACCAAAAAAAAAAAAAAAAAAAGTCCTTTCCATGAGGCTGCAAATTTTGTAAAATGAATCCAGAATGAACAAATTAACAGATGAAAAAGACATTTCACATAATTTCCCCTGGATTAAATGTGGTAGCACATGAAAAACTATCCTTCCTACAAGGGAGGAAACATAAAGCAGCAATCCCTTACACAGATGATTTCCCCTCACACTCTTCACAGATTAGACTATGAATGATATGCAAGCTTCTTCTCCGTATCTTAACTTCCATTTAGCCAACAGTAATTAAGGCATTTTTCTAATCCAATACATTAATTGTCTGAGATCATTAAACTTTCAAAGCTTGACCTAGTGGCATGCTCCTAAAGTTAACAGTATACACTGGAATAATTGTGCTATCCACAGCACAACAATTACGGACTTGCAATTTAGAAAAAGCTTCATAAACGAAAAAATGGAAAGCTGAATCTTCCTTCTCCAGCATATTCTCACTATGTGTATAGACTTCCTCTATGGGCTTGAATCTAAAATTTTCAAGTTCACCATACCTTTTGCCAGTCATAAGTGTTTCTACAAGTGTAGAAACCAATTCCTGTTGATCTTGTTCATTGCCTAGTTCATAAACCAACCCAAGGCCCTTTGATGCAACATCTTGGCTAAGTTCTACAAGAAAGTCAGACAAGATTGTATTACTTTAAAAAAATTTTGTCTGCTTGCTATGAAATCAAAAGCTTTAAAAAGTTAACACTGACCCAAAATGATATCAAAGTAAAGATATAAAAACAGAATCAACATGCCTATTTTATTAAAAATAATAATAAATCATTTCAGTGGACATGGCACCATACATAAGTTACTGTAAATGAGAACCACATTCACAGAAGATCCAGTTCACAAACCTAGACAATACTGATGGACCTATACAGTGTCACTGGACAGTGCAGTGACAGATCATCCATGGGCTATAAGTCATACACATCAGAGATAAAACAGCCTCACAAGATCTCAATACACTCAGACCTAACTTTTAAAAGTCAATACAAGTCCATATGTTTAAAACAAGTTATAAAACAAAGCTACTACTGAAAGATTTAACACATATACGTTCACTCTCTCCTAGCTTAAATCAGAGAGGAAAAGTAACCAGAGGTAGAAAAAAGCTATTATGAGAGATACTAAAGAAGGCCTCGGCTCCATTTTAAAATGCAGAGTTGAGGAATATGTTCTAACGTATAAACCAATAAATAAAAAAGAATCTAAGTTTCCTATATCCTAACTAGAAATTTTGGTTTCCAAGCCATTAACATAACGCTTATCCTTACTGCTAACAAATAAGGTTTAATAATTGTTTTGATTACACAGCTCAAGAAAGTTTTCTTTTATGTTCATTAATCCAGGTTTTTTCAACATTTAAAACACAAGTTCAATAAAGTTTAGAAATCAAATATTAACCAACAACCTACCATCATTTTCTGATAGAACTGAAACAAACGCACTTTGAATTTCTTTAAGATGAGACTGAAAGAAGAAAAAAGGCATTAGAACACTGAAACTCTACCTCTTTGAGAGAGTAAGAGTCTTGCTCTCACCGTGCACAAAATTTGTAGTCTTATTATCCAAGCCAGTTACAATCGCTGTTTTGCTCTCATCTTTACAGGTGGCCCAAATCACCTGGAGCTGCACCACTTATAGGTAGTCTAACACACGCAAGCTGACCATTGCCCTAACTGAGCTTCCCCATCTCAAGCACTTCTGACTTTATACCTTCAAGTCTAGAATCATCTTCTAGCCTATATCAGGCCACCATTCTTCATTCCTTCATGTACAATGTATTTCAAAATACCTCCTATTGGTTAATGACCTTCACCCTCATATGCTTTCCTTGCTACTTATAAAACTGGTTTCCAACAGGGCTGACCACAGACAGCATGGCTCACCTTCACTTCTTTGTGGGTACTTAGCTTCCTCACAAGGGAAAGGAGCCAGATGCAGGCTGCTTGCCTCACATGTGGGTTGGGGCTGATGATATGTTTATTTAAAATCACATCCAACACCCATGGAACCACATCATTCACTTTGGCTCCTGGGGAAAAGCAAAGAAAAATAACAAAGAATTAAAATAATTCAACATAGTTTCCTGAAAAAATTAAATTGAAATCAACATTTGCATAACAATCCTATATTAAAATCTAAATGACTAAGGTGTTTAAAGTTGCTGAAGGAATCAATAATTATTCACTCTAGAACCTAGTGTAAACAAAATTACATTTCAAAGATACTCGAGTAACTTTTTAGTTCCTGAGAATGAAAACTTATCCCTACTCTTTAGCAATTTTTCTTTGTCTACTAGACGTTTCTCATCTTCCATCTAAAAACAAACTTCTTTTGCACTTACTTTCCTCCTCCAGCTACCATACTGTTTTTCTCCTTTCCTTTATTACTGCAGGGTTTCTCAAGCTCAACACTACTGACATTGTAGCTGGATAATTTTTTATTATACAGAGCTGTGCTATATACTGCAGGATGTCTAGCAGAATCCTGTGCCTTCACCCACTAGATACCAGTGGCACCCACCCTCCCCAGTGTCTAGACATCACCAAATGTCCCCTGTGGGGCAAAAATCTCACTCCTCCAGTGACAAACCACTGATTTACATTAAGACCCTTCAAAACAGTTGTTCAAACTCATGTTCAAACTTTGCTCTTCTCTTTCCTTGAGCCCACTCCAAATCAGCCTTTTACCTTCTCTTCTCCATAGAAATTAGTCATAGAAATCACGAATGACTTTCCTGTTGCTACGTTCAATGATGGTTTCTCATTTCTCACCTTAGTTGATATATTGGCAGTACATGACATGGTTAATTCCCCTCCACCCCTCATCCCTTCACAGTTCCTCGCTGATCACATTACTCCAGTTCTCAGAGTCAGAATCCCTTCTTTTAATTCCCATAACCACAACTCTAGCTGCCAGCAGTTCTGCTATCTGGGTAACTACAATTACAAAACCAACAAGTCCTTACTAGATTCCCATAACATGCCTGGGATAATATGTACAGATGTTAAGATGGCTAAGACCTGGGCCCTAACTGGCTTCTCAAATGCTGTTCATTCTACTCACAGCAAGATTGGTACACTGTAACGAACAACAACATCCAAAGGCCGAGTAGCACTCAGATGAGAATGACATAGAACACGCATGATCAAAATTCACATCAAAGATTCATCAACCCTCCCTTCTCCACAATATTTTATGTTCTCCTTTCCCAAAACAGACAAAAATAGAACTTCAACATTGAATGGACAATCTGAGATTCCTGTGGATGAGTAAAAAGCCAAGCAGGATGCAATCTTCCAAGAAGAGTTTGAGGCAATACAAGAGTTCAGAGAATGAAGACTGGCATAGATACCTCTCTACTAACCTTTACTTGTTAAGTCACTATGTAAAAACCCATGGAGTCAGAAACATGCCTCTCACAGCAAACCCACTCCTCAGTGTGAGCCCTCCCTGCTGTCAAGCCTCTGTTACCACCTCTCACATGCAACCTGAAAATTCCCACTTCAGGTTTGGTTGTCTTCTTGCTAACAATGTCGCTTTCCTTCCTTACCGTCTTCCTTCTATACAAAGTGCTCCTTGCCTTGCTCCACGTGTGTTCAAAGAAAAACCTCAAAGAACTGACTCGGATTCAGCTTCCGTCAATCCACAGTTCTCATTACAGTGCAAGCAAAAGTGTGTTTTTCTATTTCCTTTAAATCTCTTTATGGTGGCTAATGAAATAATAAGTGAACGCATTAACGTGGAGTGAAGTGTTAACTGTAACACTAAGTGCAATAACTAAATTAATGCATTATTCATGATGGAACACAATATACAATAAAATGTTACCACGAGAATACTATCTTTTAATTTCCTCAATTGAGAGAATAAAATATAAAAACTTGGTGACTTTTCCTTCTGTTTAAATTTTTTTTTAATTCTAGCTCAAATACTAAAATATATTTTCTATTCCAAATTCAAATCAAACCACAATAAATTTGAAATCATAATATATAAAACATAAAGTCAGAAACCACATGTTCCCTCAACTATATGCTGCCACTATATGGAACGCTAGCAGAAGGCACTTATGTAATAAGGGATTAAAGGACACATCATCTGGAAACAACTATACCTTGAATTCTGAAACTGGCTAAATACATAAATCCTCATGAAAAGAGCACAAGCTTCAAGGTGATCCAGAGCTGACTCCCCTGCTTGCTTGCCAAAGGGTCAGAAAAATAAGTTACTAATTTCATGCTGCCTTTTTTTTTTCTTTTTTTGAGACGGAGTCTTACTCTGTTGGCCAGGATCGAGTGTAGTAGCATGATCTCAGCTCACTTGCAACCTCTACCTGCCAGGTTCAAGAAATTCTCATGCCTCAGCCTCCCAAGTAGCTGGGATTACAGGCTTGTGCCACCACGCCCAGGTAAGTTTTCTATTTTTAGTAGAGATGGGGTTTCACCATGTTGGCTGGGCTGGTCTCTAACTCCTGACCTCAGGTGATTCGCTCACCTCGGCCTCTCAAATTGCTGAGATTACAGGCATGAGCCACTGTGCCCAGCCTCATGCTGTCTTCTTCACCCAACTATTTTTCTTGACTGAATGAAACTGGTAAAACAGATATAAATATTTGAAAAAAGTAATATGGAATGTATAATGGTTTTGCCTCAAATGTAATAACGAGAACAAAAAAGGGTTACTTGACAATTATAAATTGATTAGCTGAATATTTGGTACCAGCAGGAGGAGTATATTCCTCTTCAGTCACTAGCCAGGCATCTCGGGCAGCCACAGAACTAGTTCCTATTGCAGCGCTGGTAATGGCTTCGCCAATAGTGAACTGAAGTTCTATCTGCTTGGCCTGTAACGAAGGAAGTAAAAGCCATGAATGAGAAAACACATTTCCCAAAACCATCCATTTCTACAGAAAGCCTGCTTAAAAGTGTGTTTCTCAGCATGTTTTGTTTTCACTCTTTGCCCTAGCTTGCTTTCGGTTAATTCAATGGCTCAAAGGCCAGGGAGGGTGAGGGAGTGGAGGATATAAGAATCCTTTGAAGATATTTTTCAAAGTCTTTGCTGCCCTCCTCACCCTCAGTAGAGAACCACTAAGCAGTGATTTATGATTTCTGGAAGCATAATATGGTTCACCTAAGGAAGACTTAGAAAATCCCATCAACTTTGAAGCCATGTAAGTCTCAATATAAATTCTAGCCATCTTTCACCAGCTATATACCCTTATTTAAACTTTTTAAATTATTATTATACTTTAAGTTCTAGGGTACATGTGCACAACATGCAGGTTTGTTACATATGTATACATGTGCCATGTTGATGTGCTGTACCCATTAACTCATCATTTACATTAGGTGTATCTCCTAATGCTATCCCTCCCCGTTCCCCTCACCCCAAGAGAGGCCCAAGTGTGTAATGTTCCCCTTCCTGTGTCCAAGCATTCTCATTGTTCAATTCCCATCTATGAGTGAGCACATGCAGTATTTGATTTTTTGTCCTTATGATAGTTTGCTGAGAATGATGGTTTCCCCCTTCATCCATGTCCCTACAAAGGACATGAACTCATCCTTTTTTATGGCTGCATAGTATTCCATGGTATATATGTGCCACATTTTCTTAATCCAGTCTCTGAGACCACAGTGCAATCAAACTAGAACTCAGGACTAAGAAACTCACTCAAAACCGCTCAACTACATGGAAACTGAACAACCTGCTCCTGAATGACTACTGGGTACATAACAAAATGAAGGCAGAAATAAAGATGTTCTTTGAAACCAATGAGAACAACGACACAACATACCAGAATCTCTGGGACACATTTAAAGCAGTGTGTAGAGTGAAATTTATAGCACTAAATGCCCACAAGAGAAAGCAGGAAAGATCTAAAATTGATACCCTAACATCACAATTAAAAGAACTAGAAGGCTGGGCGCGGTGGCTCAAGCCTGTAATCCCAGCACTTTGGGAGGCCGAGACGGGTGGATCACAAGGTCAGGAGATCGAGACCATCCTGGCTAACACAGTGAAACCCCGTCTCTACTTAAAAATACAAAAAACTAGCCGGGCGAGGTGGCGGGCGCCTGTAGTCCCAGCTACTTGGGAGGCTGAGGCAGGAGAATGGCGTGAACCCGGGAGGCGGAGCTTGCAGTGAGCTGAGATCCAGCCACTGTACTACAGCCTGGGTGACAAAGCAAGACTCCGTCTCAAAAAAAAAAAAAAAAAGAACTAGAGAAGCAAGAGCAAACACATTCAAAGGCCAGCAGCTAAGATCAGAGCAGAACTGAAGGAAATAGAGACACAAAAAACCCTTCAAAAAAATCAAGGAATCCAGGAGCTGGTTTTTTGAAAAGATCAACAAAATTGATAGACTGCTAGCAGGACTAATAAAGAAGAAAAGAGAGAAGAATCAAATAGACACAACAAAAAATGATAAAGGGGATATCACCACCAATCCCACAGAAATACTATAAACACCTCTATGCAAATGAACTAGAAAATCTAGAAGAGGCCGGGCGCGGTGGCTCAAGCCTGTAATCCCAGCACTTTGGGAGGCCGAGACGGGCGGATCACGAGGTCAGGAGATCGAGACCATCCTGGCTAACACAATGAAACCCCGTCTCCACTAAAAATACAAAAAAATTAGCCGGGCGTGGTGGCGGCGCCTGTAGTCCCAGCTACTCGGGAGGCTGAGGCAGGAGAATGGCGGGAACCCGGGAGGCGGAGCTTGCAGTGAGCTGAGATCGCGCCACTGCACTCCAGCCTGGGCGACAGAGCGAGACTCCGCCTCAAAAAAAAAAAAAAAAAAGAAAATCTAGAAGAAATGGATAAATTCCTGGACACATACACCCTCCCAAGACTAAACCAGGAAGAAGTTGAATCCCTGAATAGACCGGTAACAGGCTCTGAAATTAAGGCAATAATTAATAGCCTACCAACCAAAAAAAGTCCAGGACCAGACGGATCCACAGCCGAATTCTACCAGAGGTACAAAGAGGAGCTGGTACCACTCCTTCTAAAACTATTCCAAACAACAGAAAAAGAGGGAATCCTGCTAACTCATTTTATGAGGCCAACATCATCCTGATACCAAAGCCTGGCAGAGACACAACAAAAAAAGAGAATTTTAGACCAATATCCCTAATGAACATTGATGCAAAAATCCTTAATAAAATACTGGCAAAGCGAATCCAGCAGCACATCAAAAAGCTTATCCACCATGATCAAGTGGGCTTCATCACTGGGATGCAAGGCTGGTTCAACAGATGCAAATCAATAAATGTAATCCAGCACACAAACAGAACCAAAGACAAAAACCACATGATTATCTCAACACACGCAGAAAAGGCCTTTGACAAAATTCAACAGCCCTTCATGCTAAAAACTCTCAATAAATTACATATTGATGGGATGTATCTCAAAATAATGAGAGCTATTTATGACAAACCCACAACCAATATCATACTGAACGGGCAAAAACTAGAAGCATTCCCTTTGAAAACCGGCACAAGACAGGGATGCCCTCTCTCACCACTCCTATTCAACAGAGTGTTGGAAGTTCTGGCCAGGGCAATCACGCAGGAGAAAGAAATAAGGGGTATTCAATTAGGAAAAGGGGAAGTCAAATTGTCCCTGTTTGCAGATGACATGATTGTATAGTTAGAAAACCCCATTGTCTCACCCCAGAATCTCCTTAAGCTGATAAGCAACTTCAGCAAAGTCTCAGAATACCCTCATTTAAACTTCTATGAGCCTCAAAAACTTCATTTGTAAAAGGAGCATAATATCATCATCCACAGCATTAGGCTTTAAGAATTAAATGAGGAAAAAAAAAAAAAAAGAATTAAATGGGGTTAACGTACATAAAACGACTGTATAGTATGCTTGATTGTGGTTATTCCACAATAAATAGTAGCCATTATATTTTATTAACATTTAACAATTATTTAACTTTTTGCACTCTTAAATTTTATATCTTGATGTTACTTTTAAATGGCTCAGAAAAAAGAATAATAAAGCATACATGAAATGTTAAAATTTGGTAAATGTGGATAAAGGGCACACAGGAGTTCTTTACACTATTCTTACAGCTTCACTGTAAGTTTGAAAGCATTTCAAAAGTCAAACATTTGAAAATTCTATATAGTACCCACTCAAATGTTTTAAAATTTTATTCAGAAATGTTGACATGATTCACTAGTAGGAATCACTGACCCAACATGTAACTACCTAGACCTGCATTTTCCACTTTTTACTGTGAACCAGAAGAAATTTAGGAGGAATAGGAGAAATAAGGGAATGAACAGAGAGCATGTGAGGGCTATGAACACGCTACTCTTCAAAGCCTAAAGACAACAGCTGAGACTTTCCTACACCAATCAACAAATGCTCTAGTGATGAGGCTTCAAGTACTAATGCCACATGCTTCCTAGTCTGAGGAAAAAAGATTTAAAGGCTTTAGCCCTACAGCTTCCCTGGTTAAAAGCTTTTCTTGGCAATTTCAAGCTGAAAAAAGGTATTTCAACATAATCCTTATTAGGGGTTCATTTTATGTACCTGTACCTGTTTTTGCATGTTTCCTGTAATTAATAACATCACAGCTGGCATTAAAAACAAAAAACAAAACTCCATAGCTACATTTATGAATAATATACTATCTGGACATTGCTGTAAATATTCCATAAAGGGGGGGTTCAATAGAGAAAATAAGAACAGATACATGGGGATTCATTATATTATTATTCTATTTTTGCATATGTTTGAAATTTCCTATAATAAAAAGTTACAAGAGGGAGGAGGCGGAAGGACAAAGTGGCTGAACAGGGGGAGGTGGAAATGGTTAACAGGTACAAAAAGATAATTAGAAAGAATGAATTCAGGCCGGGTGCACTGGCTCATACCTGTAATTCCAGCACTGTGGGAGGCCAACGTGGGTGGATTACCTGAGGTCAGGAGTTCAAGATCAGCCTGGCCAACATGGTGAAACCCTGCCTCTATTAAAAATACAAAAATTAGCTGGGCATGGTGGTGTGCGCCTGTAATGCCAGCTACTTGGCTGAGGCAGGAGACTCGCTTGAACCCAGGAAGTGGAAGTTGTAGTGAGCTGAGATTGCACCATTGCACTCCCGCCTGGGCAATAGAGTGAGACTCTGTTTCAAAAAAAAAAAAGAATGAACGAGAACTACTACTCTTTGACAGCAAACTAGTGTGGCTATAGTCAACAATAATTTCATTGTACATTTAAAAATAACTAAAAGAATATAATAGGATTGATTGCAACTCAAAAGATAAATGCTTAAGGGGATGGATATCCTATTCTCCATGGTGTGATTATTAAGCATTGCATGTCTGTATCAAAACATCTCGTGTACCCCATAAACATATACACTCACCATGTACCTACAAAAACTTAAAACTGAAAAAAAAAAAAAAAAGCCCAACAGAACCTCATCCCCTCCCCATCTAATGCAGGAACATCGAACTGAACTGTCCACCAAAAAAGCACCTTCATAAAAACTAAATCAGGTGACAGATCACAGTACCCAGCTTCAGCAGACTAACAAGAGGAGACGCGCTGAACAGTGTGGGAAGAACACATTGCCTACACCTCCAGCTTGGAAAGAGAACCTGTATGCTTGGGTGAATGACAGCAAAGGGAGTGTGATACTTTGCATTGCAACTCAGTGCCACCCTGTCACAGCATCAGGCAGAATTCTGCCAGTGCCCAAGGAGGCAGCACTTAGACCAAACCTGGGCCAGAGGGAAATCAGTTTCTTCAGTGAGAGGAACCCAAGTCAGTTGACTAAAATGGCCTCAGGTCCCCAAATAAATTTCACCAGCAGCTAGGCTACACTTGGAGGGAGGAAAAGCAAGAATACAGGCGACTTTTTCTCGTAACCAGGCACCAGCCCACCAATAGTAAAACAAAGCACCAGGCAGAGTCTGAAGGCCCCATTTCCAGGATGTTCCTGTGGAAGAGCACTTCTAGACTCACCCCAGGCAAGAAAGGAATCTGCTTGTGTGCCACGAACAACCTAAGTCCCAAGTCCTGGTTGGCTCCAACACCTGCTGACTAGAACGGCCTCATCTTTGAAAAAGCATCAGCGGCAGTCAGGTGGTCACAGGTCTTCGGTGAGCCCTGGTACTGTGCTGGTCTGGGAGGCCATGGGCTTTGGGAGCAACTCAGCATGGTGCTAGCTGCTGTGGCCACAGAAGTGCCCACATTACCCCTCCCCTAACTTCAGGCAGCTCATCGTGGAGAGACACTCCCTCTATCTGGGGGAAAGAGAGGGAAGAGGGCAAGAAACTTTGCCTGGGAACCCAGAGAATGCTCCCTTATCTTCCCCAAGTCCATCAATGCTGCGTATCTAGGTGTCTGTAAGAGCTGCAGCACACCTGGGCTGAGGGTGCCCTCTAGTGCTGAAATGACTGCAGTGACCACAGGCTTAGGGAACCCAACACTCAGTCATATTTGAATTCTTGGAAGGCCCTCTGAAGGACAGGTACAAACAAGGCCAGACTGTGAAGACTGGAATAAATATTTACTCTTCAATGCCCAAACACTGATAAATGTTCACAAGCATCAAGGACATTTGAGAAAACATGTTTTAAAAAATATTCACGCTAAACAAACAGACTAAATAAGCAGGCACCAGTGACCAATTCTGGAGTGGTGTAGATATGTGACCTCTCAGACAGGGAATTCAAGATAGCTGTTTTAAGAATGCTCAACAACTTCAAGAAAACATGGAGAAGGAATTCAGAAACTTTTAAGAGAAATTTAGCAAAGAGATTAAAATGGAGGAAAAAATCAAATCTTAGAGCTGAAAAAATGTAATGGATGACTGAAAAATACTTTGGTGTGTCTCAACAGTAGAAACGATCAAGTAGAAGAAAGAATTAATGAGCTCTAACACAGGCTATTTGAAAACTCACAGTCAGAGGAGAAAAATGCAGAAGAATGAGATACACTTACAAGATCTGGAAAACAGCTTCAAAGAGGCTAAGAGTTATTTGCCTTAAAGAGGAAATAGAGAAAGAAACAGGTGTAGAAAGTTTATTCAAAGAAATAATCAACAGAGAACTTTCAGAACATAGAAAAAGACGAACACCCAGGGAAAAGAAGGTCAAAGACCAAGAAGATTCAACCCAAATAAGATACCCCAAGGCATACAATAAACTTGCAAAGGTTATGGACGAAGAGAGGATCCTAAAAGTAGCAAGAGAAAAGAAGCAAGTAAGATATAAAGGAGCTCTGATATGTCTGGTGGCAGAAGCCTTACAGACCAGGAGGGAGTAGAATAACATATTCAAAGTGCTGAAAGAAAGGAAAGAAAGGTAGAATAAGAGGGAGGGAGGGAGGGAGGGAGGAAGGGAGGAAGGAAGGAAGGAAAAAATCTTGCAACTGAGAATACTGTACTCAGCAAAGCTATCCTTCAAATATCAGGGGAACCAGCCCCCAATATTTCAACGTAGGTTCTTTTCTATTTTCCCTAAGTGTCGGCCAGTCTGAGAAAGAGAAAGAGTACAAAGAGAGAAATTTTACAGCTGGGCCTCCAGGGGTGCCACCACATACTGGTAGGAGTGTGATGGCGACCTTGAGCCACAAAACCAGCAAGTTTTTATTCGGGATTTTGAAAGGGGAAGGGGTGTACAAACAGGGAGTAAATGACAAAGATCACATGCTTCAAAGAGCAATAAAAGATCACAAGGCAAAGGCAAAATTAGAATTACTGATGAGGGTCCGTGTCCTGCTGTGCACACATTGTCTTGATAAACATCTTAACAGGAAACAGGGTTCGAGAGCAGACAACCCGTCTGACTAGAATTCACCAGGCTGGAATTTCCTAATCCTAGCAAGCCTGAGGGTACTGCAGGAGACCAGGGCATATTTCAGTTCTTATCTCAACCATGTAAGACAGACACTCCCAAAGCGGCCATTCATAGACCTCCCCCTAGGAATGCACTCCTTCCCCAGGGTATCAATTATTAATATTCCTTGCTGGGAAAAGAATTCAGCAATATTTCTCCTACTCACACATCCGTCTAAAGGCTTTAAGCAAGAAGAAAAATACGGCTCTATTCTGCCCAACACCGCAGGCAGTCAGACCTTATGGTTATCTTTCCTTGTTCCCTGAAAATCGCTGTTATTCTGTTCTTTTTCAGGGTGCACTGATTTTATATTGCTCAAACACATATTTTACAAACAATTTGTACAGTTAATGCAATCATTACAGGGTCCTGAGGTGACATACATCCTCAGCTTACAAAGATGATGGGATTAAGAGATTAAAGACAGGCATAAGAAATTATAAGAGTATTGATTGGGGAAGTGATAAATGTCCAAGAAATCTTCACAATTCATGTCCAGAGACTGCAGTAAAGACAGGTGTAAAAAATTATAAAAATATTAATTTTGGGAACTGATAAGTGTTCATGAAATCTTCACAATTTATGTTCTGCCACGGCTTCAACCGGTCCCTCCATTCGGGGTCCCTGACTTCCCACAATATTGAAATATAAAGGAGAAATGAAGACTTTCCTGGGTAAACAAAAGACAAGGGAATTCACCACCAGATGTGTCTTACAAAAAATGCTACAGTTCTTCAATCTGAAAGAAAGGAACTCTAGCATGCAACAAAAAATGTAAATACACAAATTCAAAATACTCTAATACTGTATAGAGTATTCTAAAGATACTAAAGGCACTCTAATACTGCATTCTAAAAATACTCTAATACTGTATAGAGTATTAAGAGTACCTTTGTATTAGAGTATCTTTAGTATCCTTATCTAACACTCTATAGAATCTTTAGTATGAAGACTAAAACATAAACTTCTCAAAAATAATGACTACAACAATTTGTTAAAAGATAGGCAATATAGGAAGATGTTAAGTTGAGACAACAAAGAGCCAAAAAATGGGGGTATTGGAATTAAAACAGAGTTTTTTTTTAAGTTTTTTCTTTGCTTGTTTTTGTTCTTTTCTTGTGATCAGTGAAGTTGTCATCAAACTTGTTATATTTTCTGAAACCCATAGGGAAACCATAACTCAAAAAACAGTCTAAACAGATACACTAAAAATAAAAAGTAAAAAATACTATGAGAAAAAAGTCACTTATCCACAAAGGAAGACAGAAAGAAAAAAAGAGAGGACTTCCAAAACAACCAGAAAACAAAAAACAAACTGTCAGTAGTTAAGTCCTTATTTAAAAATAATAAACTGACTGTCGATGGACTAACTTATCTGATTAAAAGATACAGAATGGCTGAATGAATAAGAAAACAAGACCAACTATATGCTGCCTACAAGAAATTCACTTCGGCTAGGCCCAGTGGCTCACACCTATAATCCTAACACTTTGGGAGGCCAAAGTGGGCAAATCACCTGATGTCAGGAGTTCAAGACCAGCCTGGCCAATGTGGCAAAACCCCGTCTCTACTAAAAAAAAATAAAAAATAAAAAAATTGGCCAGGCATGGTGGCTTGTGCCTGTACGCCCAGCTACTTGGGAGGCTGAGGCAGGAGAATCACTTGAACCCAGGAGGTGGAGGCTGCAGTGAGCTGAGATTGCTGCACTCCAGCCTGGGCAATGGAGCGAGACTCCATCTCGGAAAAAAAAAAAAAGACATTCACCTCACCTATAAAGATACAAACAGATTGAAGGTAAAGGTATGAAAAAGATACTTCATGCAAATGAAAACCAAAAAAGAATAGAAGTAACTATACTTGCATCAGATTAAGACTTCAAGTCAAAAACTAGAAAAAGACCAAGGTCATTATGTAATGATAAAGGGCTCAATTCAGCAAGAGGATATAAAGGTTATAAATATATATGCACACAGTATTGGAGCACTCAAACGTATAAAGCATAATAGATTTAAAGGGAGAGATAGACTGCAACACAATAATAGTTGAAGACTGACTTCAATACCCCACTTCCAGTAATGGACAGGTCATTCAGACAGAAAATCAAGCAACCCAAATCAAAATTGAACTACACTTTAGACAAAATGGACCTGACATTTACAGAACATTTCATCCAACTGCTGTAGAATACACATCTTTACTCATCAGCACATGGAACATTTTCCAGGATAGACCATATGTTAGACCACAAAGCAAGTCTCAAGCAATTAAAAAAATCTAAATCATATCAAGTATCTTTTCTGACTATAATGGAATAAAACTAGAAATCAATAACAAGTGGAACTTTGGAAACTATAGAAATACATGGAAATTAAATAACACGTTCCTGATCAATGGATCTATGAAAAAATTAAGAAAGAAAAACTTAAAATGTCTTGATACAAATGAAAATAAAAACACAACATACCAACATCTATGGGAAACAGCAAAAGCAGTGCTAAGTGGGAAGTTTATAGCAATAAATGTTTACATCAGAAAAGTATAAAGACTTCAAATAAACAACATAATGATGCATTTTAAAGAACTAGAAAAGCAAAAGCAAAGCAAACCCAAAATACAGGAAAGAAATAATAAAATTCAGAACAGAAGTAAATGAAATTGAGACTAAAAAAACTACAGAAGATTAATGAAATGAAAAATTGGGTTCTTTAAAAGTTAAATAAAAAATTATTAGAACTGATAAAGTCAGTAAGTTACAGGATACAAAATCAACATATAAACAGTTGCATTATATGTAACATGTTTTGGATTTGTGTCCCTGCCCAAATCTCATGACTGAATAGTAATCCCCGATGTTGGAGGAGGGACCTGGTGGGGGGTGACTGGATCATGGGAGTGGACTTCTTCCTTACTGTTCTGATAGTGAGTGAGTTCTCACAAGGTCTGGTTGTTTAAAAGTGTGCAGCACCTCCTGCTTTGTTCTTTTTCTCCTGCTCCTGCCATCTAAGACATGCCTGCTTCCTCTTTGCCTTCTGCCAAGATTGTAAGTTTCCTGAGGCCTTCCCAGCCATGCTTACTGTACAGCCTGAAGAACTGTAAGTCAATTAAATCTCTTTTCTTTATAAGTTACCCAGTTACAGCAGTGTGAGAACAGACTAATATGCCAGCAGCAAACAATTTTAAAAAGAAATCAAGAAAGCAATCCCACTTATAACAGCTACCAAAAAAACCCAAAAAACAAAAACCTAGGGATAAATTATAACCAAAGAAGTAAAAGCTCTCTGTAATGAAAACTATAAAACATTGATGAAAGAAATTATAACGAACACACAAAAGAGAAGACAGATCCCAAGTTCATGGATTGAAACAGTATTATTAAAATTTCCAAACTACCAAAAATCATCAACAGATTCAACATAATCCCTATCAAAATACCAATGACGTTCATCAAAGCAGAACTAGAAAAACAATCCTAAAATTTGTATGAAACCACCAAAGACCCTGAATAATGAGCAAAAAATACTGAGCAAAAAGAATAAAGCCAGAAGCATTGCATTACCTGGCTTCAAAATGTATTACAAAGCTATGGTAAGCAAAACGGCATGGAACTGGCATAAAAACAGACACATACACCAATGGAACAGAATAGAGAACCCAAAGATAAATCTATCCATTTACAGTCAACTCAATTTTCAACAAAGGCATCAAGAACATATATTGAGGAAGGAACAGTCTCTTCAGTAAGCTGTGCTAGAAAAACTAGATATCGACATGTAGAAAAATGAAACTGGGCCCCTTTGTCTCACCATATCAAACCAAAATAGACTTAAATCTAAGATCTGAATGTTGAGACTACTACAAAAAAACATTGGAGAAACATTTCAGAATATTGGTCTGGGCACAGATTTCTTAAGTAAGATCATAAAAGCACAGACCAACTAAAGCAAAAATTGACAAATGGGATTATATCAAGCTAAAAAGCTTCTGCACAGCAAAGGAAACATCCAACAGAGTGAAGAGACAACCTATTGCATAGAAGAAAATATCTGCAAATTATCCATCTGACAAAGGATTAAAATACACAATAAGTAAGGAATTCAACTCAATAGCAAATAAACAATCTGATTTGAAAATGGACAAAAGACCTGAATAGTTATTTCTCAAAAAAAGGTATATAAATGGCCAACAGGTATATGACAAAAAGTTCAGCATCACTAATCATGATAGAAATGCAGAGAAAAACCACAATGAGATCTCATCTCACCCTAGTTAGAATAGCCATTATCAAGAAGACAGAAAACAATAGATGATAGTCAGAATGTGAAGAAAGGAGAACATTAATACACTGTTGGTGGGAAAACAGTATGAAGATTCCTCCAAAAACTAAAAAACTATCATATAACCCAGCAATCCCAGTATGTATCCTAAGTATATATCCAGAAGAAAGAAAATCTGTATTCTGAAGAGGTATTTGTACTCCAATGTTTACTGCAGCACTACTAACAATAGCCAAAACAAGATATCAATCTAAGTGTCCAGCAACAGGTGAATGGATTTTTTAAAAGTGGTATATATACGCAATGGAATATTATTCAGCCATAAAAAAGAATGAAATCCTGTTGCTGACAGCAACATAGATGGAACTGGAGGACATTGTATTTAGTGAAATAAGCCAGGCACAGAGCAAATATCCTATGTTCTCACTTATACATGAGAAAATTGATCTTATGGAAGTAGTGAACAAATGGTGGTTACCAAAGGCCAGGAAAGGTAATGGAGAGGCAGGGAAGAGAGCTTGGCTAATGGGAACAAAAATACAGTTAGAAAAATTAAGTTTTAGTGTTTGGCAGCACAACAGGGCAAACATAGTTAATAAGAATTTATTGTATATTTCAAAACAGCGAGAAGAGAAAATCTGACATGCTCCAAACACAAAGAAATGAAAAATGCTTACAGTGATGGATATCCCAATTACCCTAATTTGATCATTATATATTGCATGCTTGTATCAAAATATCATATGTATCCCATAAATACGTACAACTATTATGTATCAATTTAAAAAATTAAAAATGGGAGAGGCACAGTGGCTTATGCCTGTAATCCCAGCATTTCGGGAGATCTAGGTGGGAGGATCACTTGAGCCCAGGAGTTCAAGACCACCCTAAGCAACATAGGGATACCCTGTCTCTACAAAAAATTAAAATATTAGCCAGGCATGGTGGCGCATGCCCGTGGTCCCAGCTGCTTAGAAGGTGAGGTGGGAGGATGGTTTGAGCCTGGGAGATGTAGTGTACTCCAGCCTTGGTGACAGAATGAGATCCTGTTGTAAAAATAAAATAAATAAATAAAACAATTAAAAAAAAAAAAAAAAAACCTTCAGCACTATGTCCTATTCGACTGTGAAGATATTCTGCTTCTGTTTCATGGTTTTCATTATTCTCATCATTTAATCTCTGTACCTTATTTCCATACTTCTAGCTTTTCATGTATTTCTAAACTCTTAAAATAATGACATTAAAAGTAAGTTAAGAATCCAGAGAAGACTTCATTAAAAAAAAAAACAAAACAGGCCGGGTGCAGTGGTTCACATCTGTAATCCCAGCACTTTAGGAGGCTGAGGTGGGCAGATCACCTGAGGTCAGAAGTTCAAGACCAGCCTGGTCAATATGGTGAAACCCCATCTCTATTAAAAATACAAATATTGGCCAGGTGTGGTGGCGTGCACCTGTAATTCCAGCTACTTGGGAGGCTGATACAGAAGAATTGCTTGAACCCGGGAGGTGGAGGTTGCAGTGAGCCAATATTGCGCCACTTTACTCCAGCCTGGGAGACAGAGTGAAACTCCATCTCAAAAAAAAAAAAAACACCTAGAAGAAACCCACCACACTCAGGGATTTAAATCTACTAGGGTAGATTCTTTAGCAAGGCAACAATCTGAGAAGGAAGTAGGAAGCTTTCAAAAGCTCAGTACAAGGCGGCCAAAGAGGCTGGTATACAGAAAGTGAGTGAACGTCAAGGATCAAGGCTAGGGAAAGCAGGGCCAGATCAGGCCATGCTGAGAGAGTACACTATCCTGGCATTTGCCTACTCGTAGGTCTTCTCTACTACACACTAGGCATCTAGAGGACAGAAGCTAAATCATCAGACTTGAAAACAACTGAAATACCAACTGAAACACTCAAGAACAACTGTTTTTTAAAGGCTCACTCCACACATCTGGCTGACAGGGTATGTGGGTATATTTCCCCTTCTACCTACACTGCACCGTGCTGTGCTCAAAAATTTTAAGGTCTTTCCTTCATAGGTGATTTAGTCAATGCTATACCTAGCACAGTGATGAGCACAAAACTAGTATTCAAGTATCTGGTGAATAAACAAGTAAATGCTTAATTAGAAATCTCACAGCATGCAAAACTGCACCTAAAAAAAAAAAACAAAAACCAATGCCTTTTCTTTGAATAACTAACAATCAGGTAGCAATATAAATACCTCCACAGAATCCATCAGACCTTGCAAGAGGAGTTTCTGGTGAGGAAAATCTCCATCCCCAACTGGAAAATATCCCAGTGTTTGGATTGCTCGTTCTTTCATCTGGAAGAACATCAAATTTTTTTCTTTTAAACAGAGTATATACTAGCTTTACCCCAGCACAGTATTTCCAAAATGAGATGACAGGGAAGGGCAGTCTATCTAACACCTCAATGCATAAGTTTTTACAAAAGCATCAAATTTTACAGTTGTATGTCTGTAAGTCATTGAAGGTAGAAACACACAAATTTGAGTCCACTAAGGATCCACAGCTGCAAAAGAAGAAAGAAGAAAGCCTTTAGGCTTATTACCTTTCAAACTATAATGATTTAAAATGTGGGTTCTGGGCCCAGTGGACCTAGGACCAAATCACATCTCAACCATTTCAGCCTATACTGGTGTGTGACCTTAAGCAAGTTACTTCCCCTCTCTGTGACGCTGTTTCCTCATGTTAGCTCATATAGAGATGACAACTGTGCCTATTTCACTAGACCTTTTAGAAAATTCAACTAATGCACGCAAAGCACTTAACATACTCTCTGGCACATTAGAAGTGCTTAACAATATTTGGCAATGATTAGTTAATAGCTAATAAAAACTATACTGTGTATCTTCTCAGAAAGTTTTAAACAGTAGCTAGACCAAGATTAAGATTATATCAATTAGGCCAGGCTTGGTGGCTCAAGCCTGTAATCCCAGCACTTTGGGAGGCTGAGGCAGGTGGGAGTGCCTGAGGTCAGGAGTTTGAGACCAGCCTGGCCAACATGGTGAAACCCCACCTCTACTAGAAATACAAAAATTAGCTGGACATGGTGGCATGCGCCTATAATCTCAGCTACTCAGGAGGCTGAGGCAGGAGAATCACCCGCCTGAACCTGGGAGACAGAGGTTGCAGTGAGCCACGATCGCACCACTGCACTTCAGCTTGAGCGACAAGAGCAAAACTCCATCTCAAAAAAAAAGATTGTATTAATTAAACTTGTAGTAGTAAACTGGTATTTCTGCTCATTAAATCATCTTATACCTCAAAATTGAGGTGTTCTGATCACAAAACTGGCTTTAGGCGGTTAGGATTTATATTTGGCGTAAAATTTAAAAAAAATCATAAAACTACTTAACATTTTATTGTACACCTTTTGCATGACAAAAGATATTTCCTGATGAATTTAATACTTCACCCAAATCTTAACAGTTATAAAGATCTAAATTGGAATGACTGGGTCAAAAGATGTACACACTAAGATTGTACACAGATCACCTCTAGTTCAAAAGTAAACACTTAGATTTGCTTCTTTATCATCCATTTTTACATTAAATCCTTCCTCCAGCTGTAATGCCATCTATTCTCATTATAATTTGTTTTTGCTCATTTATTCACAGAAAGACAGAATTCCAGAAAGGGAAGAAATAAGAAAAAGACTTACCTTATTTGTTTCTTTACTGGAAGGTATTCTACTTAGTAAGCTTTCTACAAGATGCAATTTGGTAAAGCCAGATCCCTCACTGGGGATTGGAAGTGGACCATTTCTGCCTATTTCACCCAGGGCTGTGCAGGCAGCAATTGCCAGGAGGGGTGATGTACTGTCCAAAAATGAGCCTGTAAGCACATTTAGCCAAAAAGAGAATTATATACCATTATTCTTACGACCCAAAGCAACCAGTGATGTACTCAAGATTTTTTTAAGATGGCAAAATAAAATCAAAGTGTACAATATCTTTGAGTTGACAATTTGTTAACATTTATTCAGTGGAAAGACAACATGGCAACAGGGGATAGAGTAGTATTTTTTTTAATGTATACATTTTTTTACCATAATAGGATCATCCCTGTTTATAAAAACATGTAGGAAAAAAACGTAGAGAAAAGAAAAAATGGAGTGCTTTCATTGCTTTGTTTTTTGTTTTGTTTTGTTTTTTTGAGACAAGGTCTAGCTCTGTCACCCAGGCGGGAGTGCAGTGGCATGATCACGGCTCACTGCAGCCTCGACCTCCCAGGCTCCAGTGATTCTCCCACCTTAGCCTCCTCAGAAGTTGAGGCTACAGGTACACGCCATTATACCAAGCTAAGTTTGTTTATTTTTTTATAGAGGCTAGGTCTCACTATGCTGACTAGACTGGTCTCAAACTCCTGGACTCAAGTGATCCTCCCAAAGTACTGAGATTATAGGCATGAGTTACCACACCCAGCCTTTGTTGTTATTAAAAATACAGAATTTATCAAGTAAGTTTTTTGTGAAAAAACTTGTGTCTTTAAAGTACAATGCCATAAAAAGAAACTGAAACTCCATATTAAAATTTAACATAATTCAAAAGCTGCAACACCCAAGTCGGCATAAAGACATTAATTACCTATTGTTTCTGTAGCACTCTGAATGAGTTCCTCTTGATCAGGGAGGGTGTCAGCATTTCTCTCCAGGTCTTGTTGCTCTGCCATTCTCATTTTCTTTTTAGCCAAATACCTTCCCACCGTGAATCCCAGTGCAAGCAAGGATCCATGCTGTATCTCCGGGCTCTGAATTTAGCAAAACAATAGCATATCTCTGGCTCTCTCTCATGTATGCAAAACTACATGGCAGTAACTGTGTGTCTATTAGGATCATCTCTCCAACAAAACATAAGGCTAAAGAATAAAGTAAACACTTGAGGTTTCACTGGATGCTAATGCATTGAGCTTAGGGAATAAGAGAAACCTTGAGTTTCTAACGGAATTTTGAGAAGCTGAATCTTGATTCACTTTAAGATTTACATTCTCTAATTCCATGCCCACTCCAATTCCAGGTGAGATGACTACATGCTCCTACATGCTCCCACGCCACTTTCTAGCTTACAGCACTTACATAACTAGAGTATCATAACTTTCACACATAATGTCTTTCTATTGCCAACAAAAGACAATGAACAGATCCTATTTCTAATTGCCAAAACCTCCAAACACAAGGTAACCAACAGACTATTTGAAGTAAAACTTGTTTTTTCACTGGCAGCAGTAGATGAGGAAGAAAAATGGAGCTAACATTTCTCGCTCTCAGTACTAATCAGGCCTGACCCTGCTTAGTTTTAGTTTCCAAGATCAGATGAGATTAGGTGTGCTCACGGTGGTATCGCTGCAGGCTCTGAGCATCCTGTTGTACCAGGGATTCTCATGTATTTATGAATCACTGTACTCCTGGCACCTAAAATAGTGCTTATCAGACACAGCACCATACTTGTTAAGTGAGCTGACTGAACCAATGTATTACCTATCTCATTTACTCTTTACAGTAATAAAAGCAAGGAATTTATAAGTTCATTTTACAAATGAGAAGATAAAAACCAAAAATAAATTAGATCCTTTTATGAAACCCTATCTCCCACAAAAAGGAATGAAAACAAAATAACATACGTGATTGTCTTTTGTAGTCTTTATAAGCTGTTCTATCATTGATTTCAACTCATTCCCCGACACTGTTGATACCACCACAGAATAAAACAATGCTGCCAGTTCGCGCATTTCTTCTTTACTGCTATTCATCAGACTCTGAGTAGTATAAAAAAAATACATACATGACACAGAACCACGAGCCTGATGACAACATCTTTTAAAATTAAAAGAATGTTCAATCCATCTGTTGATGGATATTGAGGAAAAAAAGCTATTATTTGAACACAAAATAAAAGCTGAATGAATTATATAACAAAATCTCAGGTCCATTTTCATCAAAGATACACAAGCACAAAACAGGTGAAATTTATTCACAGATGATCTAAAACAAGGGTCAGCAAACTTCTGTAAAAAAACTGAAAGGCTTTATGGGCCATTTGGTCTCTGCTGCAACTACTCCATTCTGCCACTGCAGTACAAAAGCAGCAACAGACAATACGCAACGAATGAGTGTGGCTAGGTTCCAGTAAAACGTGGACACGACAAGGTTTGTGTCATGAAACTTACTCGTTTCTTCATTTTTTTTCCCACATTTAAAAATGTAAAAACCATTCTTAGCTTGCAAACCATACAAAAACAGGAGGCAGGCCCTATTTGGACTTTTGACTACAGTATGACAACCTCTCATCTAAAACATCAAAGCTCAAAAACTTTAAAATAATTTTAAAATCAGTAAATATTCATAAGAAATTTAAAAAAACTTTTTAAAATAGAAGCAATTTCATAAGACCAGATTATCCAGAAATGTGCAAAACTCACACCTCTTGGTAAATTTCTTTCATGTTTTCACCCTTAAAGACGTAATTTGTACATTTTTACCATCATTCAAGCTGTATTTTCCAAAAAAAGAACCACAATATGTAGCACATGGAGATACAGAAAACTGTATGGGCCAATACTTACACTAAAAAAAAAAATTATTCATTATTTATCTGAAATTCAAATTTAACTGAGTATCTTGTATTTTTACTTGCTAAACCTGGCATCCCTTTTGGTGTGGCCATGGGACAGGAACACCCTCATACATGACTGGCAGAAGTGTACACTGGTACCACACACGGAGGGTGTGGCATTATCTATGAAAATTACAAAAGGACATGTCCTCTGATCCAGCTATTGCACTTCTGGGGAATCCATCTAAAACATATACTTCCTCAATATGCAAGATGATAGATTACTCATTATAGCAGAATGGAAGTACTCTACATGACCATCTATAAAGATCTAGAATACATGATAGTACACTCATACAATAAAAACTGAGGCTGTTAAAGAAGATGCTCTCTCCATAGTTGTAGTGCAATATCTCTCTACTATTAAGTGAAGGAATGTATAAAACAGTATGAATAGTATGCTGCTTTTTATAAAAAGATGGGACAAAAATTTTAAATGCATGTTTTTATGTGTATGTACATAAGTAAACTCTAAAAAGCATGCTATACATAAATGGTGACTTACATATGTTTGTCAGAGGGGAGAGGAAAGGGCAAAAATTAGGGTAGGTTGGAGATGGTTATGGAAAAGAGACATTTTACATAGTTTTTATTTAAACTACACAAACCCATTGCTTATTTTTTCTAAAAAAAAAAAAAAAAAAAAAATTTCGAAACAGAAGAAGAATTTTTCTTTATACTCCTATGCTTCTCAATTCATCTCCCACTCTCCTCCAGATGTGTCAATGAGACATAGTGACCTACATGCTTCCCAGTAAGTGTCTGATGATGAGAGAGTTTTCAAAATGACCTTAAGGCAGAAAAGGTCATAGGGATGCTGGCAGGAAAAAGAAATTATGAGGTTAAAGTCTGAAATACAATTATTTTAAAAAATAAAAAAAGGTACATGCAGAACATACCTTTATCCATTCTGTTTTGTCTACAAATTTGGTAGCCAGCTTTTCTGGATACACTGACACAGCTTCCAATAGACAGTACATAACCGGCAAACCTAAGTAAGAATTTAGAACCACTTTAAATTTCAAGAAAAGTAATGAACATACAGGGATCACTAAATTCCTTTTAAGTATAAGGCCACTGCTTTAGCACACATTCTTTCAGTTCTATTAAAAAACAAAACAAAACAAAAAAAAACCCTACACAACCTAAATATAGTATGTGATTCACTACAGCAAATTTACAGATGAGCTATCTATAAAAAGGATACCCTGTTCTTCACATCCACTTCCGAAGTAAAAATGTATTATCTATTGTTAGTATTTCTTTCTGAAAAAATAAGTAGTGTATCCAGAATGAATCAGATAAGTTTAAAAAAAAACAAAGGCTAATGTTCGGTTACAGAAGTGAAGAGAAAGAATAATTTTGCTATAATTTGTTAGCTAAGTTTAAAATTAGATTTTTGTTTAAGTGCTTCAACATCTTCCCTTCGCGTCGCAAATTCTTACCTCCAACACCTGCTAACAGTTGCTGAAGCAGGCCAATGTAGATCTGGACAGGGTTAGTTTCCCCACTCTTGTTAGAAGATGATGAGGGTGCCGTCTGCCCGCCTGACATTAAAGTCCGTATGTAGCGTCCAATGGCTGGAGCATGATCCTGCATATCAGCCAAACTCTGAGAGGTGGGCACCACCCCCGCACTGTGCGCGAGGCACATGCGCAAGTACAGAACGATCTACAAACAGAACGGAGAGGAAGACTGTATAAGCTTCTCGAAAAGTCAGTGTGGGAAGGTACTCTTCAAAGTAACAATTTCTAGTTTTGATTCACCTACCCTTCTTTATAAAGCTATTCCAATCCTCATGGAAGGCAGAAAATATGCCATAATGGAGCAAAATTTGTATAACAAGGTTTGCAAATCCAAAGAATTTTTTAAGATTGTTAAAATACAAACTGAACTTTTGTCAGAAATTGGAGCTGGAGGCTGTTATCAGCAAACTAAGCAGCAACAGAAAATCAAATACCACATGTTCTCACTTGTAAGTGGGAGTCAGATGATAAGAACTTCTGAATGCAAAAAAGCAAACAACAGACACTGGGGTCTACTTGAAGAGAGAGGGTGGGAGGAGGGAGAGGAGCAGAAAAGATAACTATGGGGTATTGGGCTTAATATCTGGGTAATGAAATAGTATATATAACAAACCCCCATGACACATATTTACCTACATATCAAACCTTTACATGTAACCTCAAACCTAAAATAAAAGTTAAAAATTATAATAAAAATCATTATTTTTTAAAAGCCGTGTGTGTGTGTGTGTGTGTGTGTGAGAGAGAGAGAGAGAGAGAGAGAGAGAGAGAGAGGACAGACATCTGAAGCAAATGGCCTATTATTCCTGCAGAATTCCAGTTGTATTTACTACACTGACACAAGAATTTGAGAAAATGGGTTCAATTCATCTACAGAAAAATAGATATACCACCATAAAAACCTCTAATATAGACCAGACACTGGCTCACGCCTGTAATCCCAACACTTTGGGAGGCTGAGGCAGGAGGACTGCTTTAGCCCAGGAGTTCAAGACCAGCCTGGGAAACATGGTGAAACCTATCTCTACCAAAAAGATAACAAAATTAGCCAGGAGTGGTGGTGCACGCCTGTAGTCTCGGCTACTCAGGAGACTGAGTCAGGACGTTCACTTGAGCACAGGAGGCGAGGGTGCAATGAGCCGAGATCACGCCATTCACTGTACTCCAGCCTGGGCAACAGAGTGAGACTCCTTCTCAAAAATAAACAAACAAACAAACAAAAACAACCCTATATAAACAGGCTACCAAGGAGTCTATCCTCTGGAAGCTTTTTCACTGATCGTTAGGATAGGCAGTAAATTCACTGTAAATATTCTTACTCTGAACAAGATTACTTCTTATAATTTACCTAGTGCAAGTCAATGATCTAAAAAACAGAATTTCCCTTAATAAGTGTGATCAATTAATCCTCTCCAACCTTCAAAACTAAATAACCCTAACAACCTCAACAACATGTTGGCTTTAAAACCCAAATCTAACTTGCTGCAAAATCCCAACAGTAATCACTACAGAACATCCAGTTTTTTCACAAAAAGAATCTCACTGAAATAAATATATTTACGTACTTCACTATGAATTAAAATAATACCAATTTCCCAATACTGTTTTTTTAAATAAACAACCAGATGAAGAACAATGACACAATATGGGTTTACCTAAAACACAACAAGATGACAGATACCTCTTTGGGTGTGGTGTGATCTTTTTAGAACACTTACAAAAAGTAAATAGAAATATATGAAAATTCTACCTCTCCAAAGGCTGCTGGGTTAAATGGAAGGACAGTGGTCCCGGTCATGTACTTGACTGGAGTTTTCATTCGATGAGAAGCCTAAGTTTAAAAAGTCCAAAACAGACACAATTACTGAAAAATGGAGCATACCTGCCCTTCCTCAACTCAAAAACAACTGTATTTCTAGCTACATGTCCAAAGTTTACTTCTTTTTCTGATTAAAACATTTTCCACTTTCCTATTAACTGTGTTGATCATGCATGTCCGTCACACACTAAATGACAAGTGTGTTGCCCTTTTTCCATGTTTGTACTGGCTTGTTTAAAAATAATAAACCTATTCCACACATCTACTAATATGGTCATCTCAGGTCACTGCATGCCAGTTATTTTCATTAATAATGAAAGTAAGAGGAAACTACAAGCACAGAGAATCCTCTGACTACAAATAGACTGTGTTGCTATATGGAAAATAGAATCATGGCTGCTGCATACTGACCTTCAACTCCCTTAAGGTGCCTACCTAGCAAAGAGTTAGGATCACCAGTGGAGGTAAAAGGTAGGAAGGTGTCCTCTGGCAAAGTGGGACAGAGTCAAGGCCTGGAAGGGGTGGATGGTCATTACTGCCAATATCCTGGATCTACCAGCAGAAAACACTTACAAAAACAGATGGGATGCTCTCTTATAAACATGGTGGGAAGAACATGAACTACTCCCTGAAGCATCCTTATACTACCCTTAAGAGTGCCCTTAAAAATAAAAAGGAGAACCAGCGTGGGCAATATAGCTAAACCCTGTCTCTACAAAAAATACAAAAATTAGCCAGGCACAGTGGTGCACGCCTATAGTCCCAGCTATCAGAAGGCAGAGGAGGGTGGATGACTTGAGTCTGGGAGGTGGAGGTTTCAGTGAACTGAGACCACACCACTGCACTCCAGCCTGGGTGACAGCAAGACCCTGTCTCAAAAAAAATTAAAAAAATTAAAAAAAAAAAAAAGGAGATGTATTTTTAAGCATGTCATATTAAGAGAAAAAGTATTTAACACAGCCTAAATGTTGCCAAGCATGAAAGGAATTATAAGTAATTCAACTTTAGGCAAAACAGATCAATTACAGGTGAGAATTATAATTTTTTTTCCCTCACTTTGTATCTCCTTATTGTAAGTATTAATGCTAGAAACTTTATGAGTCAGCTGGGCATGGTGGCTCACGCCTGTAAACCCAGCACTTTGGAAGGCCAAGGTGGGTGGATCACCTGAGGTCAGGAGTTCGAGACCAGCCTGGCCAACATGGTGAAACACTGTCTCTACTAAAAATACAAAAAATTAACCGGGTTTGGTGGCGGGCGCCTATAATCCCAGCTATTCGGGAGCTGGGGCAGGAAAATCACTTGAACCCAGGAGGTGGAGGTTGCAGTGAGCCGAGATCGTGCCATTTGCACTCTAGCCTGGGCAACAAGAGCGAAGCTCCACCTCAAAAAAAAAAAAAAGAAATTTTATGAGTCAACATTTAGTGATTACATTTTTCACTTTAAAGATGAATGTTTTCATTTTCATCATCCATTATGATTTAGACTAATTACCTTAAGTTGCATGCCATACCTTTTCTTGGATGTAATATACCATTTCTGGGAAGGAAGGCATCTGCTCAGAAGTACTTTCTTTTCTGTTTCTACCTGGAAGACACCTTAACACGCGTTGTGCTTCTCCATGAACTTCTTCACGTCTTTCAGAAAAAGACAAATAAGAATAAAAAATAAATGTCACCAATTGGAAATGATCATTTGAAAAGTAAGAACAGCAATTTTATTTGCTAGCTAGAGTTCTCAGAAAATGTCTTAAATACAGTCTTGGCTATCTAAGCAGAGTCAACACATTATAAGAAATCACTTCTTTTTAGAAATTGCATGAGGTCTGGGGAGTCACACGGCTTCCATCTTTCAATTTGACTTAGAAAAAAACAAGATAGGATACTGTAAGTAATTATGTAAATTTCTATGTGTATGCTTTACCTCATAGAGTTAAATCGTAAACTATAAAATATATTTTAAAAATCAGTGACTATCCAGTGGTCTACACACTCCACCCAAACTCTTACAATTCTGTACAATTAATAACTGATAAGTGACATTAAAGTGTAAAAACATAAACCCCAACCAATTTCAGACCACCTAGAGATTGATCTCAGCAACAGTCTTATCCAGATACCATATAAAGGCCTTTTAATTCCTCAATTGCCTTTGTTCGTGTCTCATTTTCCAAACAACAGATAAAGGGTCGAAAAGAATAAATAAATAATTCCTTAAGTTGTCAGAGGATTTTCAATTGTGCTGAATAGTTTTAACCCAAGAAGGAAAACTGCTGAATTAGTTATGCTTTGATTCTGGTTTCTTAAATAAAAATAATTTTCAGCACTTACGGAAATAAGATACAGCAGTTAAGAGCTCTATCTGGAAGTCCAACTCCCTAGATTTAAATCCTTGCTCTAACATGAACTGCCATCTTGGCTGCCAGGCCCCAGTACATCTGGCCTGTGGTTGGGAAACTAATGTAAAAAAATTAAGAAGCAACAGAGCACCAGAATCAACATTAACAATCCAAAGTCACTTTAACCAAATTGAAATGTGCTCTATGAGAAGCAGCAGCCAAGATCAGAAGTCAAAAATCAGGGCCTGGTAATAACTTGTGATATCCAATTAAAATACCAACCAAATAAATAACAGCAAAATATATACAACTTATAGGAAAGAAAACAAATGCCATGAGGGGCACACAGTTGGCCAACTAGAATACTGACACAGTTATCAAGGAATTACCCATTTTTTTAAAATGAAGCATAATAGTTTATGGGCAAGGGTGTTCATATCATCATAGAATGCGTTATTTTATTTAAACTATTCCTCAGTATAAATGAGGCTTTTCACCTCCCCAAATAAGGCTATCCCTGATAACAACAACAAAAAAACATATACAAGAATCTCACTTAAAGGATGCAAAAATTCTAAATGTTAAACGTAGTACTGGTTTAATATTATGAAATAGATTAGAGTGCTGCATGGATTTTAAGATAGCAATGACCATAAGATATGTAACAGATTTGAAAAGAATTGTTTTAATATGTGCATATATATTTCATTGTATGTACATGACTTTTAAAGGCATGTCCCAATTTCAAAACCATTTAAACATTCTTTTAAAATGCATTATACACGCTAGAAGATACAGTAATAAATATAAAATGCAACTTATACCTCATTTAAAAATATATTAGATATAAAATGATACTCCAATATTTAATAAAATATTAATACATATGTCAAACCATCAACATCAGCCTTTTTTCTCCTTACACAGGGCTTGATTTTAGAGATATAATTATATTACACATGCAATCATATAATCTGCTTTATTTACACTTGACCATTTCATAAGCATTTTCTGTATTAGCTATATATCATATATTGCACATATATATCTACATAATATATATTATATAGACAAATACATGTAATATTTATATTATTATATAAATATATAGGTATATGAGTACAGGTCTATATCACATCAAGAGCCATACCTTAATAAATAGCTTCGCTTCTAAATTTCATAGACCAACATTGTAAACAACACAACTTTTAGTAATTTTCAAATATATTCAAAATAAACCAAAATTCAAATTAACATCTTTTGAAACTTACGGATCTCCTGCAGCCAGTAGCAGCAAATATCTGGAAGGGATATGATCTGAGGGAAACACCGTGCTGGCAAATTTCACAGCCACTTGTCGAACTTGAACCTCAGGCTATTTGATGTGTAAACATGCACAGACCACCCCAATCCAAAAAAGAAAAAGGAAAAAAAAAAATCAATTACCAGTCATTAGTCCCAATCGAGTCTTCCTAATTGTAAACAATTCAAAATTCTAAGGTGACATTTTAATAAATGTGTATCTAAATAAATTAAATAAATCATTTGTTCAAGATCTTTAATCATGTTGTTTAAGTCTTTTGGACACTGGCATTACTTAGAGTACTCTTACAATTTTAGACGATCCTCCAGGTAAAGCCGGAAGACCTCCAAAGACCATAAGTAGAGAATCTCTGCACATCCTCAGCCCAAACCTCGGGGCCAGGGTCACTGTGACAGTTTCTGGCCACCACCTCTGCCACTCCAACTCTCAAATTGTCAGTCACATGAGTGAAACTCAGGTATTTTGCAGAAATTACAAACAGAGCCTACTTGGAATCCCCACCAATTTGAAGCAAAATACTTCCAATGTTCTCAGATTAGCTCTAAAGTTAAAACTGACTCCAAAGCAGTTCAACTACAGAAATATATTCAATTAACCGAGATTAATAATCTATGACTACAAAGTTCAACCAGAAAAGTTTTAGAATCTACTGATCCTGAAGCTTTACTCTTTTTTTTTTTTTTTTTTTTTTTTTTTTTTTTTTGAGACGGAGTCTCGCTCTGTCGCCCAGGCTGGAGTGCAGTGGCGCGATCTCGGCTCACTGCAAGCTCCGCCTCCTGGGTTTACGCCATTCTCCTGCCTCAGCCTCCTGAGTAGCTGGGACTACAGGCGCCCGCCACCGCGCCCGGCTAATTTTTTGTATTTTTAGTAGAGACGGGGTTTCACCGTGGTCTCGATCTCCTGACCTTGTGATCCGCCCGCCTCGGCCTCCCAAAGTGCTGGGATTACAGGCGTGAGCCACCGCGCCCGGCCAGCTTTACTCTTATGTAACTTCCCCAGGTCACTCCTCTAGCCACAAACATAAGTGAAGTAAGACAGACATTAAAAATATATATATTGTCCCACTCATTCTGGCATTCTTGCTATTTAGCATTCCTTGAAGTACATTAAAGAGTGAGGATATTAAAGACTAGCCTAAATTACATAACTAACCTAGAGTTTGGTTGCTTTAAATGTTGTCTGTGAAAAGAAAAGAAATTAGCTTTGTCTTGGTAATAGTGTTACACGATTTGATTTGCATGCATAGAACCAGTATCTATAAGTGTTTATACAAGCATCACCTTTCCTTGTAAAGTTACCTGGAGCAAGTTTATTCTATTCTAATGAGCTTCCAAATACGCCTACACACCTTTGTCCATAATGTATGACCATGAACCACATGCACTGCACACTAAGAGCACTTAACAATAGGACTCCATCATAGTAAGCTTTCTGAATGTATGTAATAGCACATTTAACCCTGCCATATTTTAATAAGAAGCAGATACCTTTCTGAATATTTAAAATTCCCTCAAAATATCAAATCATGTCAGTCTAATTCCATTAGGACACAATTTATATTAATCTCACTGACACTTTTTAGTATCATTCTGTCTTCCAATCTCCCTCTCTACTCCTAAAAATGTGGGACAAAGAACTAAAGCAAATATATAATATTTTACATATTACATATATATGTGTGTGTGTATATATCTATAGATATTCAAAATCCTCCTACAAATTCCCATGAAAACCAAATAAAGAGGACCAGAGGAAGAAGAGCATGTATGATAGTACTGGCTCACTTCCTAAAAACTCACTTTGACATACGGAATTTGTCTTTCATCCCTTCTGCTTTTCTCTGAAAATGTTACCTATCGAACTCTACCCCAGCGGACAGTAGTGCTCAGCTACCAGTTACAAAGACAAAACAATTCTAACTCAGAGGGCAAGGCATTAAGAAGAGTTTTCCCACATGGAAAGCTCTAAACATAAGCATCGCTATGAATACTACCACTCCTTCTCCCCTAAAGTCAAATTTTCATCATGAAGAATTAAAAATAGATCCTAAATCACAGCCCAAGTGAAAGCAAATATTCCTCTTAATTACCAAAACAGTTAAGTAGCAATTCAAATTTTGTTCTTAAAAATGTAAACCATATACTACCCAGGCTTTGTAGTTCACACAGACCTACCTTTATTAAGTACGAAGCCACAAGTGCCTCCATGAGAGTTCGCTGTGCCCCTTCCAAAGTACTGTATGCTCCAACCATCATAGATAAAGCTTCTTGAATAGCAAGTCGAGTCTCAGGCTCTTCCTATAAAGATAATAAAAATGTTTCCCTCCCTGTTGGGTTCCCAGGGGAACATCCAAACAGAAAGCATAAACTTAGCAGCTGTTTCCCTACCTTACATAGGGCTTCAAAAAGCTGCTGCACAAGCGCTATATCCTTAGTGAATAAATGCGGCATTCGACTGCAAAAGAATGTAAAAATATTGTTACTATCATAAATTTCCAAGAGATGAAAAAGGGAAAAAATGAAACTAAACACAAATTTTCCTGAACTCTCTGAAGACAATGTCAGCATCATTATATTACTTCCTCCAAGAGCCGAAAATTTTTCTAAGTAATTATTTAATTCTTTAATCTAAATAACCCTTGATTAATACACACATCTTCCAAATATCCCCTCTATAATATTCCATGCATTCAGTTAACATTTCTGATTTTAACAGGAAGAAATTAGATAAGACCAAATTGTGATCTAAACTAATGACTGTCGCGGAAAGGGGCTTTGTTACTTCATGCAAACAGACAAGGGACAAGGTTGGCTGACAACCCGGCACGATATCCACTGATCTGGGGTGGCTTTCTTCCAAAGCCCAAAGCTCCTTTTGCTGTAGAGAAGAGCAAGACCTGGTCTACACAGGCCAACACAAAACCTGCACTGGGGGTGGAAGCAGCACATGGTGCCACTGAGGATGCTTCATGTCTATCTCCCTGCTTTGAAATACAGTGAAGGAAGATGAAGCCAGGAGGAACTGGAATGAGGAAATCACATTGAGAAGAAAAAAAAAATCTGTCAGGGCCACTCAGAATCATAAACACCATTCTCAGAAAAGAGAATCACTAGAAAAACCTTGATCACTGGGTTTATAAAAATTAGTGCCAAGTAGCAACAAAAACACTTAAGGTCAATCGAAAGTCTCTAGGGTACAAAAAAAGTAACCCATTATGACACAATTCAGTTCAAACTCTCATTTCAAGACCACCATTTAATACAGTAACATACCTTCAAATGTAAATTAAAATATCTCACATCTTTTTCCTTCTACACAGAAGACATTTCTAAACAACCTATGGCCATTAAATACATTGCCTTTCAGAGTCACAACAAATTTATTCTCCACCATTATTAAATGCCACATAATTTTTCTCAGTTTACCAACACCATATCTCTCACTAAAAAAGAGTTTACTCACCTGGAGAGTTTTCCAACAGCTGAATATGCCATTGACAGTAGTTTAGGGTCCTTGAAATTAAAAAAAGAAAAGAAAGAACAAAAAATAGACAAAACAAAAAATACAGTAAACAGTAAAACCTTTTCGCTGCAATTACATGCATTATTTTACTCCTTATTAAACCTAGGTCTCACTCTGTCTAACTACATGGTGTTAGCACCTGAACAACAACAAAAATGTCCAAACCCAGAATCCATCACACTACTAAAAGGAAAAACAAGACAAAACCTTGCATCCCCAATCATTCCAAAAAGAAAATGCGGTGGTCATAGATATGAAAGGTTTCTCTTAGCTGGTGCTGAGTTCAAGATATTTCAACACTATGTAACGTCCAAACACCAAAGTTCATCTTCAACACACTAAAAAACATTAACTCATTAGAAAATACATCACTGGTCCAACAGACTAGGATCCTCCATCTCTCACCAAAATTGCAGTAAAATCTAGTGTGATTTTCTAAAAATCTACACTGTAATGAACAGCTTCCTATCATATTTTCTACCATAAAAAATTAAAGAGGGTTATAGTCACCAGGTGAATTAGTGAGGTTCTCTCCTCAAGATACAGATAGAGTTTTACATGGTTTTTCGAAAACTAATAATCTGATTACTCAGAACACAATAAACTTCTACTAGTTTATGTGTTTATCCTAGGATTTGCCCTTCCACATCTAAATGGCTACTCTTACGGATTCATCTGTTGGGAAGACATGCAGATGTCACCTGCAGGTAAGGGGACTCACACCCTGTGGTTTGTCTGGCCTCTCTAACTTATATTTAAATACACAGTTTCTCCCCAAAAGCCCCAGCACATTTTTATTTCTACCAATGACGCTAAAGCATCTCATTGTCTATGCCATAAAATAATCTGAGAAGTCCCCTAGATCTTAACCACGCAAGCATTACTTAATAGGAGAAAGAAGCTATGAGAACCAAGCCTACTTACCCCCAAAGCACAGCTGCACAGTAAATAAAGTGCCTTTCACTAATAATACCTAGTAATAGTAACGTGCCTTGACTATGGTGAACAATTTAGGTAGATTATTTTCATCTTCACAGTAATCTAATGAAGTGGTATTATTATTTTCATTTTTCTGATAAGAACGTGCAAAGAATTTAAGTAACTCACCAAAGAACAAAACTAGGATTCAAACTCAGTTCTAATTTCAGATGGTAAGATCTTGATCTCACTATACTATTTGCAAACATGCATTCATGTTTAGCTTATACTGGGGAAAATAATACTAATGAATTCTTGAAATATTACCTTTATAAGCAAATTCCTTTTAAATACTGGAGATATTATAGTAACAGAAATACAGCAGGGAAAAATGGGATTCAAAAATCCACAATCGAAGGAATCCTCATCCCATTTAGCTTAAGGAATCAAAAATTTACTGAATGCATGTTTTGACAGAATTTTGAATCATCAAAATCTCAGCCCCATTATTTACCAGAGAAAAATATAAAAGAAAAAAAGTATCTTAGCCCCTGAGAATTAACAGTTTCCCAACACAAGCCAAATCCAAATAGCCCCATATGGAAATCAACATAAATTTCAATTCCTTTAATTCCATTTTTGCATAATAGCTAGAAGTAGCACAAAAGGCGCTGGCTGAAAAAATGCTATTTAAAGATACAGCAGACCGGCGCAGTGGCTCATGCCTGTAATCCCAGCACTTTGGGAGGCTGAGGCAGGCGGATCACCTGAGGTCAAGAATTCAAGACCAGCCTGGCCAACATGGTAAAACCCCATCTCTACTAAAAATACAAAAAATTAGCTGGGTGTGGTGGTGGCAGGTGCCTGTAATCCCAACTACTCAGGAGGCTGAGGCAGGAGAATCACTTGAACCAGGAGCTGGAGGTTGCAGTGAGCAAAGATCGCGCCATTGCACTCCAGCCTGGGCAACAAGAGCGAAACTCCATCTCAAAACAAACAAACAAACAAAAAGATACAGTAACACCTCATATCAGTTTTTAATAGTTATTTTCCCCAAAAAAAGCAAAAAAGGGCAGTAATTTCTGAAATCTGTAGTACTTCAAGTAAAAATGTTAAGAAACAATGAAACTTTAACAAACTTCAACTACATTGACAGACCAGAAAGATTACAGAAAATATTTTAAGATATAAAATGTTGATAAAAATTTAAAAGACAAGTCACTTACCTCTTTGTATTCATTGATTAGCTTGGTGAGGCCATTCAAAAGCATTGGACCTAATGGCTTAATCTTGATTTCTGGACAGCTTTAAATAAAACACACATACACAAAGCAAGATAAGAATCACATAACTACATATCTTTACTGATGATTACATAAAATAATGAGAGACATAACCGAAATAAGTTAACCTATTAAAATACAAAAATATTTAAAGATGAGCAAACATGATTTCTTTCTAGGTAAGATGAATAAAAAGATATACTTGAAGCATACTTGAAGCATTCAATCATTCCAGCAGCT